>NC_069500.1:214136957-214487791 GCF_027579735.1 Bombina bombina
GGTTTAAAAAATCCCTTTCTTTCTTTGTTAAAATACCTTCCAACCAACCTCGGTCTACCATTTTAACCAAATTGGCCAGAAATTTCTGGTAGGGTTAAAGGTGAGAATTTTATAATATTGTTGGTCAAATAAGATCCTATCTGCTTCCCTGATATAATCTTCACGGTTCTGTATGATTATTCCTAAACCCTTATCGGCTTCTCTGATCACTAGATTATTGTTAGAAGCCAATCTGGATAGAGCTTTGGTTTCATAAACATTCAAATTAGAATCCTTGATTTTATCTCCTGGTAATTTTCCAAAGTCTTCTAACACTAATTTCTGGAATAATTCAATATTTAAACCTGCATTAGGTGGATTAAAATTTGATTTTGGGGTTAAATTTGAATGTATATAATCATCAAAAAGATCATCACAGAGAGTATCTGGATCAAAATATACAATATCCATAGAGGGACGTTCACTCATATCATTTGTCAGAATTGGTTTGTGGCCTGAACCTTTTAGTTTCTTTTCACAAAAGTAACGTTGTAAGGACAATTTGTGTACAAATTTGTTCAGGTCCACAAACAAATCAAACAAATTATGTTGATTTGATGGACAAAAAGACAAACCCCTATTTAAAACGCAAATTTCTTCATTAGAGAGAACGTGATCTGATAGATTAAATATATTTTTACTCATGCGTTTAAGTTTCTCTTTTTTGGTTGTCTTGCCTCTCCCTCTGCTGCCACGTTGGCGTATGATCTTTTTCTTGGTGTAGTAGTAACAAGTTTTTCTCCCTCTTGAGCCCTCTCTAGCTGTTTTAATCTGATTGGTGCATGTCTGAGATGTGGCGGGGTGTACATTTGTTTTTGGTTGTACTGAAAAACCTGAGGTTTATTAATCTGTCTATTGTCGTCTCTTTGATAACTATTATTGTAATCATTTCCGTTCTGTTGGAATCTAGGACTGCCCCCATGATTCCTTTGTTGAATATCAGGACTTCTATAATTCCTCTCTTCTTCTCTATTATATTGTTGGGAACTATGGTGATGTTGATTGTATCTATGTGTATGTGAATTATAATTAGAATTCTCTCTTTCCCAGTTTGAGGTAGAGGATCGACCATAATCCCTAAAGTGAGAATTATTCTGGGTATTGTTTGTGTTCCTGAAACTCAAATTTTTCTTTTTATCCTTGGGTTTCTTATAATTCACTTTTACCCATGATTTGTCTTGTGGTGTATCTGTTGCAGGTAAACCACTATCAGGCTCGATTTCTAAAGTTTCCTTCTGAAGGTCATATACTCTGCCTTCTAGGTAATCTTTTTCATCTCTGGCTAGTTTCTTAATTTTCGTATGTAAAATTTTTTTCTGAAAAGTATCTGATCTTTCCTGGACTTCTTTTATGTGTTTATCATAATCAATATTAGATTCATGTCTGGTTAAGGTATTCTGAATCTCTTCAATCTCTGACTCCATTTTATTCAATAGGACCGTTCTAAACTCAATTAATAAATCTATAAGTTTTAACGAACAATCTGTCAGAATACCTTGCCATTTTTCAGTCATATCTGCATCTTGTTTAAAGGACATTGTTTGGAAATTCTAAGTCCTCTTGGGATCTGACCTCTCTCTTTATATTTTTTGAGTGTGTCAATGTCCCACCAATGCCTGTGTTCGTTTTTTAAAACATCCTCTAGTTTGTGAAATAATTGGACCATGGAAAGATCATCTATAGTATTATCTGACATATCTTGTATATTCTCATGGTTGCTGAGGGCTTCCCTAAGTTTCAACCTTTGATCTTTGTTTTGCATGGTAGGTTTGTGTAAATAAAAAGATGTGTGATAATGTTGAATGTGCGTGTATCAATAAACACCTTTATTTTTACCAATCTGTGTAAAGTTGTGTAATCTAAAGTGCAATAATGTGAATATGTAATTATAAATTTCACATGTGATGCAAAAGATGTATGTATGTATACAAAAAAATTTTTTATTCAAATTCTATATATATATAAAACAGTGCAGTAATCGGAAACTATATAAAAACCGCTGCTAAAATCTATGTGCGAGTGTGCATAATTATTAAGGTTTATCGGGTCTACCCACCGTATACCCACACGTTTATAGTGGCCAGTGGAGTAGTGTATAATTAATAGAGTCGCTAACTGATCAATACCCAAGAACATATATAGAAAAACTAATACATAAAAATCAGTGCGCCAAAAAACCTAAAAAAAAATATATATAAAAAAACATATAGTGCATAAGAATAATAATAAAACACCTATAGGTAAATAGATGGATAATGCATATATGATATAGTGACAAGTGAAATCAAATACCCAACCAAACCACACCACTGTAGGAAAGTGATGGGAATGAAAAAATTGGACAGTTCAACTAGTCCGAAATCCAGATCCTGAATCTGGAACAGATGGCAGGCTGCTTCTTCAAATTTCTTGTTGGTGCCCCAAGATGTTAAACTCTGCAGAAGTGAATAATAAAAAAAGAAGGCGCCACCATAGTGCACAATCAGATGTGTAGAACACGCCAATAAAACAAGTAAGACCGTACTTACAAGATGTATGACACTTGAGAAGTGTCACAACCGCCTTCTGGGCTGTTATAGAGTCGTCCAGCTAACTCCCCCTGGTTTGTCTCTGAAATCCTTTTGAATGTGAGAGCAGCAATGACCAAGGAAACCTGTATCCAGCAATCGTTTCACAGAGCCGGCTCATCCTGTAATAGCCAATAATGCTATAGATACAATGTATCAGGTAGAAAAGTGGATAAGAAATAGTTTGTGGCAAAAGTCTTGTAAAAGCAAACAGACTTTATTTTCAGTATAAAAGCACAACGTTTCTCGGTCTCTCCTGACCGTTTCCTCAGGTGCAATATACATAATGATTTAAACCACGAACTTTTATTGCCGCATTCTCGGCGTCTCCTAAAGTGAACAGCGCATGCGTGAAGGTGTGACCACTGGTAGAGCTTCCCTTGGTGGCTGGATATCCAATGAAAAGAGCAAAAATGCTCAAGCCTCTGTGTGTAGTCAAATCATTAGTGCTAGCCGAATAGAAATGCTATTGGTGAGTAACCACCAGCGAAAAAAATGCTCGATCATCTGAGCATATTTAAAACATATGCGTCTTAGGCACTAAATAGGAAGTATCGGGGGTTATATTGGAGATAAACCAACAGACTAAAAGTGTATATATGTGCATACATCAGTAGTGAACTTTAATGGTTTGCCAATTGGTCACTCTTAGTGGTAACACCCACACCTCCACTTTAACCCTATACATGTATATGGTCAAACCGGAGTGCCTATCTAGCAAGATACATAGCTAAAAAACCATATTTCTTGTACACATCTCGTTCAAAAGATCTGGGTTAAAAATATACCTCATATTGAGAGCCTAAAAAATACATATTTTGCCTAAAAAGTATATATATATATATATATATATATATATATATATATATATATATATATATATATATTGTTTACTAGAAAAGAAAGACAGCTTCCCTATATCCAGCACCAGAGCTTGCGGTTTAACATAAGAACTGTATCAATATAGAGTTTAACATACTCCAATTGGGTCCCTAATAATGCCTCCACAGATCAGCAGTTAATCATACATATTATACAAAAGATATACAAACCAATAAATAATTATACTAAGTATTTATTGCAACAGGAGATTGCACAGGTAAATTAACATTTGTAACAATGAGTGTGGGCCCACTTGAACTATTGGTATACCAAAAATAAGTCAGCTTAAGCATAAAAAGAAGAAAAAAGCAAAGAAAGTTCCTTCGAAGTGGATAATTGTAACATTCCACTCTGCTTATAAGTGTCACTTATGCTCCACACTTCTATACTTTGTTACAATCTTCAGTGGGAGATTATGGCAAGGTATTTAAACACTCACGGACATTTGTAATCCCATAGTAACAACTTGATATTGTGGTGTGTCTATACATCTTACTGAGTTTAATTACTTCTCATCCCAGATTTGTCAGCATATATCTCAGGTAAACAAACACGCCTCACCAGGTAGGCAGTTCACTCTCCTTACTGCTTATTTGTTTCAAGCAGTCACAGCGTTATAGATTATACGCTTACCTTGATTGAAGATCCTCAATAAAGTTGTAAAGACTTACAGGACTTGTTGTCGAAGTAACCTCCTTGTTATTCCGCTACTTTGCGGTTTCCATCCGTGAGTGTACCCGCTACTCGACCACCTCTGTGATAGAAGATCTCCGGTTGAGCTCCAACATGGAGGGTACAGCTGTTACCCTCACCGTGTAATTGCTTCTAGCAACGCACGTTTCACCCTCATTGGTCTGTCAAAACAGCCGGATGAAGCCCTGTTTTGACAGACCAATGAGGGTGAAACGTGCGTTGCTAGAAGCAATTACACGGTGAGGGTAACAGCTGTACCCTCCATGTTGGAGCTCAACCGGAGATCTTCTATCACAGAGGTGGTCGAGTAGCGGGTACACTCACGGATGGAAACCGCAAAGTAGCGGAATAACAAGGAGGTTACTTCGACAACAAGTCCTGTAAGTCTTTACAACTTTATTGAGGATCTTCAATCAAGGTAAGCGTATAATCTATAACGCTGTGACTGCTTGAAACAAATAAGCAGTAAGGAGAGTGAACTGCCTACCTGGTGAGGCGTGTTTGTTTACCTGAGATATATGCTGACAAATCTGGGATGAGAAGTAATTAAACTCAGTAAGATGTATAGACACACCACAATATCAAGTTGTTACTATGGGATTACAAATGTCCGTGAGTGTTTAAATACCTTGCCATAATCTCCCACTGAAGATTGTAACAAAGTATAGAAGTGTGGAGCATAAGTGACACTTATAAGCAGAGTGGAATGTTACAATTATCCACTTCGAAGGAACTTTCTTTGCTTTTTTCTTCTTTTTATGCTTAAGCTGACTTATTTTTGGTATACCAATAGTTCAAGTGGGCCCACACTCATTGTTACAAATGTTAATTTACCTGTGCAATCTCCTGTTGCAATAAATACTTAGTATAATTATTTATTGGTTTGTATATCTTTTGTATAATATGTATGATTAACTGCTGATCTGTGGAGGCATTATTAGGGACCCAATTGGAGTATGTTAAACTCTATATTGATACAGTTCTTATGTTAAACCGCAAGCTCTGGTGCTGGATATAGGGAAGCTGTCTTTCTTTTCTAGTAAACAATTCATGCTTTTTTTCCCTTCTGTGCACTAGTTTTCCTGATATATATTGGGATAATCAGGGGAACTAAAGGAGCAGGTTATATATATATGTGTAGTGCAATTAGTTGTTTTGATATAACTATATATATATATATATATATATATATATATATATATATATATATATATATATTTTAAAACATTGGCAGAACTCTATTCAAATAAAAACACACAGATAACATGGTATTAAAACCTGCTACTCATACTGGTCTAAACATAATATAATATCTACTTAGAAATATACATACCGTTAATCCATAAGAAAATATTCATACATATACACATATATATATACACATGTATATATATTTGCTACCCACTGTACATAAATATACCAATGGTATTAGTATAAAATATTATATACAAAGCATGTAATGGTATAATGCATATGTTGTGATTGCACATAATATGATCAATGTCCCACAAGCCCCTGTGGTAGATAAGACTACCAAAGGCCTTGTGAGCCAAATCTAAATGTAATGTGTGTGCATCAAATAAATGCTATTGAATATATTAAAATGGGGATAAAAAACATAAAAAGGGTGCCAAAAAAACACAAAATTAATTAAAAGCTGCCATATCAATGTTGGCATTGAGCCCACAGAGAGACAAACTCTGGAGTTTCCATATCCAGAAAGTCTCCCTTTGTCTCAAATATAAAAACCTATTTCTGCCCCACTTGGGTAGGATCTGTTCTAATGGAAAAATGGAAAAGCAATCAGAAGATGCAGTATGGCATTGGCTGGCATGATTGGGGACACTATGGTTCTGTATATTATTCTCTATATTTCTTTTGTGTTCCCCCCACCTCTTCTTGAGGGGCCTGGAGGTCCTCCCCACATATTGGACCCCACAGACACACTCCAACAGATAGATAACAAAGGGAGAATCACATGTAAAGTGTGAATTTATATTACATTTTTCTTTGGTGGCAAATGAAATAAATTCAGTTCTATTTGGATTTGTGAAAGCACAAAGGCCACAATTCACCCGTTTACATTTAAAAAATCCTGGTTTACCTAGAACTGTAGAAACTCTGTTTCCAGATATGCAGCCCTTAGATTTGTTTTTAGGCTGATGAACTTTCATAACTACTTTACTAGGAGCCAGCTTGTTTTTTAGGGTCGGAGCCCTTCTAAAAGTACATACTGGTTGTTTACTCAACGTGCTTGTGAGGAATGGATCATTTTCCAGAATGTACCAATATTTTTGCAAGATGCCTTTAATTTTGTTATGATTATTATTATATTGTGTAACGAATTTGACCCCAGTGTTAGTTTGATTCATAAAAGATTCTGGCTTCTCTTATTTATTCGTGTTCTTATTTCCCCCTGTGTATTTAATAAAAAAAATCCTCTCTGCATTTCTTTCTGGCTTCAAGGAAACTGGTCTCAATTAAACTCCTAGGGAAATTTTTCTCCATAAATCTTTCCTTCAAATGGTTAGCCTGTGTATCAAAAGTTTTCAAATCAGTGCAGTTTCTGCGGAATCTACAGATCTGGTTGTAAGGTATATTCCTTTTCCAGGGTAAATAATGGTTGCTTTTGAAGTTTAAATAACTGTTGGCATCCACTGATTTGAAAAACGTTTTGGTAGTAATATTACCTAGGTTATCCCATTCCAGTATTAAATCGAGAAAGTCAATACTCATGTCATCTATTTTAGATGTAAAGTGCAAACCCATATCGTTATCATTTAGTCTCTTGACAAAATTCTGTGCCTCTAAATGGGTACCCTCCCAGATGAACAAGAGGTCATCAATGAAACGGACATAGAAGACCAGGTTCGCCACCGAGCTAGAGGAATAGATATATTAATATATATTAATTGCAACATAGTCCTGATCAAAATATGGTGACAGTTCTGCAAAAGCCTCCAGTGTAGGGCTTTTCTGTACTGTAAAATTAGTTGATTTTTTTCTTTAAATATTTTTTTTTGTTAGGAGCCTCCAAAAGTCTCTGAGCTGCTAGAGAGCAAAAAATTCCACTAGAGGTGGAAAATGAATATAGCAACCTGTGTATGCAAAGCATGAAGCAAAAACATAATTTATGTAAGAACTTACCTGATAAATTCATTTCTTTCATATTAGCAAGAGTCCATGAGCTAGTGACGTATGGGATATACATTCCTACCAGGAGGGGAAAAGTTTCCCAAACCTCAAAATGCCTATAAATACACCCCTCACCACACCCACAATTCAGTTTAACGAATAGCCAAGAAGTGGGGGTGATAAAAAAGTGCGAAAGCATATAAAATAAGGAATTGGAATAATTGTGCTTTATACAAAAATCATAACCACCACAAAAAAGGGTGGGCCTCATGGACTCTTGCTAATATGAAAGAAATGAATTTATCAGGTAAGTTCTTACATAAATTATGTTTTCTTTCATGTAATTAGCAAGAGTCCATGAGCTAGTGACGTATGGGATAATGATTACCCAAGATGTGGATCTTTCCACGCAAGAGTCACTAGAGAGGGAGGGATAAAATAAAGACAGCCAATTCCTGCTGAAAATAATCCACACCCAAAATAAAGTTTAATGAAAAACATAAGCAGAAGATTCAAACTGAAACCGCTGCCTGAAGTACTTTTCTACCAAAAACTGCTTCAGAAGAAGAAAATACATCAAAATGGTAGAATTTAGTAAAAGTATGCAAAGAGGACCAAGTTGCTGCTTTGCAAATCTGATCAATCGAAGCTTCATTCCTAAACGCCCAGGAAGTAGAAACTGACCTAGTAGAATGAGCTGTAATCCTTTGAGGCGGAGTTTTTACCCGACTCAACATAGGCAAGATGAATTAAAGATTTCAACCAAGATGCCAAAGAAATGGCAGAAGCTTTCTGGCCTTTTCTAGAACCGGAAAAGATAACAAATAAACTAGAAGTCTTTCGGAAAGACTTAGTAGCTTCAACATAATATTTCAAAGCTCTAACAACATCCAAAGAATGTAACGATTTCTCCTTAGAATTCTTAGGATTAGGGACATAATGAAGGAACCACAATTTCTCTACTAATGTTGTTGGAATTCACAACTTTAGGTAAAAATTCAAAAGAAGTTCGCAACACTGCCTTATCCTGATGAAAAATCAGAAAGGAGACTCACAAGAAAGAGCAGATAATTCAGAAACTCTTCTGGCAGAAGAGATTGCCAAAAGGAACAAAACTTTCCAAGAAAGTAATTTAATGTCCAATGAATGCATAGGTTCAAACGGAGGAGCTTGAAGAGCCCCTAGAACCAAATTCAAACTCCAAGGAGGAGAAATTGACTTAATGACAGGTTTTATACGAACCAAAGCTTGTACAAAACAATGAATATCAGGAAGATTAGCAATCTTTCTGTGAAAAAGAACAGAAAGAGCAGAGATTTGTCCTTTCAAGGAACTTGCGGACAAACCTTTATCTAAACCATCCTGAAGAAACTGTAAAATTCTTGGAATTCTAAAAGAATGCCAAGAAAAATGATGAGAAAGACACCAAGAAATATAAGTCTTCCAGACTCTATAATATATCTCTCTGGATACAGATTTACGAGCCTGTAACATAGTATTAATCACAGAGTCAGAGAAACCTCTTTGACTAAGAATCAAGCGTTCAATCTCCATACCTTTAAATTTAAGGATTTGAGATCCTGATGGAAAAAAGGACCTTGCGACAGAAGGTCTGGTCGTAGCGGAAGAGTCCACGGATGGCAAGAGGCCATCCGGACAAGATCTGCATACCAAAACCTGTGAGGCCATGCCGGAGCTACCAGCAGAACAAACGAGCATTCCTTCAGAATCTTGGAGATTACTCTTGGAAGAAGAACTAGAGGCGGAAAGATATAGGCAGGATGATACTTCCAAGGAAGTGACAATGCATCCACTGCTTCCGCTTGAGGATCCCTGGATCTGGACAGATACCTGGGAAGTTTCTTGTTTAGATGAGAGGCCATCAGATCTATTTCTGGAAGTCCCCACATTTGAACAATCTGAAGAAAATACCTCTGGGTGAAGAGACCATTCGCCCGGATGTAACGTTTTGGCGACTGAGATAATCCGCTTCCCAATTGTCTATACCTGGGATATGAACCGCAGAGATTAGACAGGAGCTGGATTCCGCCCAAACCAGAATTCGAGATACTTCTTTCATAGCCAGAGGACTGTGAGTCCCTCCTTGATGATTGATGTATGCCACAGTTGTGACATTGTCTGTCTGAAAACAAATGAACGATTCTCATCTTCAGAAGAGGCCAAGACTGAAGAGCTCTGAAAATTGCACGGAGTTCCAAAATATTGATCGGTAATCTCACCTCCTGAGATTCCCAAACTCCTTGTGCCGTCAGAGATCCCCACACAGCTCCCCAACCTGTGAGACTTGCATCTGTTGAAATTACAGTCCAGGTCGGAAGCACAAAAGAAGCCCCCTGAATTAAACGATGGTGATCTGTCCACCACGTTAGAGAGTGTCGTACAATCGGTTTTAAAGATATTAATTGAGATATCTTTGTGTAATCCCTGCACCATTGATTCAGCATACAGAGCTGAAGAGGTCGCATGTGAAAACGAGCAAAGGGGATCGCGTCCGATGCAGCAGTCATAAGACCTAGAATTTCCATGCATAAGGCTACCGAAGGGAATGATTGTGACTGAAGGTTTCGACAAGCTGCAATCAATTTTAGACGTCTCTTGTCTGTTAAAGACAGAGTCATGGACACTGAATCTATCTGGAAACCCAGAAAAGTTACCCTTGTCTGAGGAATCAATGAACTTTTTGGTAAATTGATCCTCCAACCATGATCTTGAAGAAACAACACAAGTCGATTCGTATGAGATTCTGCTAAATGTAAAGACTGAGCAAGTACCAAGATATCGTCCAAATAAGGAAATACCACAATACCCTTTTCTCTGATTACAGACAGAAGGGCACCGAGAACTTTTGTAAAAATTCTTGGAGCTGTAGCTAGGCCAAATGGCAGAGCCACAAAACTGGTAATGCTTGTCCAGAAAAGAGAATCTCAGGAACTGATAATGATCTGGATGAATCTGAATATGCAGATAAGCATCCTGTAAATCGATTGTGGACATATAATGCCCTTGCTGAACAAAAGGCAAGATAGTCCTTACAGTTACCATTTTGAACGTTGGTATCCTTACATAACGATTCAATATTTTTAGATCCAGAACTGGTCTGAAGGAATTCTCCTTCTTTGGTACAATGAAGAGATTTGAATAAAACCCCATCCCCTGTTCCAGAACTGGAACTGGCATAATTACTCCAGCCAACTCTAGATCTGAAACACAATTCAGAAATGCTTGAGCTTTCACTGGATTTACTGGGACACGGGAAAGAAAAAATCTCTTTGCAGGAGGTCTCATCTTGAAACCAATTCTGTACCCTTCTGAAACAATGTTCTGAATCCAAAGATTGTGAACAGAATTGATCCAAAATTTCTTTGAAAAAACGTAACCTGCCCCCTACCAGCTGAGCTGGAATGAGGGCCGCACCTTCATGTGGACTTAGAAGCAGGCTTTGCCTTTCTAGAAGGCTTGGATTTATTCCAGACTGGAGATGGTTTCCAAACTGAAACTGCTCCTGAGGATGAAGGATCAGGCTTTTGTTCTTTGTTGAAACGAAAGGAACGAAAACGATTATTAGCCCTGTTTTTAACCCTTAGATTTTTTATCCTGTGGTAAAAAAGTTCCTTTCCCACCAGTAACAGTTGAGATAATGGAATCCAACTGAGAACCAAATAATTTGTTACCCTGGAAAGAAATGGAAAGTAGAGTTGATTTAGAAGCCATATCAGCATTCCAAGTTTTAAGCCATAAAGCTCTTCTAGCTAAAATAGCTAGAGACATAAACCTGACATCAACTCTGATAATATCAAAAATGGCATCACAGATAAAATTATTAGCATGCTGAAGGAAGAATAATAATATTATGAGAATCATGATCTGTTACTTGTTGCGCTAAAGTCTCCAACCAAAAAGTTGAAGCTGCAGCAACATCAGCCAAAGATATAGCAGGTCTAAGAAGATTACCTGAACACAGATAAGCTTTTCTTAGAAAGGGATTCAATTTCCTATCTAAAGGATCTTTAAACGAAGTACCATCTGACGTAGGAATAGTAGTACGTTTAGCAAGGGTAGAAAATAGCCCCATCAACTTTAGGGATTTTGTCCCAAAATTCTAATCTGTCAGACGGCAGCAGGATATAATTGCTTAAAACGTTTAGAAGGAGTAAATGAATTACCCAATTTATCCCATTCTCTGGAAATTACTTCAGAAATAGCATTAGGAACAGGAAAAACTTCTGGAATAACCACAGGAGATTTAAACACCTTATCTAAACGTTTAGAATTAGTATCAAGAGGACCAGAATCCTCTATTTCTAAAGCAATTAGTACTTTCTTTAAGTAAAGAACGAATAAATTCCATTTTAAATGAAGATTTATCAGCATCAATCTCTGAGACAGAATCCTCTGAACCAGAATAGTCATCAGAATCAGAATGATGATGTTCATTTAAAATTTCATCTGTAGAGAGAGAAGTTTTAAAAGATTTTTTATGTTTACTAGAAGGAGAAATAACAGACATAGCCTTCTTGATGGATTCAGAAACAAAATCTCTAATGTTATCAGGAACATTCTGCACCTTAGATGTTGAGGGAACTGCAACAGGCAATGGTACATTACTAAAGGAAATATTATCTGCTTTAACAAGTTTGTCATGACAATTAATACAAACAACAGCCGGAGGAATAGCTACCAAAAGTTTACAGCAGATACACTTAGCTTTGGTAGTTCTAGCACTAGACAGCGATTTTCCTGAAGTATCTTCTGACTCAGATGCAGACGTGAGACATCTTGCAATATGTAAGAGAAAAAACAACATATAAAGCAAAATTGATCAAATTCCTTAAATGACAGTTTCAGGAATGGGAAAAAATGCCAATAAACAAGCTTCTAGTAACCAGAAGCAAAGAAAAAATCAGACTGAAATAATGTGGAGACAAAAGCGACGCCCATATTTTTTGGCGCCAAATAATACGCCCACATTGTTTGGCGCCTAAATGCTTTTTGGCGCCAAAAATGACGCCACATCCGGACGCCGACATTTTTGGCGCAAAAGGACGTCAAAAAAATGACGCAACTTCCGGCGACACGTATGACGCCGGAAACAGAAAAGATTTTTTGCGCCAAAAAAGTCCGCGCCAAGAATGACGCAATAAAATGAAGCATTTTCAGCCCCCGCGAGCCTAACAGGCCCACAGGGAAAAGAAAGTCAAATTTTTAAGGTAAGAAAAAATGATTGATTCAAACGCATTATCCCAAATATGAAACTGACTGTCTGAAAATAAGGAAAGTTGAACATTCTGAGTCAAGGCAAATAAATGTTTGAATACATATATTTAGAACTTTATAAATAAAGTGCCCAACCATAGCTTAGAGTGTCACAGAAAATAAGATTTACTTACCCCAGGACACTCATCTACATGTTTGTAGAAAGCCAAACCAGTACTGAAACGAAAATCAGCAGAGGTAATGGTATATAAATAAGAGTATATCGTCGATCTGAAAAGGGAGGTAAGAGATGAATCTCTACGACCGATAACAGAGAACCTATGAAATAGACCCCGTAGAAGGAGATCACTGCATTCAAATAGGCAATACTCTCCTCACATCCCTCTGACATTCACTGCACGCTGAGAGGAAAAACCGGGCTCCAACTTGCTGCGAGCGCATATCAACGTATAATCTAGCACAAACTTACTTCACCACCTCCATAGGAGGCAAAGTTTGTAAAACTGAATTGTGGGTGTGGTGAGGGGTGTATTTATAGCATTTTGAGGTTTGGGAAACTTTGCCCCTCCTGGTAGGAATGTATATCCCATACGTCACTAGCTCATGGACTCTTGCTAATTACATGAAAGAAATATTATTATAATAGTAAATATCTGAAACATGAGTATAAAAGGTTAGACAAACATAAATGAAACCTGAGTTTTCTTTCAATACATAACTGTTGAGATCTACAATATGAACATACAATTCAAAATAGAAGAAAAAACTTGTTAAGTGTATGGAGAATTGAATTGTTAATTGTAATATTGGGGTGAAAGGGTTCAGCGGGCAAGAGCCGTTTGTTTATATTGATGAGCAACTATTAGTAGGATATTACATAAACAAAATAGTAAAATAATTCACAACCCTGATGTTAAGTTTTCTGCTAATCAATATGGTAAATATAAAAAGGAGTATTAAGTCAGGAGGTATGAGCTGGAGATAGAAGGTTGTTACAGCTTTGGAACATGGTGTATTGTACCTTGAGGAGAGGGGGAAGAGGATGTTATCTTGAGCTTAAATTTCCTGACCCTTTTTTACAGTAGATGTTGTCTGAAACCAAATGTATGACTCTGTGTTGTGTAAGGTATGCTATTATTTTCACTTGAAAGGGTTATACTATCCTATGTAGCATATAGTTTAGCATTCCTGACTAAGCTCATTTAAAGCAGTGCAGTGGTTAAAGATAAGTTGCAACCTGAGATGTATTGGTGACAGAGTTCAATTAGTATACAAGCTAAGACCTCAGAAATCAGACACTCCAGTCTTCATGCTAGATCAAGCTGTCCAGAACCATCCTGTATCATAAGAGATCATGGCACAACTTCCCAACAATTGGTGAATATTGCACCTGTATACAGTGAATATTTTAGCCAATTCCCCTTTTATACTGAGAGGACTTCCAGAATTGCTCTATGTACTAGTTGGGACCAAAAGCTGTTATATGGCATGGAACAGCATCTATTCCAAGTCTGCCTGCCTGCGCATGAACTGTGTGAGATGTGGCAATATTAGATGTCAAATTATCTGGTAGCTGCGCAAGAATTACCACTTTCCTGCGGCTTCCCCCCATGGCTGAGGCTTTCCTGAGCCTAAGTTTTGCAAGTGTCTCATACTTATCCCCCTCAGATATAGTCACCGTCCACTCCAGGCTCTGAAGGATCGTTCGCCTCCCTCTCGGCAGGGCACGGGAGGTCGGGCCTGTAGATGTTTCTCTGTTTCTTTACGGCTAGCAAGAGGGTTAGTAGGGATTTGTTCCATGTAGATAGGTCTCGAGTGCAGGTTGGGGTAGTAAGTTGTGATATGAGAGCTCTTCTCCTCTGCAACAGTTAACTTGTGATGCGATTCTTTACCATGAGACGTTTTCAACTCCAGCTTGAGGCTTGCAAATCTGCTATGCATCTTTCTCCCGATTGTCTTCAAGTAAGGCATGTATCTGTAGATATGATTCCTCCATAGTCAGTAAGGATCGATATATAACCAGTTAAGTGGGTATGTGAATTGCGCAATTAGATTTAAACTGCATGACCCAGCAGTTTGGGGGGGGGTTTGGAAGTTTGAGAAGTAGGCCGCCAGCTAAATTGCCATCCACCCGACCGGAGGATTCGAAATCCGCAAATCTCCTGATTGAACCTTATCTGCTGTCTGGTACGATCAGCACAAGACTCAGAACCTCTAGAATTAGAAAATGTCCAGTTGGAGTAGTTAATACGTGGCAAAATTATTTATTTTAAGTCAGGAGCTCTTAGGTAGTGCGACCCGCCATGTCTGCTGCTTGGACATGCCCCCCCTACTGTAAAATAGTTTAATGTATGTATTAGACTAGGTATATTTTTATATATGAAATAGCTTTTTCTGCTAATGAAAACTACAAAGCGCTCCCACTCAAGTGTAAACTTTGCTAGATGGAGACATTTTGCAAGCATTGGGTAGTGTGCGATTACAAGTTGAAACATAAAAAGTTTGCAATGACAGTGAAACTCGACACACGCTAACCAAATATGACGGACCACGTTAACATATTCTCCCCATAGAAGTCAATGGAGAGTGCAAACTGAAAAAAACAAAACCTAACACCTATATATTAGCGCACTAAACCACCAACAGGAGAATATTAATAGATATAATTCCAATGTTCTTCACATACAGAACACTGTACTTTTTATTGTAAATGCATATATCCAATATATATATATAAACCTATACCTGTATATCTATTCCTTTAAATATATAGGTATAAAAAATGTATTTCACATGAACAATTATATATATTTAATAATAAAATTTACATTACATAGGAATGTAAAATATGCGTAACGTGCATCAGGGTTCACAATTTAGGTCTAACGTGGTCGGGTTAGCGCACATGAAGCATTGCAACTTCAATGCTCATTATTGAAATATTATGGATAAAATATAAAAAATATTAATAAAAAATTATTAGAAAATTAATTAAACTTACTGTAAAATATTCTGACTAATCATAGAATATATCTATATTTTTTACAGAAATGTTAAATAATCGTTTTTAATCATTTTTATTAATATTTATATGTAATATTTCAATAATGCTCATTGATGTTCTGATTTCATGTGGTTAGAAATTCTGGTTTAAACCGGTCAATTTCTTCAGTAATAAGAATATTGTTCATGTTACACAGCAAGGTTGGCTTTTTGCCCTATTATATACAAAGATTGTATGAAATAAACATAATTTGTGAAACATTATATTAGTATATATTTGGGTGCATTGTTATTTAATATACTAAAGCAAATAATGGTAGTTTGGACCTTGTTAATGTGAATAAAGCAATGCAGACATTAATATGATTAAGTTGTATGACTATCTTATCAGAATTCTAATATTGTTAGTGTCTTTTACAGGACCATCACATACAGTAGAAATTGCCTAATTAAAAAGTGGATGATAAACTGACAATAAAACGTACAACTAAGCAAAAGATTATTTTCTGAACAATGTATTTTCCCTCTCATTTGCCAGCCCCCTGTATCATGTGACAGCCCATCAACCAATCACAGACTAGTATAATGTTTACACTTGTGCTGCCACATGCTCAGTAGGAGTGTACATATAAAAGGCTGTGCAAAATTTGATATTGGAAGTAAATTAGGAAGGGCTGCTAAAATTGCATGTTCTATCTGAAGTGATTAAAGATTACATTTGACAGGGGTCTCTTTCATGTTTGACTCTGTGAACTAGCATTATTTTCTATTCCTGTAATATATTCACAATACTCCAGTGTGGTCTTGAATTTCCTATTATATATTTGGATTATTGTCTGCAGGTGTCCCATCTTAATCAGATGCACCTGCAGCAACCCATAACTTTTAGCACAGAGATCATTGTTGAAATGTGCCCATGCCAAGCAATGAATAATATAGCATTCTACTGTGATTCCTAATGGGACTTGTAGTATATCAACAAGACACTTGTTTTGCAAAGTCAGAATATATTGTTCGTTACCTCATTATTATCACTAAACATACTTAAACAAATGCTCCAGCTAGTGAGGACGTCTTTGGCTTCATGACAGGTTTGCAGGCCTCTCAGAGAATTTTTTATTGATGATTTTTTTTATTTCAGCTGATGCAACAAATCTAAAAATTGTCTTTTATACAGTAAGTTTCTCCAGGTGTTTAGTCTAATATATTATGTGAAAGAAAAATCATTTTTATTCACTTTACTTTTGACTTAGGTTTAGTATTGGATAATATGAGAAATTGTATTTAAATATTTTCACGTTTTTATAAATGTTATATTATTTATATAAAATTTAAAGGGATATTAAACTATTTTTTTTATATAATACTGTATAGCCTATAACAGTAATTAAGTACTGCAGATCGCATAAGTCCAAAATACAAAATACATGTTTTAAAACATTTCAAATTGTAATTTATTAATTATTTACAGAACCTCCATTTAAAACCTTGGTGCATATCTTTATCTCCCTTAAAGGGACAGTAGAGTCAAAATTAAACTTAAGTAATTTATATACAGCATCAATTTTTTTATAGTCTTAATTTCAACCAACAATAATGTACAACACACAAAAAAAAAGAAAAGGTTTTTAGCCTTGTACATGGAACCACCAAACAAGAGTAAAAGAAGAACATAGCATATATAAATAATCCACATACATATTCAGTTAATCAGAGGCACATGTGTTTTACCATTTTGACTACTCCATTGTTGGGTTTTTATATTTTATAAAGGTATAGAAAGAGAAAAGGGAAAAAAAAAAAAAAGAAAAAGGAGGGGGGGTGGGGGGGAGGGGAGGGAGGGGGAGCAAGGGGGGAAAAGGAAAAGAAGGGAAACAATGGGGCTGTTTGAGCTGAAAAAAAACCTAACACCTGCAAAAAAGCCGCGTTCAACTCCTAACGAAGCCCCATTGTTTCCTATGGGGAAACACTTCCTACGTCTGCACCTAACACTCTAACATGTACCCCGAGTCTAAACACCCCTAACCTTACACTTATTAACCCCTAGTCTGCTGCCCCCGCTATCGCTGACCCCTGCATATTATTATTAACCCCTAATCTGCCGCTCCGTAAACCGCCGCTACTTACATTATCCCTATGTACCCCTAATCTGCTGTCCCTAATACCGCCGACCCCTATATTATATTTATTAACCCCTAATCTGCAGCCCACAACGTCGCCTCCACCTGCCTACACTTATTAACCCCTAATCTGCAGACCGGACTGCACCGATATTGTAATAAAGTTATTAACCCCTAATCCGCCTCACTAACCCTATAATAAATAGTATTAACCCCTAATCTGCCCTCCCTAACATCGCCGACACCTAACTTCAAACATTAACCCCTAATCTGCCGATTGGAGCTCACCGCTATTCTAATAAATGTATTAACCCCTAAAGCTAAGTCTAACCCTAACACTAACACCCCCCTAAATTAAATATAATTTTAATCTAACGAAATTAATTAACTCTTATTAAATACATTATTCCTATTTAAAGCTAAATACTTACCTGTAAAATAAATCCTAATATAGCTACAATATAAATTATAATTATATTATAGCTATTTTAGGATTTATATTTATTTTACAGGTAACTTTGTATTTATTTTATCCAGGTACAATAGCTATTAAATAGTTAAGAACTATTTAATAGCTAAAATAGTTAAAATAATTACAAATTTACCTGTAAAATAAATCCTAACCTAAGTTACAATTAAACCTAACACTACACTATCAATAAATTAATTAAATAAAATACCTATAATTATCTACAATTAAACCTAACACTACACTATAAATAAATAAATTAAATACAATTCCTACAAATAAATACAATTAAATAAACTAACTAAAGTACAAAAAATAAAAAAGAACTAAGTTACAAAAAATAAAAAAATATTTACAAACATTAGAAAAATATTACAACAATTTTAAACTAATTACACCTACTCTAAGCCCCCTAATAAAATAACAAAGCCCCCCCAAATAAAAAAATGCCCTGCCCTATTCTAAATTACTAAAGTTCAAAGCTCTTTTACCTTACCAGCCCTGAACAGGGCCCTTTGCGGGGCATGCCCCAAGAAATTCAGCTTTTTTGCCTGTAAAAAAACATACAATACCCCCCCCAACATTACAACCCACCACCCACATACCCCTAATCTAACCCAAACCCCCCTTAAATAAACCTAACACTAAGCCCCTGAAGATCTTCCTACCTTATCTTCACCATACCAGGTTCACCGATCGATCCAGAAGAGCTCCTCCGATGTCCTGATCCAAGCCCAAGCAGGGGGCTGAAGAGGTCCATGATCCGGCTGAAGTCATCATCCAAGCGGGAGCTGAAGAGGTCCATGATCCAGCTGAAGTCATCATCCAAGCGGGAGCAGAAGAGGTCCATGATCCGGCTGAAGTCTTCATCCAAGCGGGAGCTGAAGAGGTCCATGATCCGGCTGAAGTCTTCTATCAACGGCATCTTCAATCTTCTTTCTTCCGGATCCATCTTGCAGACCTCTGACGCGGAACATCCTGCTGGCCCGACGGACTACCGACGAATGAAGGCTCCTTTAAGGGACGTCATCCAAGATGGCGTCCCTCGAATTCCGATTGGCTGATAGGATTCTATCAGCCAATCGGAATTAAGGTAGGAAAATCAGCCAATCAGAATCAAGTTCAATCCGATTGGCTGTTCCGATCAGCCAATAGAATGCGAGCTCAATCTGATTGGCTGATCGGATCGGCCAATCGGATTGAACTTGATTCTTATTGGCTGATTCCATCAGCCAATCAGAATTTTCCTACCTTAATTCCGATTGGCTGATAGAATCCTATCAGCCAATCGGAATTCGAGGGACGCCATCTTGGATGACGTCCCTTAAAGGAGCCTTCATTCGTCGGTAGTCCGTCGGGGCAGCAGGATGTACCGCGTCGGAGGTCTGCAAGATGGATCCGGAAGAAAGAAGATTGAAGATGCCGTTGATAGAAGACTTTAGCCGGATCATGGACCTCTTCAGCTCCCGCTTGGATGAAGACTTCAGCCGGATCATGGACCTCTTCAGCTCTCGCTTGGATGAAGACTTCAGCCGGATCATGGACCTCTTCAGCTCCCGCTTGGATGATGACTTCAGCCGGATCATGGACCTCTTCAGCTCCCGCTTGGATGATGACTTCAGCCGGATCATGGACCTCTTCATCCCCCTGCTTGGGCTTGGATCAGGACATCGGAGGAGCTCTTCTGGATCGATCGGTGAACCTGGTATGGTGAAGATAAGGTAGGAAGATCTTCAGGGGCTTAGTGTTAGGTTTATTTAAGGGGGTATGGGTTAGATTAGGGGTATGTGGGTGGTGGGTTGTAATGTTGGGGGGGGTATTGTATGCAAAAGAGCTGAATTCTTTGGGGCATGCCCCGCAAAGGGCCCTGTTCAGGGCTGGTAAGGTAAAAGAGCTTTGAACTTTAGTAATTTAGAATAGGGTAGGGCATTTTTTTTATTTTGGAGGTCTTTGTTATTTTATTAGGGGGCTTAGAGTAGGTGTAATTAGTTTAAAATTGCTGTAATATTTTTCTGATGTTTGTAAATATTTTTTTATTTTTTGTAACTTAGTTCTTTTTTTTGTACTTTAGTTAGTTTATTTCATTGTATTTATTTGTAGATATTGTATTTAATTAATGTATTGATAGTGTAGTGTTAGGTTTAATTGTAGGTAATTGTAGGTATTTTATTTAATTAATTTATTGATAGTGTAGTGTTAGGTTTAATTTGTAACTTAGGTTAGGATTTATTTTACAGGTAAATTTGTAATTATTTTAACTATTTTAAGCTATTAAATAGTTCTTAACTATTTAATAGCTATGTACCTGGTTAAAAATAAATACAAAGTTACCTGTAAAATAAATATAAATCCTAAAATAGCTATAATATAATTAGAATTTATATTGTAGCTATATTAGGATTTATTTTACAGGTAAGTATTTAGCTTTAAATAGGAAGAATTTATTTTATAAGAGTTAATTAAATTAGTTAGATTTAAATATATTTAACTTAGGGGGGTGTTAGTGTTAGGGTTAGACTTTAGGGGTTAATATATTTTATTAGATAGCGGTGAGCTCCAGTTGGCAGATTAGGGGTTAATACTTGAAGTTAGGTGTCGGCGATGTTAGGGAGGGCAGATTAGGGGTAATACTATTTATTATTGGGTTATTGAGGCGGGGGAGTGAGGCGGATTAGGGGTTAATAACTTTATTATAGTAGCGGTGCGGTCCGCTCAGCAGATTAGGGGTTAATAATTGTAGGCAGGTGGGAGGCGACGTTGAGGGGGGGCAGAATTAGGGTTAATAAATATAATGTAGGGGTCGGCGGTGTTAGGGGCAGCAGATTAGGGGTACATAAGTAGAACGTAGGTGGCGGTCGGCAGATTTAGGGGTTAAAAAAATGTTAATCGGAGTGTCTGCGATGTGGGGGGGCGGCTCAGGGTTTAGGGGTACATAGGGTAAGTTTATGGGTGTTAGTGTACTTTAGAGTACAGTAGTTAAGAGCTTTTAGAACCGGCTTTAGCCAGAAAGCTCTTAACTAATGACTTTTCTGCGTCTGGAGTTTTGTCGTTTGATTTGCTAACGCTCACTTCAGACACGACTCTAAATACGGAGTTAGGAAGATCCGATTGAAAAGATAGGATACGCAATTTAAAAGTAAGGGGGGGATCTGCGGTATGGAAAAGTCGCGGGCTGAAAAGTGAGCGTTTAGACCCTTCCTGACTGACTCCAAATACCGGCGGTAGCCTAAAACCCAAGCGTTAGGAGCCTCTAACGCTGGTTTTCCACGGCTACCCGCCAAACTCCAAATCTAGTCATTGTTTCTTTAGATGATTCCTAATTTCAGAGATAGTTGGCAGGGTTCGAAGTTTCCATTTCTTGCAGATCAAGTATCTGGTGGCTAATATAGATAAGATCACTAGTTTTCATTAGGCTGATGGCCACCTTCAGGGTTTAGACATAATATAATTTGGAATAATGAGAAAGCTAAAGATTCAATTTTCAATTTTATTTTTAAGCCAGAATTCTAGCTTATTCCAGAAGTTCTTATCCTAGGGCAGAGCCAAAAACATGTGGATCAACATCCGCTGCGGGATAAGAACACTAGGACATTTTATAAATTCTTGATTCCAAACTCTGAGACCTCTTTCCGGGGTAAAGTATGCCCTATGCAAGAAGTATTAAAATGTGGCGTCACGCCCAAGTAGTTCGACGTGTGGTCCTTGCAACTTTACTCTTCGATAGCTGAAGGGTTTTTAACTCAATGTTATTATGTGGAATAAGGGCGTTCCAATCTAAGGCCGTCTTCTCCAAGTTGGGGATACCCTTATTGGTGCCAAGATTATGATAACATGGGGCAATGGACATAGAGTTGTTCTAGGTTATTGCTAACCAACTTACCAATTTACCAAGTGTCCAGCTCCAGCCAGCTGTTTTGGTGTAGGTAGAGATAAAGTGCCTTATCTGCAGAATATGCAAAGAAGTCTTATTTGGAAGGTTAATTTGTTTTTCAGCTCCTCAAAAGACTTTACACATTTCCTAGCTTGGTCAATTAATAGTAAGTACCCTGTCTAGGCCAAAGTTGTGCCATCTACTAAAGATCACTGAGTTTAGGCCTGCTTGGAAGTTGGGGTTTCCTACCAAGGGAAGTATTTTGAAGCTGGAGCTATTTATAGAGAGAGGATTTAGATCATTTCCACCATGCTTTAAGAGGGTTCGATATGGTTTTAAGTTTTTTAATACCTATTGGCATATCTGTAAGCGCAGAGTGGATCAGGGCTACTGGGAGAAATGGTTCACATAAATTCATTTCCAGTTCATTTATTACAACATAGTTTTTTAGAGAAGATCCAATCTGCCACTATTACGGGGCTAGAAGAACAGAGATTATAGGATCTCAAACTTGGCAATGCTAATCCTCCAAACTCATCTCGGCACCAGCCAATTTAAAAAAAGAGATCTTAGATCTCTTCCCTCGCCAGATAAATTGTCTAATTGATGTGTAGTAGAGCGGACATCCTTTTCTAGTAAGATTATTGGAATGTTCTGGAGGACATAGAGCAGCTTGGGGAGCAAGACCATCTTGAATAAGAGCTGACCGTCCAGATATTGATAAAGGTTAAATTGTGCCAGGTTCTAAGTTTTTCTTTAATATAGTTAAGCATTGGAGTTATATTTAATTTGTATAGATTACCCAAATCGATCGAAATGTGGATCCCAAGATATTTAAAAGTTCCGTGACCTCCCTAAAGGGGAAATTTGAGATATGGTTGGTGCTTTCCGTGAGCCACAGCAACTCGGATTTTGATGGATTTACTTTGTAGCCCGAGAAAGAGCTAAAATTATTAGTTATTTGTATCAATTTTGGTATATTTACCTCAGTGTTGGGACATGTAAATAGGTAAATCGTCTGCATATAGTCCAACTTTTCATTTCATGTTTTTCGGATTTTTATGCCTTCTAGTTATTTTTCTTATCATAATTGCCTGTGGTTCGATAGCTACATCAAAAAGAAGCGGGGAGGAGGGAGAGGACACCCCTGGCGGCGTACACCCCTGTTCAATACAATCGCGGGGGGTAACAATATTGTTTATTATCAAACTTGTGTACGATTGGTTATATATATTTCTATAAATTTAGGAAAATTACCCTTAATCCCAAAATTCATTAGGGAATTTATTATATGTTTATGGGTTACTGAGTCAAATGCTTTTTTCTGCATCGATTGACAGGATGCTAGGTCCGGGAGGTCCTCTCTCCCCGCCAGTGCCCCTGTCTGTCTCTGGATAAGTCCATTGTGACCAGTAATTCCCTAATTATTGCCGGCCGAGTTGCGCCCATTAAGAAAACCGGCTGGGTCCGGATGAATTATTTTTGCTAAAATAATCTGGAGCCTAGTTGCCAAGGATTGAGGGACATTATTTTGTAGTCCGAATTGAATTGGACAATTGGTCTATTTGACTCTTTACAAGTGGGTCTTTCCCCTCTTTCAAGATCAAGGTAGTAAGTGAAGCGGAGAAAGAAGGCGAGGGCACTTATCATTAATAAAGATATCATTATAGAGATTGCTCATATAGGGAGATACTTCTTTGCTAAGATTTTATATAGCTCATTGGGTGAGACCATCTGGGACAGCCGGCTTTGTTGAGAGAGAAAGTTTAAAAATAGTTTTCTCGATCTCTATCTTGTAATGGGGGAGTTAAGACTGACAATGTCTTCAAGAGGTCAATGTTGGGTAGGTAATTTTACTCCAAAATTCAATAGCTTTCTCTGTGTCATATCCTTTACATGTATATAAGATCCTGAAAATAGTGTAAAAAAAAATCCGAAATTTCTTCGGGTTTCACTAATTGAGTTCCCATATACTGATGATTTTTCTATGGTAGGTTTTTATTTCTCATTTTTGATCAGTTTAGGCTAACATTTTCCCTGATTTTGTTGCCAAATCTATACAGCTTTGCTTGAAATCTAAACTCTTTATGTGTATTAAGAGTTATAAAAAAAGTATCTCTGGCACTTTTGGCGGCGGACATATCGTGCCCAATTTTGAGGGTTTTTTTCAAGTAAGAAAAGGTTATCAGTGAATTGAGTGTTTTACTTCTCTCTAGCCCTTATCTTCTTATTTTGCATAGCGTTGTATGCCGTGATTTCCCCTCTAAGAACTGCTTTAGCAGTTTCCCAAAAAAATATCTGGGCGTCGGATATATATCACGATTAAAATGGGGGCATAAATCGTTAAACTTGTTCCTAAGCCAGGTTTTTGAATTTTGCGTCGGGCGTAAGATGGTAGGGAAAAAGAAACGTAGCGGTTTGGGTTTTGATTGGCCCAGACAAAGCTCCAGAAAAAATAGGGCCGTGATCGGATAAGAATATTGGCATTATTCCTGACTTCACCTTTGTGATACAGAGGCGTTCATCAGTCAAGAATAAGTCGATCCTGGAGAAGCGGTTTATGAGCTTTAGAGAGATACGTAAATTCTTGAATATCGGGGGTTCTGGAATCTCCAGATATCCCGTATTGCGAGATTCTGTTTGATTTTATTAAAGGAGTTTAGTATCAAGACTGTCTTTCTTCTGCTTTAAGGACCTTAGTATTATTTCTGAGTCTGTCCAAGGGGCATTGGTGGGGCCTTGTTAAAGTCCCCTCCTAAGATCAAGGTAGCCTTCGCTAATTAGTAAGAGTTTGGATTGTAATAGGTCCCAAAACAACAGGATCAATTGCATTGGGGCCGTATGCATTACAGAGTGTATAGGTCACTTGGTCTACAAATCTCCCCGCGGAGTCGATCTCAGAGTGCAAAATCTCTACTTGGGCTCTTTTTCCCTATTAATATAGCCACTCCCCTATTGTCTAAGTCGGGAGGGCAGAGGGGGGGGCTATTCTATGGGCTCTTTCCACTAGGATCGGGTGATAAGTAGGTGGGATCTTTAGAGCTTTAGGGAGAGTGTCTGATTATGAAAAGACCAAGATTTTCAAATTGTTTATCCTCTGGGAGGCCTATTATTCTTATGTTGGTTTCGTCTGGCATGGTTTTCCAAATCCTTCTGCCTGTCAGTTAATTTTTGGCCAATTTTTAGTTGGAGGTCTCTAGCTTAGCATTTGTAGTGTTGCTAAGTCTTCCAGATCAGACACCCTCTGCTCCACTTCCTGTAGTCTATTAGAAAAATGTTCTAACCTCTTGGGTTAAGGAGGGTAATATCTTGCTTAATTTCTGATTTAAGTGCATCGAATTGTAGGTGTGAGTGCGTCGTAGAATACTAGTTACCAAGGATTGTAAATTAATAGTTTTGGAGGGTTATTAGATTGCCAGCAGAGGTTAATTGGGATTCAGAGGCTGGGTCCTGAGTATTTTTAAGTTTCCTGTCCCTGTGCCTGGCTGCCATATTTGGTGAAGGTGTCTTGAAAGGGTTAGAGAGAAATTTGTCCATGTGCTTCGTGCTTAATTATGATAGTGAGAAGGGAGACATTTAAAAGAAACGTTTCCAGCAAGGGGGAAAAAAAGGGGGGGGGGAGGGGGGTTGGTGAGATTGAGTGCTAGTGGGGGGGAGTGAAAAAAAAAACAAAATAAAAAGGGGAGCCCAACCAAGTGCAATTTTAAAGTGACAATTATTGTTGACTACAAGTGAGGGAGTGCTGGTGTGGGAAGTGAAGAACATATGTGATAAGGCATAAGCAGTTGAGAAAAAAAAAAAAATTAGAGAGATTCTAACTTTGAAGAAGTGATAAGTTGCAGACAGGCACAAGCACCTAATACACAGCTAGACCTATAAGGTTTTGTTTCCTTTTTTCTTCCCCTCTTATCTAGCTTCTCTTCTCACTGGGAAGAGCTAAAAGGGGGTCGCTAGTATGTGTTCTGATCTTACTACCCACACTCACTGTTTAGTGTGGGTTGAGAAAGGGACAAAAGCAAGGAAATGGGGGGAGGGGGAAGACAGGAGTTATTAAGTTTGTAATGCAAAGTCTGGTATATGCAATATACAGTTACCAATTTTTACAGGCTGTTAAATGCTAGCAATTTAACTTCATAAATGACAAGTTATCTGCCTCTATGTCCAGAGGGAAGTATCGAAACATTAAATTTAACAAAGCTTCCTAAACACAAAAGGTTACAGAATATAACATTTCTAATATCATAAAGTGATGTTAAGAAAATTTCCTAAGTAACAGCTAATAACTTGGCTATTTCACACTTGAAATAAAGGAATCTATGGCCTGTTAGCCTCTCTTCCTTCCAGTAAATTCTCTGCTACCTCGTCCAATATTATGTAGCGTTAATACTATTACAGGGAGTGCAGAATTAATAGGCAAGTTGTATTTTTGAGGATTAATTTTATTATTGAACAACAACCATGTTCTCAATGAACCCAAAAAAACTCATTAATATCAAAGCTGAATAGTTTTGGAAGTAGTTTTTAGTTTGTTTTTAGTTATAGCTATTTTAGGGGGATATCTGGTTGTGTGCAGGTGACTATTACTGTGCCATAATTATTAGGCAACTTAACAAAAAACAAATATATACCCATTTCAAATTATTTATTTTTACCAGTGAAACCAATATAACATCTCAACATTCACAAATATACATTCTGACATTCAAAAAACAAACAAAAACAAATCAGTGACCAATATAGCCACCTTTCTTTGCAAGGACACTCAAAGCCGCCATCCATGGATTCTGTCAGTGTTTTGATCTGTTCACCATCAACATTGCGTGCAGCAGCAACCACAGCCTCCCAGACACTGTTCAGAGAGGTGTACTGTTTTCCCTCCTTGTAAATCTCACATTTGATGATGGACCACAGGTTCTCAATGGGGTTCAGATCAGGGTGAACAAGGAGGCCATGTCATTAGATTTTCTTCTTTTATACCCTTTCTTGCCAGCCACGCTGTGGAGTACTTGGACGCGTGTGATGGAGCATTGTCCTGCATGAAAATCATGTTTTTCTTGAAGGATGCAGACTTCTTTCCATGTACCACTGCTTGAAGAAGGTGTCTTCCAGAAACTGGCAGTAGGACTGGGAGTTGAGCTTGACTCCATCCTCAACCCGAAAAGGCCCCACAAGCTCATCTTTGATGATACCAGCCCACACCAGTACTCCACCTCCACCTTGCTGGCGTCTGAGTCGGCCTGGGAGCTCTCTGCCCTTTACCAATCCAGCCACGGGCCCATCCCATCTGGCCCATCAAGACTCACTCTCATTTCATCGAGTCCATAAAACCTTAGAAAAATCAGTCTTGAGATATTTCTTGGCCCAGTCTTGACTTTTCAGCTTGTGTGTCTTGTTCAGTGGTGGTCGTCTTTCAGCCTTTCTTACCTTGGCCATGTCTCTGAGTATTGCACACCTTGTGCTTTTGGGCACTCCAGTGATGTTGCAGCTCTGAAATATGGCCAAACTGGTGGCAAGTGGCATCTTGGCAGCTGCACGCTTGACTTTTCTCAGTTCACGCTTCTTGCGACCCTGTTGACTATTTTGAATGAAACGCTTGATTGTTCGATGATCACGCTTCAGAAGCTTTGCAATTTTAAGAGTGCTGCATCCCTCTGCAAGATATCTCACTATTTTTTACTTTTCTGAGCCTGTCAAGTCCTTCTTTTGACCCATTTTGCCAAAGGAAAGGAAGTTGCCTAATAATTATGCACACCTGATATAGGGTGTTGATGTCATTAGACCACACCCCTTCTCATTACAGAGATGCACATCACCTAATATGCTTAATTGGTAGTAGGCTTTCTAGCCTATACAGCTTGGAGTAAGACAACATGCATAAAGAGGATGATGTGGTCAAAATACTCATTTGCCTAATAATTCTGCACTCCCTGTAAAGGAGGTTAAATAGTCAAAGATTACTGCTCTCTTAGGAACAGATCTTTAACCCTTTATCCCTCCTTTTCCCCTTCTCTGCTATAAAGTTAAACCATAAGGTAGCAATTCACAGTTAGATATACATTAAAGGTTCAGTTAGGTTAAATCAAATGTTTCCTACCCCAGCACCTAAGCGTGGGAGTAAGTTCTACAAACTGACAAGTATTACTAGGGGAGAAGGTAAAATTTCACATCAGGAATCAAAATGCAGTACATATCAGTAAAGAGAAACACTGAGTTTAATTAACTCTTAGTAATTATCAAGTGAGCCCAATTAGACCCTCTAACCCTGGATTAATTAGTAAAAAATTAAATATGTGCACACAGAGTCAAGTTATGCTAGTCTGCATCCCAGTTTAGCCAGCATGGATATATTAGAGAAGTTAAATGTCTTCTGGGGAGATACCGTTATAGAAGAGGCAAGCTCAGCAAAGTTGCAAGCCGCCGGACAGCATAGTGTCTTTGAGCAAAGTTCCAAGATATAGACTGCCCCGTGTTTCCTGTGTGGGCCTGGGTGCCAAGTGAGCCTATATCCCCTTTGGTTCCCCTTTCCTTCTCCCAAGCTAGCTCCTTCCCCTTACCTCTAACAGCAGAAATTTTGTCCAACAGCATATGCTGTCGGCATTTATCGATGTGCGGCGGACATGATACGCTACATTGTATCATGTCCGCTCGCACTTTGGTAAATTGGCCTCTAATACTAGACTAGCTCCAGAGTGTGCACGTTTAGCCATCTGGCAGCAATGTTTTCAGCAATGTTTATAGCAATGTTGTATATACTGTACATGCAAACACTGCTGCCATCGTCTGCAAAAAATGCATAGTCCTAAACTCTAACATTTATATAAACATTGTTGCAAACCCTACTGACAGATGGCTAAATAAACGTGCCCGCTAATAAGCTCACCTAGGAGTACTGTTTAACAAAAGATACCAAGAGAATGAAGCAAAATTGATAATAGAAGTACAATGGAAAGTTGTTTCAAATGGTCTGCTCTATCCACTCTATTAAAGTTTAATGTTGACTTTACGGTCTCTTTAATTGTTGATAAATATGGCTAGCTGTAGAAAAGTGTGTTCACTGATCTATGCAACTACATAGCTGGTTATAACAATTTGCAACATTTTGATGAAAACTCAATTTTTATACAAAAGCAAAAGGTATTTACAACGTCCCTTTCATACATTAGAACATTTACTAGAACAAACATATGGTGCGTAAATAGAAATAAGTATGCAACTTAAAAATAACTCAGTTTAAAAAAATGTATAATCAATTTTCTGTGATTTTTAAACAAAAATTTCTTTATTTGTGTCATCTTTTTCACAAACATGCAAATAATGTTTATTGGGTAGTGGCCGTTTTTGTAAGTTAAAGATATAGGGAGTGGTAGAGCATTGATCACATGACCATGATGTACGTAGGTGCCCTGTCCCTCTATGAAGAGAAACTGAGGTAACTTGGGCATCCATTAATATTTTCTGTAACAGTGATACAGTAACTAAGACAGAGTTTACATTGCTGTGTTAATAATTTTCTTTTGGTCGATAAACTTTAAAACAACTGCCTAAAAAGATTACAGCATGGGGCCGATTTATCAAAGCTTCAACTGTTAATACATTGGAAGTCTGCGTCAAATTAGACGCAAAGTTGATCCGCCCTAGTTAACAAAGCGTCAATGTTGAAATGTTTGACATAATATATGCTCCCGTGAGATCAATCCGATGCAAATCGTTGCTTGCGTTATTCGAGCGTAATACAGATCATCTGCCTTCACATTTGACTCTATTTGAGTATAATACTGAAGATCCACCTTCACATTCGACTCTATTTGACCATCTAACCAAGTTATCAAACATTCAACATGTAAGCTTGCGTCTATTCCGATGCAGCATACATGTCCTTCAAACCGCCACCGCAAATGCCATAGAAAAACAATTGGAGTATGAAAAGGTTTTGTTCTATGCTGTTTATCATCGCAGACAGTTAACAATGAACATGCAGAATATTTCTAAATTTGCAATACTTTTATGACGCGGATGGAGGATATTAATGAACCATCTGAATCATGAAGTATAATAAAAATGTTTAATGTCCTTTAAACCTTTTGTGATAACAAAATACATTAAGGTCTGCCCTTATTACTAAATACAATCAAGTAGGGATATGTTATAATCACATATAATTCCAAGGGACAGAATCATTTCAAAAGCATTTTAGAAGTCTTTGGTTTATTCTTATTTATTCGTATTTGTTTTTCCATCATTTTAGCCTGCCATGTAATTTTATAATGACTAAACCACCTATAATGACAGGTAATTCCGGTCTTGCAGCAGCACTAGTCGATATAGGGATAAAAATGAAATAAATACTTTACATAATATAGCTAACTTAACTTTTTTGATAAATCTATATGCACCATGTTTAACGCATGGAATACAAGTCCCGCTCCACTTCGCACCAAATTTAAAGCAATACTTTGCACCAGATTTGACGCAATACTCAAACACCTAAACATCCCACAAACTAGTAACATTTCCCACCACTTTTTATTGGGAAATGCATAATCACATGATTAATGAAATCAGTCAATCTGATTGAAATATACATTTTCTACTATCACTAACAAATCAAATTGCTCTATACTTGTGTCATTGATCACTCATCAGAACTTGTAAGTGCCATTTGTTACATTGTGTATTATACTTTGAAAGTATGTATATGTGAAATTAGTATTAGAGATAAACATTGATGATGACATTAGGCCACACAGTGTAATATTTTGACAATGATTTTACTAATCAAATGATGTTTGATTCAATATAATCTTAAGCTGATAGTTCAAATGGATAGCCCACATAACATTAAACTGTCATGAATCAGATACAGCAGAAATTAAAATCACCTCTTTAATGTCATCCTATTTTCTTCCTTCTCTTGAATTTCATTTTCATTAAGAAATGTCATCTTAAAGGCCAGCCCATTTTTTAACACCTGTGTAGGAGTGGTGTTTAAAACTAGACTTCAATTAGGAAGTGATACACAGGTGCAGAAAGAAAAGTGTCCCAGCTCTTAAAATATCCATTGTTTGCAAATAAATACATATGATACCCTGATTACATTATATTCACAATTATTCTTGCTCAGAATAATAATTTATTTACTATACATATAGTGGTATAAATAAACACAGAGATATGAAAGACAACATTGATTAGAACAAAGAAAAAATAATTTAGGGACATGTAAATATGTTTGCGAAAGATTTCTGACATAACACACACACACACACACACATATATATATTATATAATATATATATACACAGTATGTGCAAAGATATATGTACAAATTCTAGCATTAATAATCATTTAAAAAACATGAGATAAGCATCTCATGATTTCTAGAAATACAAATGTTTCAATATTGTGTGCTTTAGATTTAACACAGTCTATATAAACATAGTCTTTTTCCAGCCAAGAACAAATAAATGTTAACCAGCCATTATTGTAACAAGTGTTTCTGTGTTCTAAAGTTCATAATACATTTCTGTGTTTGTATGCTTTTTTCCCCCACTACAAGTACACTCAACGCAATACCCCAAGGGGAATTGATAAGACAACTACAAAGAAATTGCTCCAATGTACAAACATATTTACAAGAAAGCACTGAAATGATGGAGAGACTAATCCAAAGAGGATATAGTAAACGATCAGTGAAATCAGCCAGAATGGCAGCTTTAAAACAAGATACAAAACAACTTATTAAAACCTAAGACCAAAAATCAAGAAGAAATATGTCCAAGATTAATTTACCACATACAATCCCCAAATGCAAAAGATAATTGGGATTATGAATACAAATTGGCACAAACTACAAAATGATACTACACTTGCACCTATGATAGGGCATAAAATAATGACAGGGTACAAAAGACCCAGAAATTTAAAAGATCAGTTGGTTCAAAGCCACTACATTTATATCCCAAAGAAAACACCAAAAGATCCAGGAATGTATCCATGTGGTTCATATTAAGCATATACATATGTAACTAAATTCAACAAATCACTGACAAAACAGGCAAAATTCACAAATTAGAACAACACTATACATGTCGGTCGACAGGAGTGATCTATGTTCTTTTTTGTTCATGCAAGAAACTTTACGTAGGCATGAAGTAAGGGTAAGAATTTTGGAGCATGCCAATAATATAAAAAATGCCACAAAGGATGTATCCAAAGGTAAAACTATCACATCAGTGGCACAACATTTTCTAAAAATTCACAAAAGTGTAATCACTGACTTGAAATATGCTGTGATACAGAAAATCTCTCTGGGCATAAGAGAAGGAAATCTGGAGGAAGCACTTTTAAAGTCAGAATGTAGATGGATATATCTATTAGACTCCATACAACCAAAGGGACTCAATGAATATAACAATTACTTTGTATACCTAAATTATAGTACAGCGCAACCAAATATATTTAATTCTGCACATTGACCGCAGCTCAATACTACTTAATTAATAATGTTTGATTAAGGATTCCATCCCTTTCCTAGGCACTTTTCACTTATTCTCCAAATAATTATTTGTGTTAATTACTTAATACTTTATTACCCAACTATGCAGACTTTGTAAGCAACAATACACAATATTTAATAATGCAATTCATTTGTCACACTCCATCACTAAGTTTTTCATACACTTCACGTCCACTTCACTTTATTACGATACTTTTTATGTGACCTACCTCTATTAACTATATGTGCACACAACCACTCTTCTCTTCAAAACACTTTTAAGTAACAAATTCATAGAAACGGACTTTCACATAATATTTAGAAACATCTATTCATGCACCCTTTAAATTTACACACTCTAATGTGAACCAAATTAAACTACTTTCCTCTTCAAAACATCACTTGTATCTATTGTCCTAGAAATGTATAAACAACCCACTTAACTTTAGAGAAATACTAACTTTATTAGACACCATACCCCTATGATACTCTATTAAAATATGTCAGAAATGGTATACACAGTGTTCTACATAATCTTGCTTCTGTCTTTAAAACATCTGTCATTATTGTCATACTACTGATGTATTCAATAGTTTCATTATAAATACCAACCTGTAATAAATAGATTGAAAACCCTGCATATGGTCCTATTACCAAATAATATCTCTGGTATAATACAAAGTACACACAACGGGGCCTAGTTATCAAGCCGTCAACCTCAAATACGCTGGAATTCCGCAGCGTATTTGTGGCGAGGCTGATTCGCCTTAGTTATCAAAGGCTCGAGACCGGCAAAAGTAGAATTTTGTGACGTAAACTTCGATCCGCCGGACTCAGTCCGACACAGATCGATTCTTACGTCACTCCAGATGTTCCCCACACAAGTGCGGCACAATCTCACTACTTTTGCTAGTTATCAAAAAACTAGCAGGTACGCTCGGCACTTTTACGGCCCAGCGTACCTGGTTTTCAAACCGCCACCCCTGGAGGTGGCGGATCCCATAGGAATCAATGGGAGTCTGACTATAGCGAAAGTACAAGTTCGCTGCTGACAGACATCCCATTGATTCCTATGGGAGCTGTCTACACCTAACACCCTAACATGTACCCCGAGTCTAAACACCGCTAATCTGACCCCCCTACACCGCCGCAACTAAATAAAGTTATTACCCCCTAAACCGCCGCTCCCGGAGCCCACCGCAAGCTACTCTATACATATTAACCCCTAAACCCCGCTCCCGGAGCCCACCGCAACTATAATAAATGTATTAACCCCTAAACCGCCGCTCCCTGAACCCACCGCAACCTATATTAAATGTATTAACCCCTATCCTGCGCCCCCTACACCGTCGCCACCTATAATAAATTTATTAACCCCTAATCCGCCCCCCCTACACCGTCGCCACCTATAATAAATTTATTAACCCCTATCCTGCCCCCCACTACGCCGCCGCCACTGTAATAAAATTATTAACCCCTAAACCTAAGTCTAACCCTAACCCTAACGCCCCCTAACTTAAATATTAATTAAATAAATCTAAATAAATTAACTCTTATTAACTAAATGAATCCTATTTAAAACTAAATACTTACCTTTAAAATAAACCCTAATATAGCTACAATATAAATAATAATTATATTCTAGCTATCTTAGGATTTATATTTATTTTACAGGTAACTTTCAATTTATTTTAACCATGTACAATAACTATTAAATAGTTATTAACTATTTAATAGCTTACCTAGCTAAAATAAAGAGAAATGTACCTGTGAAATAAATCCTAACCTAAGTTACAATTACACCTAACACTACACTATACTTTAATAAATTATTCCTATTTAAAAATAAATACTTACCTGTAAAATAAACCCTAAGATAGCTACAATATAATTAATAATTATATTATAGCTATCTTAGGATTTATATTTATTTTACAGGTAACTTTGTATTTATTTTAGCTAGTTAGAATAGTTATTAAATAGTTATTAACTATTTAATAACTACCTAGCTAAAAGAAATACAAAATTACCTGTAAAATAAATCCTAACCTAAGTTACAATTAAACCTAATACTACACTATCATTAAATTAACTAAATAAACTACCTACAAATAACTACAATTAAATACAATTACATAAACTAACTAAAGTACAAAAAATAAAAAAAGATAAGTTACAAAAAATAAAAAATTAAGTTACAAACATGTTAAAAATATTACAACAATTTTAAGCTACTTACACCTAATCTAAGCCCCCTAATAAAATAACAAACCCCCCCAAAATAAAAAAAGCCCTACCCTATTCTAAATTAAATAAATTTCAAAGCTCTTTTACCTTACCAGCCCTTAAAAGGGCCATTTGTGGGGGCTTGCCCCAAAAAGTTCAGCTCTTTTGCCTGTAAAAGAAAAATACAACCCCCCCAACATTAAAACCCACCACCCACATACCCCTAATCTAACCCAAACCCCCCTTACAAAAACCTAACACTAATCCCCTGAAGATCATCCTACCTTGAGTCGTCTTCACTCAGCCGAGCCACCGATGGAACTGAAGAGGACATCCGGAGCGGAAGAAGTTAATCCTCCAAGCGGCGCTGAAGAAATCTTCCATCCGATGAAGTCATCATCCAGGCGGCGCTGAAGAAGTCTTCGATCCGGATGTCCTCTTCAAAGAGGCGCTGAAGAGGTCTTCTATCCGGGCGAAGTCATCTTCCAAGCCGGGTCTTGAATCTTCCTTCCGCCGACGCGGAACCACCTTCTTCACCGACGGACTACGACAAATGACGGCTCCTTTAAGGGACGTCATCCAAGATGGTCCCCTCAATTCCGATTGGCTGATAGGATTCTATCAGCCAATCGGAATTAAGGTAGGAAAAATCTGATTGGCTGATGGAATCAGCCAATCAGATTGAGCTTGCATTCTATTGGCTGTTCCGATCAGCCAATAGAATTAACTTGAATCTGATTGGCTGATTCCATCAGCCAATCAGATTTTCCTACCTTAATTCCGATTGGCTGATAGAATCCTATCAGCCAATCGGAATTGAGGGGATGCCATCTTGGATGACGTCCCTTAAAGGAGCCGTCATTTGTCGTAGTCCGTCGGTGAAGAAGGTGGTTCCGCGTCGGCGGAAGGAAGATTCAAGACCCGGCTTGGAAGATGACTTCGCCCGGATAGAAGACCTCTTCAGCGCCTCTTTGAAGATGACATCGGCCGGATCGAAGACTTCTTCAGCGCCGCCTGGATGATGACTTCATCGGATGGAAGATTTCTTCAGCGCCGCTTGGAGGATTAACTTCTTCCGCTCCGGATGTCCTCTTCAGTTCCATCGGTGGCTCGGCTGAGTGAAGACGACTCAAGGTAGGATGATCTTCAGGGGATTAGTGTTAGGTTTTTGTAAGGGGGGTTTGGGTTAGATTAGGGGTATGTGGGTGGTGGGTTTTAATGTTGGGGGGGGTTGTATTTTTCTTTTACAGGCAAAAGAGCTGAACTTTTTGGGGCATGCCCCCACAAATGGCCCTTTTAAGGGCTGGTAAGGTAAAAGAGCTTTGAAATTTATTTAATTTAGAATAGGGTAGGGATTTTTTTATTTTGGGGGGGTTTGTTATTTTATTAGGGGCTTAGATTAGGTGTAAGTAGCTTAAAATTGTTGTAATATTTTTAACATGTTTGTAACTTACTTTTTTATTTTTGTAACTTATCTTTTTTTATTTTTTGTACTTTAGTTAGTTTATGTAATTGTATTTAATTGTAGTTATTTGTAGGTAGTTTATTTAGTTAATTTAATGATAGTGTAGTATTAGGTTTAATTGTAACTTAGGTTAGGATTTATTTTACAGGTAATTTTGTATTTCTTTTAGCTAGGTAGTTATTAAATAGTTAATAACTATTTAATAACTATTCTAACTAGCTAAAATAAATACAAAGTTACCTGTAAAATAAATATAAATCCTAAGATAGCTATAATAAATTATTAATTATATTGTAGCTATCTTAGGGTTTATTTTACAGGTAAGTATTTATTTTTATATAGGAATAATTTATTAAAGTATAGTGTAGTGTTAGGTGTAATTGTAACTTAGGTTAGGATTTATTTCACAGGTACATTTCTCTTTATTTTAGCTAGGTAAGCTATTAAATAGTTAATAACTATTTAATAGTTATTGTACATGGTTAAAATAAATTGAAAGTTACCTGTAAAATAAATATAAATCCTAAGATAGCTAGAATATAATTATTATTTATATTGTAGCTATATTAGGGTTTATTTTAAAGGTAAGTATTTAGTTTTAAATAGGATTCATTTAGTTAATAAGAGTTAATTTATTTAGATTTATTTAATTAATATTTAAGTTAGGGGGCGTTAGGGTTAGGGTTAGACTTAGGTTTAGGGGTTAATAATTTTATTACAGTGGCGGCGGCGTAGTGGGGGGCAGGATAGGGGTTAATAAATTTATTATAGGTGGCGACGGTGTAGGGGGGGCGGATTAGGGGTTAATAAATTTATTATAGGTGGCGACGGTGTAGGGGGGCAGGATAGGGGTTAATACATTTAATATAGGTTGCGGTGGGTCCAGGAGCGGCGGTTTAGGGGTTAATACATTTATTATAGTTGCGGTGGGCTCCGGGAGCGGCGGTTTAGGGGTTAATATGTATAGAGTAGCTTGCGGTGGGCTCCGGGAGCGGCGGTTTAGGGGGTAATAACTTTATTTAGTTGCGGCGGTGTAGGGGGGGCAGATTAGCGGTGTTTAGACTCGGGGTACATGTTAGGGTGTTAGGTGTAGACAGCTCCCATAGGAATCAATGGGATGTCTGTCAGCAGCGAACTTGTACTTTCGCTATAGTCAGACTCCCATTGATTCCTATGGGATCCGCCACCTCCAGGGGTGGCGGTTTGAAAACCAGGTACGCTGGGCCGTAAAAGTGCCGAGCGTACCTGCTAGTTTTTTGATAACTAGCAAAAGTAGTGAGATTGTGCCGCACTTGTGTGGGGAACATCTGGAGTGACGTAAGAATCGATCTGTGTCGGACTGAGTCCGGCGGATCGAAGTTTACGTCACAAAATTCTACTTTTGCCGGTCTCGAGCCTTTGATAACTAAGGCGAATCAGCCTCGCCACAAATACGCTGCGGAATTCCAGCGTATTTGAGGTTGACGGCTTGATAACTAGGCCCCGTTGTGTGTACTTTGTATTATACCACAGATATATTGTTTGGTAATAGGACCATATGCAGGGTTTTCAATCTATTAGAGGTTGGTATTTATAATGAAAGTATTGAATACATCAGTAGCATGACAATAATGACCGTTGTTTTAAAGACAGAAGCAAGATTATGTAGAACACTGTATATACCATTTCTGACATATTTTAAGAGTGTGTCATAGGGGTATGGTGTCTATTAAAGTTAGTATTTCTCTATAGTTAAGTGGGTTGTTTATAAATTTCTAGGACAATAGATACCAGTGCCGTTTTGAAGAGGAACATAGTTTAATTTGGTTCACATTAGTGTGTGTGAATTTAAAGGGTGCATGAATAGATGTTTCTAAATATTATGTGAAAGTCCGTTTCTATGAATTTGTTACTTAAAAGTGTTTTGAAGAGAAGAGTGGTTGTGTGCACATATAGTTAATAGAGGTAGGTCACATAAAAAGTATCGTAATAAAGTGAAGTGGACGTGAAGTGTATGAAAAACTTAGTGATGGAGTGTGACAAATGAATTGCATTATTAAATATTGTGTATTGTTGCTTACAAAGTCTGCATAGTTGGGTAATAAAGTATTAAGTAATTAACACAAATAATTATTTGGAGAATAAGTGAAAAGTGCCTAGGAAAGGGATGGAATCCTTAATCAAACATTATTAATTAAGTAGTATTGAGCTGCGGTCAATGTGCAGAATTAAATATATTTGGTTGCGCTGTACTATAATTATAGGTATACAAAGTAATTGTTATATTCATTGAGTCCCTTTGGTTGTATGGAGTCTAATAGATATATCCATCTACATTCTGACTTTAAAAGTGCTTCCTCCAGATTTCCTTCTCTTATGCCCAGAGAGATTTTCTGTATCACAGCATATTTCAAGTCAGTGATTACACTTTGTGAATTTTTAGAAAATGTTGTGCCACTGATGTGATAGTTTTACCTTTGGATACATCCTTTGTGGCATTTTTTATATTATTGGCATGCTCCAAAATTCTTACCCTTACTTCATGCCTACGTAAAGTTTCTTGCATGAACAAAAAAGAACATAGATCACTCCTGTCGACCGACATGTATAGTGTTGTTCTAATTTGTGAATTTTGCCTGTTTTGTCAGTGATTTGTTGAATTTAGTTACATATGTATATGCTTAATATGAACCACATGGATACATTCCTGGATCTTTTGGTGTTTTCTTTGGGATATAAATGTAGTGGCTTTGAACCAACTGATCTTTTAAATTTCTGGGTCTTTTGTACCCTGTCATTATTTTATGCCCTATCATAGGTGCAAGTGTAGTATCATTTTGTAGTTTGTGCCAATTTGTATTCATAATCCCAATTATCTTTTGCATTTGGGGATTGTATGTGGTAAATTAATCTTGGACATATTTCTTCTTGATTTTTGGTCTTAGGTTTTAATAAGTTGTTTTGTATCTTGTTTTAAAGCTGCCATTCTGGCTGATTTCACTGATCGTTTACTATATCCTCTTTGGATTAGTCTCTCCATCATTTCAGTGCTTTCTTGTAAATATGTTTGTACATTGGAGCAATTTCTTTGTAGTTGTCTTATCAATTCCCCTTGGGGTATTGCGTTGAGTGTACTTGTAGTGGGGGAAAAAAGCATACAAACACAGAAATGTATTATGAACTTTAGAACACAGAAACACTTGTTACAATAATGGCTGGTTAACATTTATTTGTTCTTGGCTGGAAAAAGACTATGTTTATATAGACTGTGTTAAATCTAAAGCACACAATATTGAAACATTTGTATTTCTAGAAATCATGAGATGCTTATCTCATGTTTTTTAAATGATTATTAATGCGAGAATTTGTACATATATCTTTGCACATACTGTGTATATATATATATATATATATATATATGTGTGTGTGTGTGTGTTATGTCAGAAATCTTTCGCAAACATATTTACATGTCCCTAAATTATTTTTTCTTTGTTCTAATCAATGTTGTCTTTCATATCTCTGTGTTTATTTATACCACTATATGTATAGTAAATAAATTATTATTCTGAGCAAGAATAATTGTGAATATAATGTAATCAGGGTATCATATGTATTTATTTGCAAACAATGGATATTTTAAGAGCTGGGACACTTTTCTTTCTGCACCTGTGTATCACTTCCTAATTGAAGTCTAGTTTTAAACACCACTCCTACACAGGTGTTAAAAAATGGGCTGGCCTTTAAGATGACATTTCTTAATGAAAATGAAATTCAAGAGAAGGAAGAAAATAGGATGACATTAAAGAGGTGATTTTAATTTCTGCTGTATCTGATTCATGACAGTTTAATGTTATGTGGGCTATCCATTTGAACTATCAGCTTAAGATTATATTGAATCAAACATCATTTGATTAGTAAAATCATTGTCAAAAATATTACACTGTGTGGCCTAATGTCATCATCAATGTTTATCTCTAATACTAATTTCACATATACATACTTTCAAAGTATAATACACAATGTAACAAATGGCACTTACAAGTTCTGATGAGTGATCAATGACACAAGTATAGAGCAATTTGATTTGTTAGTGATAGTAGAAAATGTATATTTCAATCAGATTGACTGATTTCATTAATCATGTGATTATGCATTTCCCAATAAAAAGTGGTGGGAAATGTTACTAGTTTGTGGGATGTTTAGGTGTTTGAGTATTGCGTCAAATCTGGTGCAAAGTATTGCTTTAAATTTGGTGCGAAGTGGAGCGTGGGACTTGTATTCCATGCGTTAAACATGGTGCATATAGATTTATCAAAAAAGTTAAGTTAGCTATATTATGTAAAGTATTTATTTCATTTTTATCCCTATATCGACTAGTGCTGCTGCAAGACCGGAATTACCTGTCATTATAGGTGGTTTAGTCATTATAAAATTACATGGCAGGCTAAAATGATGGAAAAACAAATACGAATAAATAAGAATAAACCAAAGACTTCTAAAATGCTTTTGAAATGATTCTGTCCCTTGGAATTATATGTGATTATAACATATCCCTACTTGATTGTATTTAGTAATAAGGGCAGACCTTAATGTATTTTGTTATCACAAAAGGTTTAAAGGACATTAAACATTTTTATTATACTTCATGATTCAGATGGTTCATTAATATCCTCCATCCGCGTCATAAAAGTATTGCAAATTTAGAAATATTCTGCATGTTCATTGTTAACTGTCTGCGATGATAAACAGCATAGAACAAAACCTTTTCATACTCCAATTGTTTTCTATGGCATTTGCGGTGGCGGTTTGAAGGACATGTATGCTGCATCGGAATAGACGCAAGCTTACATGTTGAATGTTTGATAACTTGGTTAGATGGTCAAATAGAGTCGAATGTGAAGGTGGATCTTCAGTATTATACTCAAATAGAGTCAAATGTGAAGGCAGATGATCTGTATTACGCTCGAATAACGCAAGCAACGATTTGCATCGGATTGATCTCACGGGAGCATATATTATGTCAAACATTTCAACATTGACGCTTTGTTAACTAGGGCGGATCAACTTTGCGTCTAATTTGACGCAGACTTCCAATGTATTAACAGTTGAAGCTTTGATAAATCGGCCCCATGCTGTAATCTTTTTAGGCAGTTGTTTTAAAGTTTATCGACCAAAAGAAAATTATTAACACCAGCAATGTAAACTCTGTCTTAGTTACTGTATCACTGTTACAGAAAATATTAATGGATGCCCAAGTTACCTCAGTTTCTCTTCATAGAGGGACAGGGCACCTACGTACATCATGGTCATGTGATCAATGCTCTACCACTCCCTATATCTTTAACTTACAAAAACGGCCACTACCCAATAAACATTATTTGCATGTTTGTGAAAAAGATGACACAAATAAAGAAATTTTTGTTTAAAAATCACAGAAAATTGATTATACATTTTTTTAAACTGAGTTATTTTTAAGTTGCATACTTATTTCTATTTACGCACCATATGTTTGTTCTAGTAAATGTTCTAATGTATGAAAGGGACGTTGTAAATACCTTTTGCTTTGTATAAAAATTGAGTTTTCATCAAAATGTTGCAAATTGTTATAACCAGCTATGTAGTTGCATAGATCAGTGAACACACTTTTCTACAGCTAGCCATATTTATCAACAATTAAAGAGACCGTAAAGTCAACATTAAACTTTAATAGAGTGGATAGAGCAGACCATTTGAAACAACTTTCCATTGTACTTCTATTATCAATTTTGCTTCATTCTCTTGGTATCTTTTGTTAAACAGTACTCCTAGGTGAGCTTATTAGCGGGCACGTTTATTTAGCCATCTGTCAGTAGGGTTTGCAACAATGTTTATATAAATGTTAGAGTTTAGGACTATGCATTTTTTGCAGACGATGGCAGCAGTGTTTGCATGTACAGTATATACAACATTGCTATAAACATTGCTGAAAACATTGCTGCCAGATGCTAAACGTGCACACTCTGGAGCTAGTCTAGTATTAGAGGCCAATTTACCAAAGTGCGAGCGGACATGATACAATGTAGCGTATCATGTCCGCCGCACATCGATAAATGCCGACAGCATATGCTGTTGGACAAAATTTCTGCTGTTAGAGGTAAGGGGAAGGAGCTAGCTTGGGAGAAGAGAAAGGGGAACCAAAGGGGATATAGGCTCACTTGGCACCCAGGCCCACACAGGAAACACGGGGCAGTCTATATCTTGGAACTTTGCTCAAAGACACTATGCTGTCCGGCGGCTTGCAACTTTGCTGAGCTTGCCTCTTCTCATAACGGTATCTCCCCAGAAGACATTTAACTTCTCTAATATATCCATGCTGGCTAAACTGGGATGCAGACTAGCATAACTTGACTCTGTGTGCACATATTTAATTTTTTACTAATTAATCCAGGGTTAGAGGGTCTAATTGGGCTCACTTGATAATTACTAAGAGTTAATTAAACTCAGTGTTTCTCTTTACTGATATGTACTGCATTTTGATTCCTGATGTGAAATTTTACCTTCTCCCCTAGTAATACTTGTCAGTTTGTAGAACTTACTCCCCACGCTTAGGTGCTGGGGTAGGAAACATTTGATTTAACCTAACTGAACCTTTAATGTATATCTAACTGTGAATTGCTACCTTATGGTTTAACTTTATAGCAGAGAAGGGAAAAGGAGGGATAAAGGGTTAAAGATCTGTTCCTAAGAGAGCAGTAATCTTTGACTATTTAACCTCCCTTTACAGGGAGTGCAGAATTATTAGGCAAATGAGTATTTTGACCACATCATCCTCTTTATGCATGTTGTCTTACTCCAAGCTGTATAGGCTAGAAAGCCTACTACCAATTAAGCATATTAGGTGATGTGCATCTCTGTAATGAGAAGGGGTGTGGTCTAATGACATCAACACCCTATATCAGGTGTGCATAATTATTAGGCAACTTCCTTTCCTTTGGCAAAATGGGTCAAAAGAAGGACTTGACAGGCTCAGAAAAGTCAAAAATAGTGAGATATCTTGCAGAGGGATGCAGCACTCTTAAAATTGCAAAGCTTCTGAAGCGTGATCATCGAACAATCAAGCGTTTCATTCAAAATAGTCAACAGGGTCGCAAGAAGCGTGAACTGAGAAAAGTCAAGCGTGCAGCTGCCAAGATGCCACTTGCCACCAGTTTGGCCATATTTCAGAGCTGCAACATCACTGGAGTGCCCAAAAGCACAAGGTGTGCAATACTCAGAGACATGGCCAAGGTAAGAAAGGCTGAAAGACGACCACCACTGAACAAGACACACAAGCTGAAAAGTCAAGACTGGGCCAAGAAATATCTCAAGACTGATTTTTCTAAGGTTTTATGGACTGATGAAATGAGAGTGAGTCTTGATGGGCCAGATGGATGGGCCCGTGGCTGGATTGGTAAAGGGCAGAGAGCTCCAGTCCGACTCAGACGCCAGCAAGGTGGAGGTGGAGTACTGGTGTGGGCTGGTATCATCAAAGATGAGCTTGTGGGGCCTTTTCGGGTTGAGGATGGAGTCAAGCTCAACTCCCAGTCCTACTGCCAGTTTCTGGAAGACACCTTCTTCAAGCAGTGGTACAGGAAGAAGTCTGCATCCTTCAAGAAAAACATGATTTTCATGCAGGACAATGCTCCATCACACGCGTCCAAGTACTCCACAGCGTGGCTGGCAAGAAAGGGTATAAAAGAAGAAAATCTAATGACATGGCCTCCTTGTTCACCTGATCTGAACCCCATTGAGAACCTGTGGTCCATCATCAAATGTGAGATTTACAAGGAGGGAAAACAGTACACCTCTCTGAACAGTGTCTGGGAGGCTGTGGTTGCTGCTGCACGCAATGTTGATGGTGAACAGATCAAAACACTGACAGAATCCATGGATGGCAGGCTTTTGAGTGTCCTTGCAAAGAAAGGTGGCTATATTGGTCACTGATTTGTTTTTGTTTTTTTTGAATGTCAGAATGTATATTTGTGAATGTTGAGATGTTATATTGGTTTCACTGGTAAAAATAAATAATTGAAATGGGTATATATTTGTTTTTTGTTAAGTTGCCTAATAATTATGCACAGTAATAGTCACCTGCACACACAGATATCCCCCTAAAATAGCTATAACTAAAAACAAACTAAAAACTACTTCCAAAACTATTCAGCTTTGATATTAATGAGTTTTTTGGGTTCATTGAGAACATGGTTGTTGTTCAATAATAAAATTAATCCTCAAAAATACAACTTGCCTAATAATTCTGCACTCCCTGTAATAGTATTAACGCTACATAAATTGGACGAGGTAGCAGAGAATTTACTGAAGGAAGAGAGGCTAACAGGCCATAGATTCCTTTATTTCAAGTGTGAAATAGCCAAGTTATTAGCTGTTACTTAGGAAATTTTCTTAACATCACTTTATGATATTAGAAATGTTATATTCTGTAACCTTTTGTGTTTAGGAAGCTTTGTTAAATTTAATGTTTCGATACTTCCCTCTGGACATAGAGGCAGATAACTTGTCATTTATGAAAGTTAAATTGCTAGCATTTAACAGCCTGTAATAATTGGTAACTGTATATTGCATATACCAGACTTTGCATTACAAACTTAATAACTCCTGTCTTCCCCTCCCCCCATTTCCTTGCTTTTGTCCCTTTCTCAACCCACACTAAACAGTGAGTGTGGGTAGTAAGATCAGAACACATACTAGCGACCCCCTTTTAGCTCTTCCCAGTGAGAAGAGAAGCTAGATAAGAGGGGAAGAAAAAGGAAACAAAACCTTATAGGTCTAGCTGTGTATTAGGTGCTTGTGCCTGTCTGCAACTTATCACTTCTTCAAAGTTAGAATCTCTCTAATTTTTTTTTTTTTCTCAACTGCTTATGCCTTATCACATATGTTCTTCACTTCCCACACCAGCACTCCCTCACTTGTAGTCAACAATAATTTGTCACTTTAAAATTGCACTTGGTTGGGCTCCCCTTTTTATTTTGTTTTTTTTTTCACTCCCCCCCACTAGCACTCAATCTCACCAACCCCCCCCCCCCCCCCCCTTTTTTTCCCCCTTGCTGGAAACGTTTCTTTTAAATGTCTCCCTTCTCACTATCATAATTAAGCACGAAGCACATGGACAAATTTCTCTCTAACCCTTTCAAGACACCTTCACCAAATATGGCAGCCAGGCACAGGGACAGGAAACTTAAAAATACTCAGGACCCAGCCTCTGAATCCCAATTAACCTCTGCTGGCAATCTAATAACCTCCAAAACTATTAATTTACAATCCTTGGTAACTAGTATTTCAGACGCACTCACACCTAAATTCGATGCACTTAAATCAGAAATTAAGCAAGATATTACCTCCTTAACCCAAGAGGTTAGACATTTTTCAAATAGACTACAGGAAGTGGAGCAGAGGGTGTCTGATCTGGAAGACTTAGCAACACTACAAAATGCTAAGCTAGAGACCTCAACTAAAAATTGGCAAAAATTAACTGACAGGCTGAAGGATTTGGAAAACCATGCCAGACGAAACAACATAAGAATAATAGGCCTCCCAGAGGATAAACAATTTGAAAATCTTGGTCTTTTCATATCAGACACTCTCCCTAAAGCTCTAAAGATCCCACCTACTTATCACCCGATCCTAGTGGAAAGAGCCCATAGAATAGCCCCCCCCCCCGACTAGACAATAGGGGAGTGGCTATATTAATAGGGAAAAGAGCCCAAGTAGAGATTTTGCACTCTGAGATCGACTCCGGGGGGATTTGTAGACCAAGTGACCTATACACTCTGTAATGTATACGGCCCCAATGCAATTGATCCTGTGTTTTGGGACCTATACAATCCAAACTCTTACTAATTAGCGAAGGCTACCTGATCTTAGGAGGGGACTTTAACATGGCCCCACAATGCCCCTTAGACAGACTCAGAAATAATACTAAGTCCTTAAAGCAGAAGAAAGATAGTCTTGATACTAAACTCTTTAATAAAATCAAACAGAATCTCGCAATACGGGATATCTGGAGACTCCAGAACCCCGATATTCAAGAATTTACGTGTCTCTCTAAAGCTCATAAAACGCTCTCCAGGATCGATTATTCTTGACTGATGAACGCCTCTGTATCACAAAGGTGAAGTCAGGAATAACGCCAATATTCTTATCCGATCACGGCCCTATTTTTCTGGAGCTTTGTCTGGGCCAATCAAAACCCAAACTGCTACGTTTCTTTTTTCCCTACCATCTTACGCCCGACGCAAAATTTAAAAACTGGCTTAGGAACAAGTTTAACGATTTTGCCCATTTTAATCGTGATTATATCCAACGCCCAGATATTTTTGGGAAACTGCTAAAGCAGTTCTTAGAGGGGAAATCACGGCATACAACGCTATGCAAAATAAGAAGATAAGGGCTAGAGAGAAGGAAACACTCAATTCACTGATATAACCTTTTCTTACTTGAAAAAAACCCTCAAAATTGGGCACGATATGTCCGCGCCAAAAGTGCCAGAGATACTTTTTTTATAACCTTGAAACACATAAAGAGCTTAGATTTCAAGCAAAGCTGTATAGATTTGGCAACAAATCAGGGAAAATGTTAGCTAAACTGATCAAAAATGAGAATAAAAAACCTACCATAGAAAAAATTCAGTATAATGGGAATCAATTAGTAAACCCGAAGAAATTTCGGATTTTTTTTACACTATTTTCAGGATCTTTATACATGTAAAGGATATGACACAGAGAAAGCTACTGAATTTTGGAGTAAAATTACCTACCCAACATTGACTCCTGAAGACATTGTCAGTCTTAACTCCCCCATTACAAAGATAGAGATCGAGAAAACTATTTTTAAACTTCTCTCAACAAAGCGGCTGGCCCAGATGGTCTACCCAACGAGCTATATAAAATCTTAGCAACAGAAGTATCTCCCTATTTGAGCAATCTCTATAATGATATCTTTATTAATGATAAAGTGCCCACGCCTTCTTTCTCCGCTTCACTTACTACCTTGATCTTGAAAGAGGGGAAAGACCCACTTGTAAAGAGTCATATAGACCAATTGCCCTATTAAATTCGGACTACAAAATAATGTCCTCAATCTTGGCAACTAGGCTCCAGATTATTTAGCAAAAATAATTCATCCGGACCAAGCCGGTTTTCTTAATGGGCGCAACTCGGCGGCAAAAATTAGGGAATTACTGGTCACAATGGACTTTATCCAGAGACAGACAGGGGCACTGGCGGGGAGAGAGGACCTCCCGGACCTAGCCGTCCTGTCAATCGATGCAGAAAAAGCATTTGACTCAGTAACCCATAAACATATAATAACTTCCCTAATGAATTTGGGATTAAGGGTAATTTTCCTAAATTTATAGAAAATATATATAACCAATCTACACAAGTTTGATAATAAACAATATTGTTACCCCCGCGATTGTATTGAACAGGGGTACGCGCCAGGGGTGTCCTCTCTCCCCGCTTCTTTTTGATGTAGCTATCGAACCACTGGCAATTATGATAGAAAATATCTAGAAGGCATAAAGATCCGAAAACATGAAATGAAAGTTGGACTATATGCAGACGATTTACTTATTTACATGTCCAACACTGAGGTAAATATACCAAAATTGATACAAATAACTAATAATTTTAGCTCTTTCTCGGGCTACAAAGTAAATTCATCAAAATCCGAGTTGCTGTGGCTCAGGAAAAGCACCAACCATATCTCAAATTTCCCCTTTAGGAGGTCACGGGAACTTTTAAATATCTTGGGATCCACATTTCGATCGATTTGGGTGATCTATACAAATTAAATATAACTCCAATGCTTAACTATATTAAAGAAAAACTTAGAACCTGGCACAATTTACCTTTATCAATATCTGGACGGTCAGCTTTATTCAAGATGGTCTTGCTCCCAAAGCTGCTCTATGTCCTCCAGAACATTCCAATAATCTTACTAGAAAAGGATGTCCGCTCTACTAACACATCAATTAGACAATTTATCTGGCAGGGGAAGAGATCTAAGATCTCTTTTTTTAAATTGGCGGTGCCGAGGAGTTTGGAGGATTAGCATTGCCAAATTTGAGATCCTATAATCTCTGTTTCTTAGCCCGTATAGTGGCAGATTGGATCTTCTCTAAAAACTATGTTGTAAATAATGAACTGGAATTGAATATATGTGAACCATTTCTCCCAGTAGCCCTGATCCACTCTGCACTTAAAGATATCCAATAGGTATTAAAAAACTTAAAACCATATCGAACCCTCTTAAAGCATGGTGGAAATTATCTAAATCTCTCTCTATAAATAGCTCAGCTTCAAAATACCTTCCCTGGTAGGAAACCCCAACTTCCAAGCAGGCCTAAACTCAGTGATCTTTAGTAGATGGCACAACATTGGCCTAGACAGGGTAATACTATTAATGACCAAGACAGGAAATGTGTAAAGTCTTTTGAGGAGCTGAAAAACGAATTTAACCTTCCAAATAAAGACTTCTTTGCATATCTGCAGATAAGGCATTTTATCTCTAACCTAACCAAAACAGCTGGCTGGAGCTGGACACTTGGTAAATTGGAAAGTTGGTTAGCAATAACCAAGAACAACTCTATGTCCATTGCCCCATGTTATCATATTCTTGGCACCAATAAGGGTATCCCCAACTTGGAGAAGACGGCCTCAGTTTGGAACGCCCTTATTCCACATAATAACATTGAGTTAAAAACCCTTCAGCTATCGATGAGTAAAGTTGCAAGGACCACACTGTCGACTACTTGGCGTGACGCACATTTAAAACTTTTGCATAGGGCATACTTTACCCCGGAAAGAGGTCTCAGAGTTTGGAATCAAGAATTTAATAAATGTCCTAAGTGTTCTTATCCCGCAGCGGATTTGATCCACATGTTTTGGCTCTGCCCTAGGATAAGAAACTTCTGGAATAAGCTAGAATTCTGGCTTAAAAATAAATTGAAAATTGAATCTTTAGCTTTCTCATTATTCCAAATTATATTATGTCTAAACCCTGAAGGTGGCCATCAGCCTAATGAAAAACTAGTGATCTTATCTATATTAGCCACCAGATACTTGATCTGCAAGAAATGGAAACTTCGAACCCTGCCAACTATCTCTGAAATTAGGAATCATCTAAAGAAACAATGACCTAGATTTGGAGTTTGGCGGTAGCCGTGAAAACCAGCGTTAGAGGCTCCTAACGCTGGTTTTAGGCTACCGCCGGTATTTGGAGTCAGTCAGGAAAGGGTCTAACGCTCACTTTTCAGCCGCGACTTTTCCATACCGCAGATCCCCTTACTTAAATTGCGTATCCTATCTTTTCAATCGGATCTTCCTAACTCCGGTATTTAGAGTCGTGTCTGAAGTGAGCGTTAGAAATCTAACGACAAAACTCCAGCCGCAGAAAAAAGTCAGTAGTTAAGAGCTTTCTGGGCTAAAGCCGGTTCATAAAGCTCTTAACTACTGTACTCTAAAGTACACTAACACCCATAAACTACCTATGTACCCCTAAACCGAGCCCCCCCATCGCAGACACTCGATTACATTTTTTTAACCCCTAATCTGCCGACCGCCACCTACGTTATACTTATGTACCCCTAATCTGCTGCCCCTAACACCGCCGACCCCTATATTATATTTATTAACCCCTAATCTGCCCCCCTCAACGTCGCCTCCACCTGCCTACAATTATTAACCCCTAATCTGCTGAGCGGACCGCACCGCTACTATAATAAAGTTATTAACCCCTAATCCGCCTCACTCCCGCCTCAATAACCCTATAATAAATAGTATTAACCCCTAATCTGCCCTCCCTAACATCGCCGACACCTAACTTCAAGTATTAACCCCTAATCTGCCAACTGGAGCTCACCGCTATTCTAATAAATATATTAACCCCTAAAGTCTAACCCTAACACTAACACCCCCCTAAGTTAAATATAATTTAAATCTAACTAAATAAATTAACTCTTATTAAATAAATTATTCCTATTTAAAGCTAAATACTTACCTGTAAAATAAATCCTAATATAGCTACAATATAAATTCTAATTATATTATAGCTATTTTAGGATTTATATTTATTTTACAGGTAACTTTGTATTTATTTTAACCAGGTACAATAGCTATTAAATAGTTAAGAACTATTTAATAGCTAAAATAGTTAAAATAATTACAAATTTACCTGTAAAATAAATCCTAACCTAAGTTACAATTAAACCTAACACTACACTATCAATAAATTAATTAAATAAAATACCTACAATTACCTACAATTAAACCTAACACTACACTATCAATACATTAATTAAATACAATATCTACAAATAAATACAATGAAATAAACTAACTAAAGTACAAAAAAAAGAACTAAGTTACAAAAAATAAAAAAATATTTACAAACATCAGAAAAATATTACAGCAATTTTAAACTAATTACACCTACTCTAAGCCCCCTAATAAAATAACAAAGACCTCCAAAATAAAAAAAATGCCCTACCCTATTCTAAATTACTAAAGTTCAAAGCTCTTTTACCTTACCAGCCCTGAACAGGGCCCTTTGCGGGGCATGCCCCAAAGAATTCAGCTCTTTTGCATACAATACCCCCCCCAACATTACAACCCACCACCCACATACCCCTAATCTAACCCATACCCCCTTAAATAAACCTAACACTAAGCCCCTGAAGATCTTCCTACCTTATCTTCACCATACCAGGTTCACCGATCGATCCAGAAGAGCTCCTCCGATGTCCTGATCCAAGCCCAAGCAGGGGGATGAAGAGGTCCATGATCCGGCTGAAGTCATCATCCAAGCGGGAGCTGAAGAGGTCCATGATCCGGCTGAAGTCATCATCCAAGCGGGAGCTGAAGAGGTCCATGATCCGGCTGAAGTCTTCATCCAAGCGAGAGCTGAAGAGGTCCATGATCCGGCTGAAGTCTTCATCCAAGCGGGAGCTGAAGAGGTCCATGATCCGGCTAAAGTCTTCTATCAACGGCATCTTCAATCTTCTTTCTTCCGGATCCATCTTGCAGACCTCCGACGCGGTACATCCTGCTGCCCCGACGGACTACCGACGAATGAAGGCTCCTTTAAGGGACGTCATCCAAGATGGCGTCCCTCGAATTCCGATTGGCTGATAGGATTCTATCAGCCAATCGGAATTAAGGTAGGAAAATTCTGATTGGCTGATGGAATCAGCCAATAAGAATCAAGTTCAATCCGATTGGCCGATCCGATCAGCCAATCAGATTGAGCTCGCATTCTATTGGCTGATCGGAACAGCCAATCGGATTGAACTTGATTCTGATTGGCTGATTTTCCTACCTTAATTCCGATTGGCTGATAGAATCCTATCAGCCAATCGGAATTCGAGGGACGCCATCTTGGATGACGTCCCTTAAAGGAGCCTTCATTCGTCGGTAGTCCGTCGGGCCAGCAGGATGTTCCGCGTCAGAGGTCTGCAAGATGGATCCGGAAGAAAGAAGATTGAAGATGCCGTTGATAGAAGACTTCAGCCGGATCATGGACCTCTTCAGCTCCCGCTTGGATGAAGACTTCAGCCGGATCATGGACCTCTTCTGCTCCCGCTTGGATGATGACTTCAGCTGGATCATGGACCTCTTCAGCTCCCGCTTGGATGATGACTTCAGCCGGATCATGGACCTCTTCAGCCCCCTGCTTGGGCTTGGATCAAGACATCGGAGGAGCTCTTCTGGATCGATCGGTGAACCTGGTATGGTGAAGATAAGGTAGGAAGATCTTCAGGGGCTTAGTGTTAGGTTTATTTAAGGGGGGTTTGGGTTAGATTAGGGGTATGTGGGTGGTGGGTTGTAATGTTGGGGGGGGTATTGTATGTTTTTTTACAGGCAAAAAAGCTGAATTTCTTGGGGCATGCCCCGCAAAGGGCCATGTTCAGGGCTGGTAAGGTAAAAGAGCTTTGAACTTTAGTAATTTAGAATAGAGTAGGGCATTTTTTTATTTGGGGGGGCTTTGTTATTTTATTAGGGGGCTTAGAGTAGGTGTAATTAGTTTAAAATTGTTGTAATATTTTTCTAATGTTTGTAAATATTTTTTTATTTTTTGTAACTTAGTTCTTTTTTATTTTTCGTACTTTAGTTAGTTTATTTAATTGTATTTATTTGTAGGAATTGTATTTAATTTATTTATTTATAGTGTAGTGTTAGGTTTAATTGTAGATAATTATAGGTATTTTATTTAATTAATTTATTGATAGTGTAGTGTTAGGTTTAATTGTAACTTAGGTTAGGATTTATTTTACAGGTAAATTTGTAATTATTTTAACTATTTTAGCTATTAAATAGTTCTTAACTATTTAATAGCTATTGTACCTGGATAAAATAAATACAAAGTTACCTGTAAAATAAATTTAAATCCTAAAATAGCTATAATATAATTATAATTTATATTGTAGCTATATTAGGATTTATTTTACAGGTAAGTATTTAGCTTTAAATAGGAATAATGTATTTAATAAGAGTTAATTAATTTCGTTAGATTAAAATTATATTTAATTTAGGGGGGTGTTAGTGTTAGGGTTAGACTTAGCTTTAGGGGTTAATACATTTATTAGAATAGCGGTGAGCTCCAATCGGCAGATTAGGGGTTAATGTTTGAAGTTAGGTGTCGGCGATGTTAGGGAGGGCAGATTAGGGGTTAATACTATTTATTATAGGGTTAGTGAGGCGGATTAGGGGTTAATAACTTTATTACAATCGGTGCAGTCCGGTCTGCAGATTAGGGGTTAATAAGTGTAGGCAGGTGGAGGCGACGTTGTGGGCTGCAGATTAGGGGTTAATAAATATAATATAGGGGTCGGCGGTATTAGGGACAGCAGATTAGGGGTACATAGGGATAATGTAAGTAGCGGCGGTTTACGGAGCGGCAGATTAGGGGTTAATAATAATATGCAGGGGTCAGCGATAGCGGGGGCAGCAGACTAGGGGTTAATAAGTGTAAGGTTAGGGGTGTTTAGACTCGGGGTACATGTTAGAGTGTTAGGTGCAGACGTAGGAAGTGTTTCCCCATAGGAAACAATGGGGCTTCGTTAGGAGTTGAACGCGGCTTTTTTGCAGGTGTTAGGTTTTTTTTCAGCTCAAACAGCCCCATTGTTTCCCTTCCTTTTCCTTTCCCCTTGCTCCCCTCCTCCCTCCCCCCCCCCCCCCCCTCCTTTTTCTTTTTTTTTTTTTTCCCTTTTCTCTTTCTTTTCCTTTATAAAATATAAAAACCCAACAAGGAGTAGTCAAAATGGTAAACACATGTGCCTCTGATTAACTGAATATGTATGTGGATTATTTATATATGCTATGTTCTTCTTTTACTCTTGTTTGGTGGTTCCATGTACAAGGCTAAAAACCTTTTCTTTTTTTTTGTGTGTGTACATATTGTTGGTTGAAAATAAAGACTATAAAAAAAATTGATGCTGTATATAAATTACTTAAGTTTAATTTTGACTCTACTGTCCCTTTAAGGGAGATAAAGATATGCACCAAGGTTTTAAATGAGTTCTGTAAATAATTAATAAATTACAATTTGAAATGTTTTTAAAACATGTATTTTGTATTTTGGACTTATGCGATGCAGTACTTAATTACTGTTATAGGCTATACAGTATTATATAAAAAAAATAGTTTAATATCCCTTTAAATTTTATATAAATAAATATAACATTTATAAAACGTGAAAATATTTAAATACAATTTCTCATATTATCCAATACTAAACTAAGTCAAAAGTAAAGTGAATAAAAATGATTTTTCTTTCACATAATATATTAGACTAAACACCTGGAGAAAACTTACTGTATAATAAGACAATTTTTAGATTTGTTGCATCAGCTGAAATAAAAAAAATCATCAATAAAAAATTCTCTGAGAGGCTGCAAACCTGTCATGAAGCCAAAGACGTCTCACTAGCTGGAGCATTTGTTTAAGTATGTTTAGTGATAATAATGAGGTACGAACAATATATTCTGACTTTGCAAACAAGTGTCTTGTGATATACTACAAGTCCCATTAGGAATCACAGTAGAATGCTATATTATTCATTGCTTGGCATGGGCACATTTCCAACAATGATCTCTGTGCTAAAAGTTATGGGTTGCTGCAGGTGCATCTGAATTAAGATGGGACACCTGCAGACAATAATCCAAATATAAATAGGAAATTCAGACCACACTGGAGTATTGTGAATATATTACAGGAATAGAAAATAATGCTAGTTCACAGAGTCAAACATGAAAGAGACCCTGTCAAATGTAATCTTTAATCACTCAGATAGAACATGCAATTTTAGCAGCCTTCCTAATTTACTTCCAATATCAAATTTTGCACAGCCTTTTATATGTACACTCCTACTGAGCATGTGCAGCACAAGTGTATACATATACTAGTCTGTGATTGGTTGATGGCTGTCACATGATACAGGGGGCTGGCAAATGAGGGGAAAATACATTGTTCAGAAAATAATCTTTTGCTTAGTGTACGTTTTATTGTCAGTTTATCATCCACTTTTTAATTAGGCAATTCTACTGTATGTGATGGTCCTGTAAAAGACACTAACAATATTAGAATTCTGATAAGATAGTCATACAACTTAATCATATTAATGTCTGCATTGCTTTATTCACATTAACAAGGTCCAAACTACAATATTTGCTTTAGTTATTAAATAACAATGCACCAAATATATATAATATATGTTTCACAAATTATGTTTATTTCATACAATCTTTGTATATAATGGGCAAAAAGCCAACCTTGCTGTGTAACATGAACAATATTCTTATTACTGAAGAAATTGACCGGTTAAACCAGAATTTCTATACCACATGAAATCAGAACATCAATGAGCATTATTGAAATATTACATATAAAATATTAATAAAAATGATTAAAAACGATTATTTAACATTCTGTAAAAAATATAGATATATTCTATGGATTAGTCAGAATATTTTACAGTATGTTTAATTATTTTCTAATAATTTTTTATTAATATTTTTTATATTTTATCCATAATATTTCAATAATGAGCATTGAAGTTGGCAATGCTTCATGTGCGCTAACCCGACCACGTTAGTCCTAAATTGTGAACCCTGATGCACGTTACGCATATTTTACATTCCTATGTAATGTAAATTTTATTATTAAATATATATAATTGTTCATGTGAAATACATTTTTATACCTATATATTTAAAGGAATAGATATACAGGTATAGGTTTATATATAATATGGATATATGCATTTACAATAAAAAGTACAGTGTTCTGTATGTGAAGAACATTGGAATTATATCTATTAATATCTCCTGTTGGGTTAGTGCGCTAATATATAGGTGTTAGGTTTTGTTTTTTTCAGTTTGCACTCTCCATTGACTTCTATGGGGAGAATATGTTAACGTGGTCGTCATATTTGGTTAGCGTGTGTCGAGTTTCACTGTCATGCAAACTTTTTATGTTCAACTTGTAATACGCACACTACCCAATGCTTGCAAAATGTCTCCATCTAGCAAAGTTTACACTTGAGTGGGAGCGCTTTGTAGTTTTCATTAGCAGAAAAAGCTATTTCATATATAAAAATATACCTAGTCTAATACATACATTAAACTAATTTTACAGTAGGGGGGCATGTCCAAGCAGCAGACATGGCGGGTCGCACTACCTAAGAGCTCCTGACTTAAAATAAATAATTTGCCACGTATTAACTACTCCAACTGGACATTTCTAATTCTAGAGGTTCCTGAGTCTTGTGCTGATCGTACCCAGACAGCAGATAAGGTTCAATCAGGAGATTTGCGGATTTCGAATCCTCCGGTCGGGTGGATGGCAATTTAGCTGGCGGCCTACTTCTCAAACTTCCAAACCCCCCCCCAAACTGCTGGGTCATGCAGTTTAAATCTAATTGCGCAATTCACATACCCACTTAACTGGTTATATATCGATCCTACTGACTATGGAGGAATCATATCTACAGATACATGCCTTACTTGAAGACATCGGGAGAAAGATGCATAGCAGATTTGCAAGCCTCAAGCTGGAGTTGAAAACGTCTCATGGTAAAGAATCGCATCACAAGTTAACTGTTGCAGAGGAGAAGAGCTCTCATATTCACAACTTACTACCCCAACTGCACTCGAGACCTATCTACATGGAACAAATCCCTACTAACCCTCTTGCTAGCCGTAAAGAAACAGAGAAACATCTACAGCCGACTCCCGTGCCTGCCGAGAGGGAGGCGAACGATCCTTCAGAGCCTGGAGTGGACGGTGACTATATCTGAGGGGGATAAGTATGAGACACTTGCAAAACTTAGGCTCAGGAAAGCCTCAGCATGGGGGAAGCCGCAGGAAGTGGTAATTCTTGCGCAGCTACCAGATAATTTGACATCTAATATTGCCACATCTCACACAGTTCATGCGCAGGCAGGCAGACTTGGAATAGATGCTGTTCCATGCCATATAACAGCTTTTGGTCCCAACTAGTACATAGAGCAATTCTGGAAGTCCTCTCAGTATAAAAGGGGAATTGGCTAAAATATTCACTGTATACAGGTGCAATATTCACCAATTGTTGGGAAGTTGTGCCATGATCTCTTATGATACAGGATGGTTCTGGACAGCTTGATCTAGCATGAAGACTGGAGTGTCTGATTTCTGAGGTCTTAGCTTGTATACTAATTGAACTCTGTCACCAATACATCTCAGGTTGCAACTTATCTTTAACCACTGCACTGCTTTAAATGAGCTTAGTCAGGAATGCTAAACTATATGCTACATAGGATAGTATAACCCTTTCAAGTGAAAATAATAGCATACCTTACACAACACAGAGTCATACATTTGGTTTCAGACAACATCTACTGTAAAAAGGGTCAGGAAATTTAAGCTCAAGATAACATCCTCTTCCCCTCTCCTCAAGGTACAATACACCATGTTCCAAAGCTGTAACAACCTTCTATCTCCAGCTCATACCTCCTGACTTAATACTCTTTTATATTTACCATATTGATTAGCAGAAAACTTAACATCAGGGTTGTGAATTATTTTACTATTATGTTTATGTAATATCCTACTAATAGTTGCTCATCAATATAAACAAACGGCTCTTGCCCGCTGAACCCTTTCACCCAATATTACAATTAACAATTCAATTCTCCATACACTTAACAAGTTTTTCTTCTATTTTGAATTGTATGTTCATATTGTAGATCTCAACAGTTATGTATTGAAAGAAAACTCAGGTTTCATTTATGTTTGTCTAACCTTTTATACTCATGTTTCAGATATTTACTATTATAATAATATTTCTTTCATGTAATTAGCAAGAGTCCATGAGCTAGTGACGTATGGGATATACATTCCTACCAGGAGGGGCAAAGTTTCCCAAACCTCAAAATGCCTATAAATACACCCCTCACCACACCCACAATTCAGTTTTACAAACTTTGCCTCCTATGGAGGTGGTGAAGTAAGTTTGTGCTAGATTCTACGTTGATATGCGCTCCGCAGCAAGTTGGAGCCCGGTTTTCCTCTCAGCGTGCAGTGAATGTCAGAGGGATGTGAGGAGAGTATTGCCTATTTGAATGCAGTGATCTCCTTCTACGGGGTCTATTTCATAGGTTCTCTGTTATCGGTCGTAGAGATTCATCTCTTACCTCCCTTTTCAGATCGACGATATACTCTTATTTATATACCATTACCTCTGCTGATTTTCGTTTCAGTACTGGTTTGGCTTTCTACAAACGTGTAGATGAGTGTCCTGGGGTAAGTAAATCTTATTTTCTGTGACACTCTAAGCTATGGTTGGGCACTTTATTTATAAAGTTCTAAATATATGTATTCAAACATTTATTTGCCTTGACTCAGAATGTTCAACATTCCTTATTTTCAGACAGTCAGTTTCATATTTGGGATAATGCGTTTGAATCAATCATTTTTTCTTACCTTAAAAATTTGACTTTTTTTCCCTGTGGGCTGTTAGGCTCGCGGGGGCTGAAAATGCTTCATTTTATTGCGTCATTCTTGGCGCGGACTTTTTTGGCGCAAAAAATCTTTTCTGTTTCCGGCGTCATACGTGTCGCCGGAAGTTGCGTCATTTTTTGACGTCCTTTTGCGCCAAAAATGTCGGCGTTCCGGATGTGGCGTCATTTTTGGCGCCAAAAAGCATTTAGGCGCCAAACAATGTGGGCGTATTATTTGGCGCCAAAAAAATGGGCGTCGCTTTTGTCTCCACATTATTTCAGTCTGATTTTTTCTTTGCTTCTGGTTACTAGAAGCTTGTTTATTGGCATTTTTTCCCATTCCTGAAACTGTCATTTAAGGAATTTGATCAATTTTGCTTTATATGTTGTTTTTTCTCTTACATATTGCAAGATGTCTCACGTTGCATCTGAGTCAGAAGATACTTCAGGAAAATCGCTGTCTAGTGCTAGAACTACCAAAGCTAAGTGTATCTGCTGTAAACTTTTGGTAGCTATTCCTCCGGCTGTTGTTTGTATTAATTGTCATGACAAACTTGTTAAAGCAGATAATATTTCCTTTAGTAATGTACCATTGCCTGTTGCAGTTCCCTCAACATCTAAGGTGCAGAATGTTCCTGATAACATTAGAGATTTTGTTTCTGAATCCATCAAGAAGGCTATGTCTGTTATTTCTCCTTCTAGTAAACATAAAAAATCTTTTAAAACTTCTCTCTCTACAGATGAATTTTTAAATGAACATCATCATTCTGATTCTGATGACTCTTCTGGTTCAGAGGATTCTGTCTCAGAGATTGATGCTGATAAATCTTCATTTAAAATGGAATTTATTCGTTCTTTACTTAAAGAAGTACTAATTGCTTTAGAAATAGAGGATTCTGGTCCTCTTGATACTAATTCTAAACGTTTAGATAAGGTGTTTAAATCTCCTGTGGTTATTCCAGAAGTTTTTCCTGTTCCTAATGCTATTTCTGAAGTAATTTCCAGAGAATGGGATAAATTGGGAGGGGGGGGGGGGGGGGGGGGGGGGGGGGGGGGGGGGGGGGGGGGGGGGGGGGGGGGGGGGGGGGGGGGGGGGGGGGGGGGGGGGGGGGGGGGGGGGGGGGGGGGGGGGGGGGGGGGGGTTTGGGGGGGGGGGGGGGGGGGGGGGGGGGGGGGGGGGGGGGGGGGGGGGGGGGGGGTTGGATGGGTAGAAGGAGTTTAGGGGTTATTGTGTGAAGGGAAGAGTATGTGGTTTGGGGGGTATTTTGAAAGTTTGGGTGGGGAGTGGGAGTAAAGGGAGTTTAGGTAGTAGTGAAGTAGATGTGGTATTCGTTTAAAGATCCTTTAGATAGGAAAATTGAATCCTTTCTAAGAAAAGCTTATCTGTGTTCAGGTAATCTTCTTAGACCTGCTATATCTTTGGCTGATGTTGCTGCAGCTTCAACTTTTTGGTTGGAACTTTAGCGCAACAAGTAACAGATCATGATTCTCATAATTATTATTCTTCTTCAGCATGCTAATAATTTTATCTGTGATGCCATTTTTGATATTATCAGAGTTGATGTCAGGTTTATGTCTCTAGCTATTTTAGCTAGAAGAGCTTTATGGCTTAAAACTTGGAATGCTGATATGGCTTCTAAATCAACTCTACTTTCCATTTCTTTCCAGGGTAACAAATTATTTGGTTCTCAGTTGGATTCCATTATCTCAACTGTTACTGGTGGGAAAGGAACTTTTTTACCACAGGATAAAAAATCTAAGGTAAAAACAGGGCTAATAATCGTTTTCGTTCCTTTCGTTTCAACAAAGAACAAAAGCCTGATCCTTCATCCTCAGGAGCAGTTTCAGTTTGGAAACCATCTCCAGTCTGGAATAAATCCAAGCCTTCTAGAAAGGCAAAGCCTGCTTCTAAGTCCACATGAAGGTGCGGCCCTCATTCCAGCTCAGCTGGTAGGGGCAGGTTACGTTTTTTCAAAGAAATTTGGATCAATTCTGTTCACAATCTTTGGATTCAGAACATTGTTTCAGAAGGGTACAGAATTGGTTTCAAGATGAGACCTCCTGCAAAGAGATTTTTTCTTTCCCGTGTCCCAGTAAATCCAGTGAAAGCTCAAGCATTTCTGAATTGTGTTTCAGATCTAGAGTTGGCTGGAGTAATTATGCCAGTTCCAGTTCTGGAACAGGGGATGGGGTTTTATTCAAATCTCTTCATTGTACCAAAGAAGGAGAATTCCTTCAGACCAGTTCTGGATCTAAAAATATTGAATCGTTATGTAAGGATACCAACGTTCAAAATGGTAACTGTAAGGACTATCTTGCCTTTTGTTCAGCAAGGGCATTATATGTCCACAATCGATTTACAGGATGCATATCTGCATATTCCGATTCATCCAGATCATTATCAGTTCCTGAGATTCTCTTTTCTGGACAAGCATTACCAGTTTGTGGCTCTGCCGTTTGGCCTAGCTACAGCTCCAAGAATTTTTACAAAAGTTCTCGGTGCCCTTCTGTCTGTAATCAGAGAACAGGGTATTGTGGTATTTCCTTATTTGGACGATATCTTGGTACTTGCTCAGTCTTTACATTTAGCAGAATCTCATACGAATCGACTTGTGTTGTTTCTTCAAGATCATGGTTGGAGGATCAATTTACCAAAAAGTTCATTGATTCCTCAGACAAGGGTAACTTTCTGGGTTTCCAGATAGATTCAGTGTCCATGACTCTGTCTTTAACAGACAAGAGACGTCTAAAATTGATTTCAGCTTGTCGAAACCTTCAGTCACAATCATTCCCTTCGGTAGCCTTATGCATGGAAATTCTAGGTCTTATGACTGCTGCATCGGACGCGATCCCCTTTGCTCGTTTTCACATGCGACCTCTTCAGCTCTGTATGCTGAATCAATGGTGCAAGGATTACACAAAGATATCTCAATTAATATCTTTAAAACCGATTGTACGACACTCTCTAACGTGGTGGACAGATCACCATCGTTTAATTCAGGGGGCTTCTTTTGTGCTTCCGACCTGGACTGTAATTTCAACAGATGCAAGTCTCACAGGTTGGGGAGCTGTGTGGGGATCTCTGACGGCACAAGGAGTTTGGGAATCTCAGGAGGTGAGATTACCGATCAATATTTTGGAACTCCGTGCAATTTTCAGAGCTCTTCAGTTTGGCCTCTTCTGAAGAGAGAATCGTTCATTTGTTTTCAGACAGACAATGTCACAACTGTGGCATACATCAATCATCAAGGAGGGACTCACAGTCCTCTGGCTATGAAAGAAGTATCTCGAATTCTGGTTTGGGCGGAATCCAGCTCCTGTCTAATCTCTGCGTTCATATCCCAGGTATAGACAATTGGGAAGCGGATTATCTCAGTCGCCAAACGTTACATCCGGGCGAATGGTCTCTTCACCCAGAGGTATTTCTTCAGATTGTTCAAATGTGGGGACTTCCAGAAATAGATCTGATGGCCTCTCATCTAAACAAGAAACTTCCCAGGTATCTGTCCAGATCCAGGGATCCTCAAGCGGAAGCAGTGGATGCATTGTCACTTCCTTGGAAGTATCATCCTGCCTATATCTTTCCGCCTCTAGTTCTTCTTCCAAGAGTAATCTCCAAGATTCTGAAGGAATGCTCGTTTGTTCTGCTGGTAGCTCCGGCATGGCCTCACAGGTTTTGGTATGCAGATCTTGTCCGGATGGCCTCTTGCCATCCGTGGACTCTTCCGCTACGACCAGACCTTCTGTCGCAAGGTCCTTTTTTCCATCAGGATCTCAAATCCTTAAATTTAAAGGTATGGAGATTGAACGCTTGATTCTTAGTCAAAGAGGTTTCTCTGACTCTGTGATTAATACTATGTTACAGGCTCGTAAATCTGTATCCAGAGAGATATATTATAGAGTCTGGAAGACTTATATTTCTTGGTGTCTTTCTCATCATTTTTCTTGGCATTCTTTTAGAATTCCAAGAATTTTACAGTTTCTTCAGGATGGTTTAGATAAAGGTTTGTCCGCAAGTTCCTTGAAAGGACAAATCTCTGCTCTTTCTGTTCTTTTTCACAGAAAGATTGCTAATCTTCCTGATATTCATTGTTTTGTACAAGCTTTGGTTCGTATAAAACCTGTCATTAAGTCAATTTCTCCTCCTTGGAGTTTGAATTTGGTTCTAGGGGCTCTTCAAGCTCCTCCGTTTGAACCTATGCATTCATTGGACATTAAATTACTTTCTTGGAAAGTTTTGTTCCTTTTGGCAATCTCTTCTGCCAGAAGAGTTTCTGAATTATCTGCTCTTTCTTGTGAGTCTCCTTTTCTGATTTTTCATCAGGATAAGGCAGTGTTGCGAACTTCTTTTGAATTTTTACCTAAAGTTGTGAATTCCAACAACATTAGTAGAGAAATTGTGGTTCCTTCATTATGTCCTAATCCTAAGAATTCTAAGGAGAAATCGTTACATTCTTTGGATGTTGTTAGAGCTTTGAAATATTATGTTGAAGCTACTAAGTCTTTCCGAAAGACTTCTAGTTTATTTGTTATCTTTTCCGGTTCTAGAAAAGGCCAGAAAGCTTCTGCCATTTCTTTGGCATCTTGGTTGAAATCTTTAATTCATCTTGCCTATGTTGAGTCGGGTAAAACTCCGCCTCAAAGGATTACAGCTCATTCTACTAGGTCAGTTTCTACTTCCTGGGCGTTTAGGAATGAAGCTTCGATTGATCAGATTTGCAAAGCAGCAACTTGGTCCTCTTTGCATACTTTTACTAAATTCTACCATTTTGATGTATTTTCTTCTTCTGAAGCAGTTTTTGGTAGAAAAGAACTTCAGGCAGCGGTTTCAGTTTGAATCTTCTGCTTATGTTTTTCATTAAACTTTATTTTGGGTGTGGATTATTTTCAGCAGGAATTGGCTGTCTATATTTTATCCCTCCCTCTCTAGTGACTCTTGCGTGGAAAGATCCACATCTTGGGTAATCATTATCCCATACGTCACTAGCTCATGGACTCTTGCTAATTACATGAAAGAAAACATAATTTATGTAAGAACTTACCTGATAAATTCATTTCTTTCATATTAGCAAGAGTCCATGAGGCCCACCCTTTTTTGTGGTGGTTATGATTTTTGTATAAAGCACAATTATTCCAATTCCTTATTTTATATGCTTTCGCACTTTTTTATCACCCCACTTCTTGGCTATTCGTTAAACTGAATTGTGGGTGTGGTGAGGGGTGTATTTATAGGCATTTTGAGGTTTGGGAAACTTTGCCCCTCCTGGTAGGAATGTATATCCCATACGTCACTAGCTCATGGACTCTTGCTAATATGAAAGAAATGAATTTATCAGGTAAGTTCTTACATAAATTATGTTTTTGCTTCATGCTTTGCATACACAGGTTGCTATATTCATTTTCCACCTCTAGTGGAATTTTTTGCTCTCTAGCAGCTCAGAGACTTTTGGAGGCTCCTAACAAAAAAAAATATTTAAAGAAAAAAATCAACTAATTTTACAGTACAGAAAAGCCCTACACTGGAGGCTTTTGCAGAACTGTCACCATATTTTGATCAGGACTATGTTGCAATTAATATATTAATATATCTATTCCTCTAGCTCGGTGGCGAACCTGGTCTTCTATGTCCGTTTCATTGATGACCTCTTGTTCATCTGGGAGGGTACCCATTTAGAGGCACAGAATTTTGTCAAGAGACTAAATGATAACGATATGGGTTTGCACTTTACATCTAAAATAGATGACATGAGTATTGACTTTCTCGATTTAATACTGGAATGGGATAACCTAGGTAATATTACTACCAAAACGTTTTTCAAATCAGTGGATGCCAACAGTTATTTAAACTTCAAAAGCAACCATTATTTACCCTGGAAAAGGAATATACCTTACAACCAGATCTGTAGATTCCGCAGAAACTGCACTGATTTGAAAACTTTTGATACACAGGCTAACCATTTGAAGGAAAGATTTATGGAGAAAAATTTCCCTAGGAGTTTAATTGAGACCAGTTTCCTTGAAGCCAGAAAGAAATGCAGAGAGGATTTTTTTTATTAAATACACAGGGGGAAATAAGAACACGAATAAATAAGAGAAGCCAGAATCTTTTATGAATCAAACTAACACTGGGGTCAAATTCGTTACACAATATAATAATAATCATAACAAAATTAAAGGCATCTTGCAAAAATATTGGTACATTCTGGAAAATGATCCATTCCTCACAAGCACGTTGAGTAAACAACCAGTATGTACTTTTAGAAGGGCTCCGACCCTAAAAAACAAGCTGGCTCCTAGTAAAGTAGTTATGAAAGTTCATCAGCCTAAAAACAAATCTAAGGGCTGCATATCTGGAAACAGAGTTTCTACAGTTCTAGGTAAACCAGGATTTTTTAAATGTAAACGGGTGAATTGTGGCCTTTGTGCTTTCACAAATCCAAATAGAACTGAATTTATTTCATTTGCCACCAAAGAAAAATGTAATATAAATTCACACTTTACATGTGATTCTCCCTTTGTTATCTATCTGTTGGAGTGTGTCTGTGGGGTCCAATATGTGGGGAGGACCTCCAGGCCCCTCAAGAAGAGGTGGGGGGAACACAAAAGAAATATAGAGAATAATATACAGAACCATAGTGTCCCCAATCATGCCAGCCAATGCCATACTGCATCTTCTGATTGCTTTTCCATTTTTCCATTAGAACAGATCCTACCCAAGTGGGGCAGAAATAGGTTTTTATATTTGAGACAAAGGGAGACTTTCTGGATATGGAAACTCCAGAGTTTGTCTCTCTGTGGGCTCAATGCCAACATTGATATGGCAGCTTTTAATTAATTTTGTGTTTTTTTGGCACCCTTTTTATGTTTTTTATCCCCATTTTAATATATTCAATAGCATTTATTTGATGCACACACATTACATTTAGATTTGGCTCACAAGGCCTTTGGTAGTCTTATCTACCACAGGGGCTTGTGGGACATTGATCATATTATGTGCAATCACAACATATGCATTATACCATTACATGCTTTGTATATAATATTTTATACTAATACCATTGGTATATTTATGTACAGTGGGTAGCAAATATATACATGTGTATATATATGTGTATATGTATGAATATTTTCTTATGGATTAACGGTATGTATATTTCTAAGTAGATATTATATTATGTTTAGACCAGTATGAGTAGCAGGTTTTAATACCATGTTATCTGTGTGTTTTTATTTGAATAGAGTTCTGCCAATGTTTTAAAATATATATATATATATATATATATATATATATATATATATATATATATAGTTATATCAAAACAACTAATTGCACTACACATATATATATAACCTGCTCCTTTAGTTCCCCTGATTATCCCAATATATATCAGGAAAACTAGTGCACAGAAGGGAAAAAAAGCATGAATTGTTTACTAGAAAAGAAAGACAGCTTCCCTATATCCAGCACCAGAGCTTGCGGTTTAACATAAGAACTGTATCAATATAGAGTTTAACATACTCCAATTGGGTCCCTAATAATGCCTCCACAGATCAGCAGTTAATCATACATATTATACAAAAGATATACAAACCAATAAATAATTATACTAAGTATTTATTGCAACAGGAGATTGCACAGGTAAATTAACATTTGTAACAATGAGTGTGGGCCCACTTGAACTATTGGTATACCAAAAATAAGTCAGCTTAAGCATAAAAAGAAGAAAAAAGCAAAGAAAGTTCCTTCGAAGTGGATAATTGTAACATTCCACTCTGCTTATAAGTGTCACTTATGCTCCACACTTCTATACTTTGTTACAATCTTCAGTGGGAGATTATGGCAAGGTATTTAAACACTCACGGACATTTGTAATCCCATAGTAACAACTTGATATTGTGGTGTGTCTATACATCTTACTGAGTTTAATTACTTCTCATCCCAGATTTGTCAGCATATATCTCAGGTAAACAAACACGCCTCACCAGGTAGGCAGTTCACTCTCCTTACTGCTTATTTGTTTCAAGCAGTCACAGCGTTATAGATTATACGCTTACCTTGATTGAAGATCCTCAATAAAGTTGTAAAGACTTACAGGACTTGTTGTCGAAGTAACCTCCTTGTTATTCCGCTACTTTGCGGTTTCCATCCGTGAGTGTACCCGCTACTCGACCACCTCTGTGATAGAAGATCTCCGGTTGAGCTCCAACATGGAGGGTACAGCTGTTACCCTCACCGTGTAATTGCTTCTAGCAACGCACGTTTCACCCTCATTGGTCTGTCAAAACAGGGCTTCATCCGGCTGTTTTGACAGACCAATGAGGGTGAAACGTGCGTTGCTAGAAGCAATTACACGGTGAGGGTAACAGCTGTACCCTCCATGTTGGAGCTCAACCGGAGATCTTCTATCACAGAGGTGGTCGAGTAGCGGGTACACTCACGGATGGAAACCGCAAAGTAGCGGAATAACAAGGAGGTTACTTCGACAACAAGTCCTGTAAGTCTTTACAACTTTATTGAGGATCTTCAATCAAGGTAAGCGTATAATCTATAACGCTGTGACTGCTTGAAACAAATAAGCAGTAAGGAGAGTGAACTGCCTACCTGGTGAGGCGTGTTTGTTTACCTGAGATATATGCTGACAAATCTGGGATGAGAAGTAATTAAACTCAGTAAGATGTATAGACACACCACAATATCAAGTTGTTACTATGGGATTACAAATGTCCGTGAGTGTTTAAATACCTTGCCATAATCTCCCACTGAAGATTGTAACAAAGTATAGAAGTGTGGAGCATAAGTGACACTTATAAGCAGAGTGGAATGTTACAATTATCCACTTCGAAGGAACTTTCTTTGCTTTTTTCTTCTTTTTATGCTTAAGCTGACTTATTTTTGGTATACCAATAGTTCAAGTGGGCCCACACTCATTGTTACAAATGTTAATTTACCTGTGCAATCTCCTGTTGCAATAAATACTTAGTATAATTATTTATTGGTTTGTATATCTTTTGTATAATATGTATGATTAACTGCTGATCTGTGGAGGCATTATTAGGGACCCAATTGGAGTATGTTAAACTCTATATTGATACAGTTCTTATGTTAAACCGCAAGCTCTGGTGCTGGATATAGGGAAGCTGTCTTTCTTTTCTAGTAAACAATATATATATATATATATATATATATATATATATATATATATATATATATACTTTTTAGGCAAAATATGTATTTTTTAGGCTCTCAATATGAGGTATATTTTTAACCCAGATCTTTTGAACGAGATGTGTACAAGAAATATGGTTTTTTAGCTATGTATCTTGCTAGATAGGCACTCCGGTTTGACCATATACATGTATAGGGTTAAAGTGGAGGTGTGGGTGTTACCACTAAGAGTGACCAATTGGCAAACCATTAAAGTTCACTACTGATGTATGCACATATATACACTTTTAGTCTGTTGGTTTATCTCCAATATAACCCCGATACTTCCTATTTAGTGCCTAAGACGCATATGTTTTAAATATGCTCAGATGATCGAGCATTTTTTTCGCTGGTGGTTACTCACCAATAGCATTTCTATTCGGCTAGCACTAATGATTTGACTACACACAGAGGCTTGAGCATTTTTGCTCTTTTCATTGGATATCCAGCCACCAAGGGAAGCTCTACCAGTGGTCACACCTTCACGCATGCGCTGTTCACTTTAGGAGACGCCGAGAATGCGGCAATAAAAGTTCGTGGTTTAAATCATTATGTATATTGCACCTGAGGAAACGGTCAGGAGAGACCGAGAAACGTTGTGCTTTTATACTGAAAATAAAGTCTGTTTGCTTTTACAAGACTTTTGCCACAAACTATTTCTTATCCACTTTTCTACCTGATACATTGTATCTATAGCATTATTGGCTATTACAGGATGAGCCGGCTCTGTGAAACGATTGCTGGATACAGGTTTCCTTGGTCATTGCTGCTCTCACATTCAAAAGGATTTCAGAGACAAACCAGGGGAGTTAGCTGGACGACTCTATAACAGCCCAGAAGGCGGTTGTGACACTTCTCAAGTGTCATACATCTTGTAAGTACGGTCTTACTTGTTTTATTGGCGTGTTCTACACATCTGATTGTGCACTATGGTGGCGCCTTCTTTTTTTATTATTCACTTCTGCAGAGTTTAACATCTTGGGGCACCAACAAGAAATTTGAAGAAGCAGCCTGCCATCTGTTCCAGATTCAGGATCTGGATTTCGGACTAGTTGAACTGTCCAATTTTTTCATTCCCATCACTTTCCTACAGTGGTGTGGTTTGGTTGGGTATTTGATTTCACTTGTCACTATATCATATATGCATTATCCATCTATTTACCTATAGGTGTTTTATTATTATTCTTATGCACTATATGTTTTTTTATATATATTTTTTTTTAGGTTTTTTGGCGCACTGATTTTTATGTATTAGTTTTTTATATATGTTCTTGGGTATTGATCAGTTAGCGACTCTATTAATTATACACTACTCCACTGGCCACTATAAACGTGTGGGTATACGGTGGGTAGACCCGATAAACCTTAATAATTATGCACACTCGCACATAGATTTTAGCAGCGGTTTTTATATAGTTTCCGATTACTGCACTGTTTTATATATATATAGAATTTGAATAAAAAAATTTTTTTGTATACATACATACATCTTTTGCATCACATGTGAAATTTATAATTACATATTCACATTATTGCACTTTAGATTACACAACTTTACACAGATTGGTAAAAATAAAGGTGTTTATTGATACACGCACATTCAACATTATCACACATCTTTTTATTTACACAAACCTACCATGCAAAACAAAGATCAAAGGTTGAAACTTAGGGAAGCCCTCAGCAACCATGAGAATATACAAGATATGTCAGATAATACTATAGATGATCTTTCCATGGTCCAATTATTTCACAAACTAGAGGATGTTTTAAAAAACGAACACAGGCATTGGTGGGACATTGACACACTCAAAAAATATAAAGAGAGAGGTCAGATCCCAAGAGGACTTAGAATTTCCAAACAATGTCCTTTAAACAAGATGCAGATATGACTGAAAAATGGCAAGGTATTCTGACAGATTGTTCGTTAAAACTTATAGATTTATTAATTGAGTTTAGAACGGTCCTATTGAATAAAATGGAGTCAGAGATTGAAGAGATTCAGAATACCTTAACCAGACATGAATCTAATATTGATTATGATAAACACATAAAAGAAGTCCAGGAAAGATCAGATACTTTTCAGAAAAAAATTTTACATACGAAAATTAAGAAACTAGCCAGAGATGAAAAAGATTACCTAGAAGGCAGAGTATATGACCTTCAGAAGGAAACTTTAGAAATCGAGCCTGATAGTGGTTTACCTGCAACAGATACACCACAAGACAAATCATGGGTAAAAGTGAATTATAAGAAACCCAAGGATAAAAAGAAAAATTTGAGTTTCAGGAACACAAACAATACCAGAATAATTCTCACTTTAGGGATTATGGTCGATCCTACCTCAAACTGGGAAAGAGAGAATTCTAATTATAATTCACATACACATAGATACAATCAACATCACCATAGTTCCCAACAATATAATAGAGAAGAAGAGAGGAATATAGAAGTCCTGATATTCAACAAAGGAATCATGGGGGCAGTCTGTACTTAAAACAGTTATAACAAAACATAACCTCAATAACAAGAAGAAAAAAAAAAAGAAAATAACTAAGAATAAAATAAAATAATGAAAATAAAATAATAATAAGAAGAATAAGATAAATAATTAGGTAAGAGATAATGGCAATCAGCATCAAAGAGATCAGTAACATTGTAAGATTATACATTTCGAGGTATATTAGAAATTTACTCCTAGGCACCAACCGCACATTGGTGAATACTTCATCAATACCCATGTAAGTCACATCCTGCGTTAAGTATGATTGTGCGTGTGCAGGTCTGTTACATAGTTTGCAAATATTGAAAAACCTTGAACATCCCTAAAATCAGATGCAGTATTGCCAATAATTAACACCAGATACAAAACATGAGACATAAAACCATCTAGGTACCTTCGCTATGTAAGTGTAATTATATTCAGGCTTCTGCTACGGCGGATGGCTATGGTCCCCATCCATGGGTCTCCTTACTTGACCAAGGGTCCTTCAAGTCAGTCAGTCATGGTCAGTTTAAGAGTCAGAGTCAGATTCTGAGGTGTACCAGCGTCCACGCAAGTTTTCAGTCAGCATAAACACAGAGTGTTCAAAGGGACGTAATACTTTTTTCCTGAGGCCCTTCGATAGGTACATAATGTATGCATCCCACTTGTTCATAAATGATTTAATTCTAGCATCTTGGTCGCTTTGCGTGTCTGCAAGTTCTGCCAGGAACTGCTGGTATATTGCGTGGATTAGTTTTTTGAAGGGGGGTTCCCTATTTTTAACGCAGTATTGCAGGATCAATCTCCTAGCCATGAGCACCACAAGGTTAAAGAACCTCTGGTGGTTGGGAGATGGAGAGGTGTCTTGAAAAAGGAATATATTAGCTACTGTTATAGTTATATCTGTAGTGAGTACTTTTGACAGCCAAAATCTGGTCTTGCCCCAAAATCTCCGCAGTTTCGGGCAGTCCCATACCAGGTGTACCAAGTCTGGGGTATGAGCTGAGCACTTAGGGCACTCATCTACAGAATCTTGAACCCATTTGGATCGGATGTGGGGTGTTATATATGCATGGTGCAGGAATTTAGTTTGTGTTTCTCGTAGGCTCTCTGAAAGGGTGGCTACTCTGACCCTAGTTATGCTCTGTGTGATATGTTCTTCCGTGATTTCAGGGATCCTCTGCTCTTGCCACTTAGTAGTGATGCCATGCATTGTTTGTGGTTCGTGATGTGCGACTATCAGTTTGTAAATGGGGGATATGGAGTGTTGTCCTTGAGCTGCCATCTTGCAGAGGGAAGTAATCTTGGTTATGTCTAGGGAGGCCAATCCCTCTGTCAGTAGGCTTTGCACATAGTGTCTACTCTGGAAATAAGCAAATCTGTGTGTGATAGGGAGGGCGTACTGCGTTCGTAGGTCGTTGAAGGGGTGCATCTGATGTGTCAGGGGCTAAATCAGTTGTGCTACTGTGGTCAAACCCTTTTGTTCCCAGTGTTGAAAGACAGTTGTGGTATACCCTGGAATGAAGTTAGGGTTCCCTTGGAGCGGTAAGTATTTGCTAAGTGTGAACTTTATCCCCCATGTTTTGCAAAGTTTGGCCCAGGCTCTCAGCGGGTCTCTGAAAAGTATGTTTTGCTTTATGTGTGGGGGAAGTGTTGCCACCGATGTGTGTGGGAGAAAGGCCGGATGTATGGGTGTCAGGAGTTTTCTTTCCACAGGAGGAGAGAAGTAATCTGATTGGGTCAGCCATCCCACCACTATCGTAGATAGAGATGCCCAATTGTACCATTGAAGATTAGGCAGACCAAGTCCACCCGCCCTAACTGGCATTGCCAGATGAAGTCTATTAATTCTCGGTTTTCTATGTTGCCAGACAAATTTGCCAAACAGAGCCGACAAGGTGCTAAGATCTCGTTTGGTCAGTAAGAGAGGTAGCATCTGTAGGGGATAAAGTAATTTCGGTAGTATAATCATTTTCAGGAGTTGGGTTCTACCCGTGAGTGATAAAGGTAGATTCCTCCAGCCTGTCATCTGATTTTGAATGTGAGTTATTGTTCTGCCTATATTTAGGTGGTACAATTTGTTCACATCGACATGGAGATGTATTCCCAGGTATGTGAAGGTGCCCTTAGTTACTTTAAAGGTAATGTAATTTTTTAATGTATTTTCTTCTGTATGCATTCTGAATTCAGTGATTAACCTTTCATTTACCGGTTGTGCACCATACAAGCATTAGTGTGCAGGTACTTCCTCTTATCCTTTTCAGGTTTATAGAGTCCTTGACCTGTGCTTATTGGTGGTCTGTCAAGGATAACTGCCAAGGTTCTCTGCAACCTGCAGCTTAGATGCAGGATGAGGATGATATGGGTAGCACAGGAAACTATTTAGGAGGACTCCAAAACAGAACATTTAAATGTATTTTTTTTACTGACGCCTGACACCAACAATAAAACAGTTTCTGTCTTGCAGCTTTCTGATACAGCTCTTATAAAAAGATGGAAAAGACAGTGGCTACTCAGCTCCTACAGGCTGCATGGTCAGCTTGCTCCGCCCATCTCTTTTCCCTCACTACAGAAGCCTGCACGACAATAACTGAGTACCAGGGTTTGTTTAAGCCCTCATTACAAGGCCCCTGCTTTAGCGAGGAATTAGGCGACCACCTATTTGGCCTAAAGCTAGGGCCACTACTGCAAACATCCAGATGTGCTTAACCAGCTGAATCCAGTTGCCTTTACAATTATTAGACTTTTTCCTGCTGCACTGCTTTATTCAATACATTTTTCACATCTAAACAGGCAAATCTAGAGACACATCCATTGGATTCATATGTACTGTAGCTCCCCACTAAAGAAGAAAAGGTATACATGAGTGGCAAGTCACCGTTTGGTTCAATGCTTCAAAATTACATAACATGATTGGAAGTTCTGGGTTTCGTTGATGAGAAGAAGTAAATGTGCACACTCAAACAAGACAGGAGAACAATTTGCTGAACCCCAGGCAAAGAGCATTTTTTAGGTAGTAGAACTGTAAACACATGTAGGCCCCTGGTAAAGAAGAGGCAATGGGGCATATTTAACAATGTGCGAAGTAGCGTATCATGTCTCCTGCCCATCACTGCCCATCGATAAATGCCGACAGCATACGCTGCTGGTGCAATGCCGCCCCATGCAGAATCGCGGCCAATCAGGGGGTGTCAATGAACCCAATCAAATTCGATCGGGTTGATTTCTGTCCGCCGCCTCAGAGCAGGTGGACAAGTTATGGAGCAGCGGTCTTTAGACCTCTGCTTCATATCTTCTTAAAACGTCTGTTTCCGGTGAGCCTGAAGGCTCGCCTAACACATGGGGCATCAAGCTCCATACGGAGCTTGATAAATATGCCCCCTAGTGGGCTTCAATACACAAATATATTAAGTGACTCCTCCACAAAATATTGCCTAGAACCTTCCCAAGCCAGCTTCAGATTGTTCTGTCCCAGGATTGACTTATCTATTGGTGCGCACACACACAAACACACACACATACACACACATACATGTACAAATACACGCACATTGATGCACACCGTAATTACTTGTCTCGTCCATTCTAACATGATCTAGCAGATGCAACAATGAAGCTCTGGTATGTTATTTTGGATGCTCTTCAGTGCAGTTTCAGGAGTGGGGAGGTTTCCGCTCTTTTGACTGCAAGATGGAATGCATGGTCTCACTACCTGTGCACAGTACACTATACAGTTTCTGAAAGAAAGAAATGAGAGTCTAAGGATAATCTAGATGTAGCTGTAAAAAGAGGATACAAGCAGAAATAATTAAATTAGCAGCCAGGGGTGTAACTAGATGCCACTTGTCCCCAGGCAGAAGCTGAGCCCACAACCCCATAGTAGAAAGGGGAGCTGCTTCTCTGTGAAAGTAAGTCAGGCTTCCACCTTTATTAGTCAGAGCATATGCACTTGTGCAGCCTTTTTGCCCAAATATGGTGTCGGGTCTTTATGTACAACAACTATGTGGGGGCATTTTGGAAATCCTATCACCTTGTAAAGAAATATCCAACTGTGAGTCCAGTCTTGCAGGGAGTACACTGATGATCCAGACACGGTGCAGGTGGAAACCAGAGGCCTCTTTAAGGACATCACTAATGATTGCAGAGGCAGATGGGTCCCTTAGAGGTGCAGGCAATTTCTCAATTGAGATCATGTGAACACTGTAGTTACAGTGTTCACAAGCACTGCTAAAAAAGAAAAAGTTGCAGAAGGCCTGTCTCATATGAGTGCCACCTGCCGCTGTTCTTTAAACCAGCTGCCAGCTTCACTACAATACATAGAGGGTCAGATTACAAGTGGAGTGCAAACGTCTGTGCATGAGCGATATGGGGTTTATCGCGGAGGTTTGCATCCATCAAGCGTATCCCTCGTATTATGAGTTGAAAGTAAATGTGATCTCTTGAGTGCAATCGCAATTTAGAATGATTACCGCGACTTCACAGTTCTGGTTAACCATTTTGAAAAAGATATTCCGATATATATCTATATATCTATACATATCTATAATCATGTATATATACTGTATATAGGTATATATTGTACCAAAAAACATCAGATATATGTAGAAATATTTATTTATGAATAGAACATATTCTTGTATGTGCAGATCATTGGAATGTGTAATATTAATATTTTCATGTCGGGTTAGCGCACTTGAGAATATGTGATTGGGTTTACACAATAGTGGGTGTTTTTTTCCACTTTTTTCTGCATTGACATCTATGGGGGAATACGTGAGCATGCACACAATATGCAACCCGATGAGCACAAAAATCTTGCTTCTAGTGCAATTAACGCTTGGGCTGGAGCGTTAATTATCACACCACTTGTAATCTGACCATGAATCTCTTGCTGTTTAGAAGCAAATAGGGTGGCATAGTTTCACAATATATATATATATATATATATATATATATATATATTATTAATATATGGTCAAATATTTTTGTTTGAAAAAAGTTAAGTTGTTTGAATTGATTTTAAAGCTAATAACTCTCCTCAGACTCATATCAGAAATGTGTATTCTTCAGCAAAGAAACATCAGATTAACAGACAAACAAAACAAAACATTTTAGAATGCATGTGTTCATATGCAACAAAGAAGAAAATAAAATTTTAATGTCCCTTTAATTATTCTGTTTGTGAAAATTGCGTCCAGGTTAAAGAACTATTGAACCATATTTGAAATTATCTTATTAGACATATTTTCTACCTCTTAAACCTCTGCAGACAATTCTGCTTTACTAAATAATTTTCTTTATAGAGTCAATGCAGAAATGAAATAGTTTTGTTAGAAATGTTCTAGTTGCATTTATTTTCTATTCAGATTAGACCATATGAAGAAAAGAAACTACAAGTAATATTCTACTATTAATAGAATTTCACTTGAGCAATCAATGCAGAAAGGATAGCATCGTCAGACAGAAAGTCCCATCTCATATTACGGGAATTTAACCATTATACTAAGGGGAAAATTTATCAATATTGCAGTCAGACAAGTTCTGAAGTAGAGAACCTGCACCTCTGCAATCGCCACCTGTAATGAAGCATCGTGTTGCAAAATGTAAGATTCCGCAAGAGATCTCTTGCACAATCCTGCACCACTGCTCTCACGCAACCAATAACAATTACTCTAAACGAATGAGATGGCGGAAAGTTTAGGGGCTAATAGAGTAGGAGGTTTATTGTGATGGGGGTTGTGGCAGTTTAGGGGTTAAGTAGTTTAGGGGTTTTATTGCAATGGAGGCTGTGGCAGTTTTGGGGTTTAGTAGTTTAGGGTTTTATTGTTATGCGGGTTGTGGCAGTTTAGTTTTAGTTAATATACTATAGGGGGTTATTTTGATGGGATTGTGGTGGTTTAGGGGTTAATAGAATAGGAGTTTATTGCCATGGCAGTTGTAGAAGTTTAGAGGTTAAACAGTATAGGGGTTACATAGTGTAGGTATAGGATTTTTAATTGTTTTAAAGGAAATGTAAGGCAAATTGCCTGGAATGCACATAAGGGTTAAGGTCAAGACAGAGGAGTGGGAGTGCTCTGGTTTGTGTGTGTGAAACACTGTTGCAGATAGAGAGGAGGGGTTCCAGCTTACCTCTCTTTAAGCCCTGTACAGGAAGTACAAGTCCTCTTTCTGCTGGTTTCTTCAAAGTTTTCACATGAAGCGTTCAAAGAGATCTAAAGTACCTCCAAAGCGAATCATGGAGGCTAGGAAGGAACCTACAGAGAGAAAAGTCGTAGAGGAGAGTGATGAAGCTGAGGAATGGATCACACCATCCCCTGAAATGGTGGGTCAAACCCCTTTGTTTTCTCCTTCCCATGTCCCTCCCCAGGATGAGCCTAGTGAGGGTGGTAGTACTACAACTGTGCCTGAGATCTCTGATGCCATTTCCCAGGAGGGTAGATGGGGAGTTAATGTAGGCCCCTCAGATGTGGCGTCTGAGCCTGTGGGCCATGCGGCCTATGTAGGGCCTTCACATTGTGATGTGGTGGCCGGCCCTTCTGGTTTGGCCCCCGGTCCCCCCAGTGTCCCTCCCCAGGTCAATCACGGTCCCTCGTGGCCCTGTAATGTCCCTCATATAGTTGGTGGGTATAGTGGGAGCGCCTTGGCCTTACCTGGGCCTTCCGCGGCCTTGTCCCAAGAATCCATTGCGGCGGCGGTGTCCCTCTTCCAAATGCTGGCGTCGGTGATGTCCGGGGCTCCGGGTGGGTCCCACGTGGTCCATAGTCCATTGATCGGTGTTGTGCAGGCTCCTCCAGTGGCTTCGGCCTTCTCCACATCGACTTCCGGTCTTGGGTCCTCCAGTGGCGGTACTTCCGGTGACCTCACTTCCGGTGACGACACTTCCGGTTCCTCCATTTGACACCCGGCTGTGAAGAGGAGTGCATCGAGTTCCCCATGCGGCTCTGCAGGTAAGAAAGGAGTGCCGCGTGGGGGGGGGGGGGACTTTGGCTCCAGAGGTTAGGCCTACAGGGTCGGTGGGGGCTAAAGATGCTCAGAGTGCTCGGGGGTATAAGGCAATAGCAAAAGGGGGCAATGGAGTGGCAAGGGAGCAGTATGTGAGTTATAAGAGGCCATATGGAACCAAACTTCTTTCAGGTGATCAGGATAAGGAAGCTAATAAAACCACTAATGTGCGGTCAGGGGCTAAGGCCTCAGCGGGAAAACATAAAGGTGCTGTGACACCTAGTAGGCCCAGTAGGTGTAGAATGGAAGGTGATAACGTGGATTCCTATTCCACGGGCGTGGCAATTGCCACGGATTATGGCAGCATGGATGGGATAGACTGTTAATAGTACACTTTAGTGAGGATATTGAGGATTTTTCTGAGGAAGAGCAGAGTGTGCATGTTGGAGAGGGGCATGGTAAGCGCCCATGTGGTCCCAGAGTGCCTGAGGGGGGGGGGAAAGCAGTGTGCGAGCAGGGGGAAGGGGAGAGCTGAACTTCTTCTGCGTGGTACTCCTCTCTTGCATTCTGTTTTTCAGGATAGCGACATGGTAACTAATGGCGATTCCAGAAGTGGCATGGAGAGATGAACAGAGATCGGTGCAGATTCCATGGTGTCAGAGGATGAGCGTCCATTGACTTCGGGCGTGGTGGCGATACCACCTAGGACGGGGTTGCAAACTGGTGAGTCCTCAGTTTCAGTGGGGTTCAGGGGTTTCACGTCATCCTCGGATGATTCTGGTCGGAGAATGACAAAGAGTTGGGTTTAAATGCTAAGGGCCATAAGTGCATGTACAAAATGCTTAGGTGGTTGACTGAGGAAAGAAAGTCTGCTAGGAAGGGGTTGCAAAGATCTTTAGAACCTGTTACCTCTGAGTCAGTGAGGTGCATTTACCTGCTAACCGCAAGGTGGCACTCCACAGCGATACACGATCCTGGTCATCTTATGATCTGCACGAACACCTTAAAACTAAGACGGTTCGGCGCATTCAGGAGGGTAAGTATGTCAATACATTTGAGCTCTCTGTGGAAGCCTTAAGGCAGAAGGAAAGAGCCGAAGATGGGACTGGCCCGAAGAAATACCAGCGCCCTGACACGTTCCACGAGTGGCGACGTTGTTTCAGGATTTACGCTTCTTGTTTTTTGGAAAAGTGGCCCGCTCAGTGTTTAGCCATATTAAAATATATGGAGAATATGGAAATTATTGCAGAAAATTATCATGATGGAGCCTGGTGGGATTACGATGAAGAATTCCACATGAAGATGGTGGGTAATCCTCTTCTTGACTTTGCGTGTGTGGAGATGCAGCTTTGGGCCTGGTTTGGTCCTGAGAAGGTCCCGGGGACTTCTGCTCCTCCAGTGGGATCACACCAGGTCCGCTCTGCTAGTAGGTTTTGCAGACGGGGTCTGATGGATATTTCAGGATAAGCACAGCGCGCTGGGACCTGCTTGTTCCTTTCGGCATGCGTGCCGCAACTGCGGGGGACCTCACCCAGCCGCAGATTGCGTCAAGAAAAGCGAAAAACAGGATAGGACTGGATCACGTGGCCCTGTTGTCGGTAAGAGTGGGCACTCAGCTGAGGGTGGCCGCAATTAGACCTTGGTTCGCGCTGTACCCGGATAGGGAAGTGGCTGCCTTTCTGGAGTTTGGTCTCCAGGAAGGTTTAATTATTCTAGTACAAGGTAAGGTTAAGGGTTCTGCAGGCCACAGGAACCTGAAATCAGCTTACCAGTATCCAGAGGCATTAAAGGAGAAATTGGGTAAGGAAGTTTCACTGGGTAGGATGGCCAGACCATTTAGGGGACAGCCAATACCGGGATTGGTTATTTCTCCTTTAGGAGTCATGCCAAAGAAAGACCCAGGGACGTTCAGGATGATTCAAAACCATTCCTACCCGAAAGGCAGGTCAGTCAATAACGCCAACCCGCAGGAATTGAGCACGGTTCATTATCAGTCCTTTGATGATGCCCTAAGGGTAGTTCGGAGTTCGGGTCAAGGTGCCTTGCTGTCAAAACTTGATATAGAGTCTGCCTTCCGGCTGCTGCCGATTCACCCATCTTCTTTTTATCTCATGGGATGTTTTTTCAACGGATCGTACTATGTTGACTGTTGTTTACCCATGGGGTGTTCAATTTCCTACACCTATTTTGAGGCTTTCAGCTCCTTCTTACATTGGTCTGTCGCCAAGGTGGCGGGGGAGGATAGAATTGCTCACTATCTGGATGATTTTTTATTGGTGGGCAGACAGTGCTCCAGGGAATGTGAGTTACTTCTGCACACCATGAGACTGTTAATGGTTAAATTTGGTGTTCCCTTGGCAGAGGACAAAACGGAGGGCCCTTGTACATGTCTTACATTCTTAGGGATAGATATTGACTCTGTAGCCAAGGAATGCAGACTTCCGGCAGATAAAGTCCGGAAGATGCTTGAGGAAGTGAGAAGACTTGCTTCTGCAGGTTTTTGCACATTAAAAGAGCTACAATCCCTGTTGGGTTTACTCAACTTCGCAGGTCGAGTCATCCCTATGTGGAGAATTTTTCTAAATAGAATGGAGTGACTGTTGCCGGGGGTGACCTCCCCTACGGCAAGAATTAAGGTTAACAAAGACATGAAGGATGATCTCCAGGTTTGGGATCAGTTCCTTAGAGAATTCAATGGGGTTTGCATTTGGTGGAAACCTCATACAACCACGCAGTCCATTCACCTTTTAACAGATGCTGCGGGGTCCTTCAGCTACAGTGCTTACCTAGATGGTAGGTGGAGCGCTGAGCCTTGGCTTGTCGAATGGACCATTAAGGGCCTGACCAGGAACATGTGTCTCCTGGAGCTCTTCCCCATTCTGGTGGCGTTGGAGATCTGGGGAGATGAACTTAAGAACAGTTCCGTGTTTTTTTTGGACGGACAATATGAGTGTGGTCTTTGCCATCAATGGACTCTCATCTTCATCCCCAGCAGTGGTTAGATATCTTAGGATTCTGGTCTTGGGGTGCCTTAAGCGGAACATTGAGTTTCAGGCTAGGCATGTCCCTGGGGTTGCTAATATTATAGTTGATGCGCTTTCTCGTTTCCAATGGGAAAATTTTTAGGAAGTTTGCTCCTAACGCTGTGACTCATGGTGTTCCCTGTCCTCCTTTCCTTTGGCAGGTGGCACTGGATGGCAGTCTCTGATTCCACTACTGAAGGCGTCCCTTGCACCTTCCACTTGGATGTCTTATGTGAGGTATTGGGAAGAATGGGTATTCTTCTGAGATGTTCAGGGATTTCCTTCCTGCGCAGGTGAGCAAGAATGGTTGTTGCACTGGCTTGTGGAGCTAAAACTAAGCAGGTAAAAAAGGGGGCGGTGACAGTGCAGTTAGCAGCAGTATCCTTTTTCTGTAAATTGTTCACTTTGACAGACTCTTCCAAGACATTTTTGGTTCGCCAAATTCTTCGGGGCTGGGGGAGGTCGGAAGTGCGGTGACCTGACATTCGGGAACCCATAACTGCTGATCGGTTACTCCTTTTGCTTCAGGTTCTACCTGACGTCTGTTCCTCGGAATATGAGGTTCAACTGTTTTCCGCGAAGTTCGCCATGGCATTTCATGGTGCCCTTCGAGTTGGGGAATTGTCACCGCAGTCTAAGATGGCGAAAGTGGGAGGTGTGTTCGCCGACAATGGTGTATTGCTATTCATTCCAAGATCCAAAGTGGATCAGGAGTGTAGGGGTGCTTGGCTGTCACTCCCTGTGACTCAGGGTTTCGCAAGTTGCCCTTACGTCCTGTTGAAGGCCTTCTCGGATGTGTGTCCAGAGGGTTCACATAGGTTTTTAATTCACCAGGATGGTAACCCTCTTACAAGATTCCAATTCCGTAGGGTCTTGGGATGGGCTGCAGGAAAGGCGGGGTTAAATCCCTATACCATAGCTCCTCACTCATTTAGGGTTGGAGCTGCTATGACAGCGGCGGCTTTAGGTTGGTATGCTGACCGTATCATGGCATGGGGGGGTGGAAATCTAGGAGATATCAATTATATGTGAGACCCCTTTTATCCCACTGCTGAGAATTACAGTGTGTTTATGTTGTGATGTTTTCACTGGTGTGGTATGAACCTAACACTTGTTTCTATTGCAAGGCCTAGCAGTGGTCCGCTCTGTGCCTGGATTGTGGGGCACTCGTCCCTATTGAGCTTTTTTCTGACCTGAAATGCAGCCCTATGGCTGGCCATATGACGCCATGTCAACCTAGGAATAATGTTTGTGTGTTGTAAAAACACCTCCAGGATACTCACTGTTAACTGGCCCCACTCCGCGGGATAGTGGATGATCTCAACAAACTCCGCCTCACCGGACAGTGTAGATGCAGTTAAGGAACCGTGACTGTAAAGACCTCCACGGCTTTCTCCAACGCCGTATCAGGATAAGCACTCCAACAATGAGGTAACACAAACAGTCTGTAGACAAACTGGGTAAATTGTTCCAAAAAGTTTTATTCAAGTGAAAAACAAAAGGTTCACACCACTCCACACACTACAGCTAACATCCAACACGTTTCCTGCTGCAAAACAGCACTTAGTCAGGGAAAGACTAAGCTGTTACACATCTTCCTTTAATAGACACGCCGCTTTCATACTATTTAAAGAAACAGTTCTATTTACATAGCAGAGTGCTTAAAGGAATACAAATGCAGATATAAAATATACACTAAATACATACTGGCTGTCTGAGTGTACTGATCCTACCAGATAAAATACCACAATATACAATAACATTTATGCCAGTATCTTAACAAAACTAAAAAAATATAATGAAATATTCCTAGACTTAATAGGACTCAATCAGTACCCTATGTATAACTTAACATCAGACATTTCATTTATGCCATACGGACTACCTGTCTTCTACGTATAGATCCAATATACCTCACTTTTATTCAATGCTCTTTCTCTATTACCACCTGTATTTTGTTTGGGTATATGATCTATACCTTGAAAAGAAAATAACGTATTAATGTAGTCCAGTTCACGCTTGTCAAAAACCTCACTCCTTCTATGTAGAGCAAAGTGTTTGGATACCGGAGTCCTTGGTATGTCACTCTCGAGGGATAATAGGTGCTCTCTCACTGTCAGGTATTCCTTTGGACACCTGCCTACCTTGTTAACCCCTCCTACCTTACCTTTATATCCTGCCTACGCCCTGTTCCTAGTGCTTAGTAATTTTGATCCTTGTGCTGACAAGTCAGAGAGACCTAAGCTGCTATCCTCACTGGAAATACAGAGTTACCCTTTCACATTAGGAGTTACTTAAAGACACTTCTGCCTAAATTTGGATTACAATCTGCTGTTCTTAAAAGTGAACCTTTGCTTTCAACTATGATTGATCCACTAAACCCTATTCTGCACTATCTACTTAAACGGAGCTTTCTAAGGATTTCATATAGAGTTTTCATTCTCACATCCCCAAAGAAATCTTACTTGTGGAAATTCAACTTGTGAAGCCAGGATTTTAACGCTGTCAGTTGTAGCGTTTGTTCCAGAGAAACCGCCGCTCAGCAGCGGCAGCATCGGCTTGTGACGTCACTTGTCACTCAATCTCGCTGCTGACCGATACGCCCAGTTTCACGCTGCACTACCCAAGCAGCTGCTCGCTCTGACAGCGTAAGCTTCGATCTTCTGACAGACTTCCACTGTGTTGCATCGCAGCACCACTTCAAAACAGCTCATGCTGAGAGCAGTACACAGGTACTTAGCAAGTTCTTAATCTGGAGCTATACTCAGAGCACGGTTCTGCTCCTTCTTAAACAAGCATAACAGCTTGATCTCAAGACCGTGTCAGTTCTCACTTCTATCAGCATATTGTAATAGAAATACTATTACAAACAGAATCTTCACTCTATCAAATCCACTTACTAAACAGGCATCTAGCCAAGGTAATAGTTGCCTAAACAGTCAGTGGTACATATATCAAATTACAGGTTTACAGCTGTGATCAGAAAATTAACAAGGTAGAAGGATACAGGCTACGTATTTCACGATTACCCTGTATCAACCTTACATTATTACTAAGCCATGGCAACTGATCCCGTAGACCTGCCTCAATTTGTATTTAATCTTTCACAGCGTGTGGATCAAATGGGACAATCCCTAAGGCCTAGATTTAGAGTTTGGCGGTAGCCGTGAAAACCAGCGTTAGAGGCTCCTAGGCTACCGCCGGTATTTGGAGTCAGTCAGGAAAGGGTCTAACCCTCACTTTTCAGCCGCGACTTTTCCATACCGCAGATCCCCTTACGTCAATTGCGTATCCTATCTTTTCAATGGGATCTTTCTAACTCCGGTATTTAGAGTCGTGGCTGAAGTGAGAGTTAGAATTCTAACGACAAAACTCCAGCCGCAGAAAAAAGTCAGTAGTTAAGAGCTTTCTGGGCTAACGCCGGTTTATAAAGCTCTTAACTACTGTGCTCTAAAGTACACTAACACCCATTAACTACCTATGCACCCCTAAACCGAGGTCCACCCACATCGCCGCCACTCGATTAAATTTTTTAACCCCTTATCTGCCGACCGCCACCTACGTTATACTTATGTACCCCTAATCTGCTGCCCCTAACACCGCCGACCCCTGTATTATATTTATTAACCCCTAACCTGCCCCCCACAACGTCACCGCCAGCTACCTACAATAATTAACCCCTAATCTGCCGACCGCAAAGAGCCGCCACCTACATTATAGCTATGTACCCCTAATCTGCTGCCCCTAACACCGCCGACCCCTATATTATATTTATTAACCCCTAACCTGCCCCCCACAACGTCGCCGCCAGCTACCTACAATAATTAACCCCTAATCTGCCGACCGCAAAGAGCCGCCACCTACATTATAGCTATGTACCCCTAATCTGCTGCCCCTAACACCGCCGAACCCTATATTATATTTATTAACCCCTAATCTGCCCCCCTCAACGTCGCCTCCACCTGCCTACACTTATTAACCCCTAATCTGCCGAGCGGATCTCATCGCTACTATAATAAAGTTATTAACCCCTAATCCGCCTCACTCCCGCCTCAATAACCCTATAATAAATAGTATTAACCCCTAATCTGCCCTCCCTAACATCGCCGACACCTAACTTCAAGTATTAACCCCTAATCTGCCTACCGGACCTCACCGCTACTATAATAAATGTATTAAACCCTAAAGCTAAGTCTAACCCTAACACTAACACCCCCTAAGTTAAATATAATTTAAATCTAACGAAATAAATTAACTCTTATTAAATAAATTATTCCTATTTAAAGCTAAATACTTACCTGTAAAATAAATCCTAATATAGCTACAATATAAATTATAATTATATTATAGCTATTTTAGGATTAATATTTATTTTACAGGTAACTTTGTATTTATTTTAACCAGGTACAATAGCTATTAAATAGTTAAGAACTATTTAATAGCTAAAATAGTTAAAATAATTACAAAATTACCTGTAAAATAAATCCTAACCTAAGTTACAATTAAACCTAACACTACACTATCAATAAATTAATTAAATACAATATCTACAAATAAATACAATGAAATAAACTAACTAAAGTACAAAAATTAAAAAAGAACTAAGTTACAAAAAATAAAAAAATATTTACAAACATCAGAAAAATATTACAACATTTTTAAACTAATTACACCTACTCTAAGCCCCCTAATAAAATAACAAAGACCCCCAAAATAAAAAAATGCCCTACCCTATTCTAAATTACTAAAGTTCAAAGCTCTTTTACCTTACCAGCCCTGAACAGGGCCCTTTGCGGGGCATGCCCCAAAGAATTCAGCTCTTTTGCCTGTAAAAAAAAACATACAATACCCCCCCCCCAACATTACAACCCACCACCCTCATACCCCTAATCTAACCCAAACCCCCCTTAAATAAACCTAACACTAAGCCCCTGAAGATCTTCCTACCTTGTCTTCACCATGCCAGGTATCACCGATCGTTCCAGGCTCCGAAATCTTCATCTAAGCCCAAGCGGGGGCTAGACATCCATCATCTGACGGCTGAAGAAGTCCAGAAGAGGCTCCAAAGTCTTCATCCATTCCGGGAAAAGAGTAGATGTGGACCGGCAACCATCTTCTTCCAAGCGGCATCTTCTATCTTCATCCGATGAGGACCGGCTCCATCTTGAAGACCTCCACCGCGGACCCATCTTCTTCTTCCGACGACTTCCCGACAAATGACGGTTCTTGAAATTGAGAATCAATCTTTGAGGAGAGTAATCAGAGAATCTATAACAGCAAGACCAGAGCCTATTCCAGAGCTGGTTGTTTCCTTGCCTGAACCCTTTTCCGGGAATAGGAAGATGTATCGCCAGTTTAAAACAGCTTGTCTTCTTCTCTTTAACCTTAAACCTAAAACCTATTGTACCGAACGAGTGAAGGTACTCACAGTCATTTCATTTCTTCGTGGAGAACCAAGAGTGTGGGCAGACGCTTCATTTGAAAGCAATCAATCAGTCTTAGGGTCATTAGATGAGTTCTTCTCCCAGATGGATGAGTTATATCAGGACTCAGATTCCCAGATGACTGCAGAGATAGCAATGCGGAACTTAAAACAAGGCAAACGTGTAGTAGAAGACTACATAGCTGAGTTTAAACAATATGCTCGGGACTCTCAATGGAATCCCATCGCTATGCGGAATCAGTTCCGACTGGGATTAGCCGACAATATAAAAGATGAGCTAGCCTGTATAGATCAACCAAAAGGCCTGGAACCACTGATGAGACTTGTTATTCAAATCGACAGGCGCTTGAGGGAGAGGAGGTCAGAAAAGTTTCATCTTGAACCACCCTCAAAACCTCATTTCACTTCCAATCACCCTTCTACATCCAAATCAGTTGTTGAACCAATGGAAGTTGGCTTAGCTAGGGCTCCTTTGACCCTTGAAGAGAGGACCCGAAGAAGATTAAATCAGTTGTGTATGTATTGTGCCAATCCTTCTCATTCTGTCTCACATTGTCCAATTCTCCAGAAATCAAAGAAAAGTAAGTCTCATATTATATCTGCAACTCATTCTCCAAATCCTACTCACACTTATTGTATGCTTTCTATGTCTTTGCAGTGGGATCACCGAAAACTACGCAGTGAGGCAATCATAGATACTGGAGCCTACGGAAACTTTATTAACTCTGCTGTTGTAAATTCCAATAAAATCCCCTGTGTGTTAAAGCATACTCCAGTATCAATTCGTGTTATTGATGGTTCTTCCATCGCTAGTGGTCCAATTACTCATAAGACGATACCTCTGTTATTAACAACTGCATCAGGTCATTCTGAATTCATTGAATTTGACGTATTACCTTCTCCTCTTTTCCCAATTGTTTTAGGAATTGCTTGGTGTAAAAAACATCATCCCATAATAAATTGGGAGACTCTCGAGATTAACTTACATTCATCATTCTGTCTTCAGAATTGTTTCTCCACACAACCTCTTCTAGAAACCACTTTGGAAGAACCCCTAATTCTTCAGGAATATTCGGATTATGCAGATGTTTTCAGCAAGGTAGAAGCCGAGACTTTACCACCCCATCGTGCATATGACTGCCCTATCGATATAAAACCTGGATCATCAATTCCATTTGGTAGATTATATCCCTTATCGACTCCAGAGTTAGATCATCTGAAAACTTATCTAGATGAGAATATCCACAAAGGTTTCATTCGCCCGTCTACCTCCTCAGCTGGTGCCGGTATGTTCTTCGTGAAGAACAAAGACGGTTCCATGCGCCCCATTATAGACTACAGAGAATTAAACCAGCGGACCATAAAAAATCATTATCCACTTCCTCTGATCCCGGAATTAATTGAGCGCCTCCAAGATGCAACCATCTTCACCAAATTGGACCTTAGAGGTGCATACAATTTGATACGAATTCGTGAAGGAGACGAGTGGCTGACGGCTTTTAGAACCAGGTACGGTCTCTTTGAGTACCTGGTCATGCCCTTTGGCCTTTGTAACGCCCCGGGTACCTTCCAACACTTCATCAACGACGTGTTTCGAGATCTTCTTGACGTTTTTATTGTCATTTATTTAGATGATATACTTATTTACTCCAACACTTACCAAGATCATATCAAACACGTACGCATAGTACTCTCCAGATTAAGAAATCATTGCCTATATGCGAAATTAGAGAAATGTGAATTTCACTCAAAATCTATCTCCTTCCTTGGATACAACATCACTCCAACGGGTATAGGAATGCAGGAGGATAAGGTTGAGGCAGTTAAGAATTGGATAACTCCTACTAAAAGAAAGGAACTACAGAGGTTCCTTGGATTTGCGAACTACTATCGAAAGTTCGTTAAGGACTTCTCGAAAATAGCTAAACCTTTAACACAACTCACAAGTTCTACTATTAAATTTCAATGGTCCACTGAAGCACAAAGAGCCTTTGATCTTCTAAAATCCAAAATAACTCCAATCCTACGATTTCCTGATTCTACTCTACAGTACATCCTAGAGGTGGATGCTTCAGACTACGCCTTGGGTGCCGTTCTATCTCAAAAGACATCAGCAACTGAACCGCTTCATCCTGTGGTGTTTTATTCCAAGGTTCTAAGTTCAGCTGAGTTTAATTATCCAGTGGGCGAAAAAGAACTTCTGGCCATCAAGAGGGCATTGGAACACTGGAGACATCTGTTAGAGGGTACTCCTCTACCTATTATTATCTATACAGATCATAGGAATCTCAAATTCCTACAACATAATAAAACTCTCTCCTCCAGACAGGTTCGCTGGAGTTTGTTCTTTACACGTTTCAATTTTCACATTGTCTACAGACCATCCTCAAAGAATGGGAAGGCAGACGCTCTCTCAAGAAAGGATCTTCCACAGCAATACCTCCAGGAGTCCACTTCAATCATTCCAAAGACCAAGTTTATCGGCTTAACACCATATTTCATTAAGGCTTTAAAAGAGTCTTATTCCACTGACCAAGAACTTCCTGTCCAGAACCTAGAATCTGGTTTGGAAGGTCTGCTTTACCATGATAATAAAATTTATGTGCCAGATAGACTTAGATTGGACATTCTACAACTACATCATGACTCACCTCTGGCTGGTCATCCAGGTATAAGGAGAACTTACGAAAAGATAGCAAGGAGATTCTGGTGGCTATCAATGACAAACAGTATAAAGACATATGTGTTGTCTTGTGTCACCTGCACAACTTCTAAGATGGCTAAAGGTACTCCATATGGTCTGCTCATGCCTTTACCCATCCCAACACTTCCCTGGCAACACATTTCTATGGATTTTATTGTCGACTTGCCACAGTCAAAAAGTAAAAACACTATTATGGTAGTAGTAGATCTCCTAACCAAGATGGCTCATTTTCTACCCTACCATAAATTACCAACTTCTTCAGAGACTGCAGAGTTGTTCCTGAATAATATTGTTCGATTACATGGGTTTCCAAAGATTATCACTTCTGATCGAGGTACCCAATTCACTTCTCGATTTTGGAAATCTCTTATCAGCCAATTAAAGATTGACCACCGTCTCACAACCTCTTTTCATCCGCAAACCAATGGGCAGGTAGAGAGAATAAACCAATGGCTTGAACAATATCTTCGTTGTTTCTGTTCTTATCAACAGAGTCAATGGACAGCATACCTCCCAATGGCGGAATTTGCATTCAATAATTCTCAGAATTCCTCTACTAAGATGTCACCATTCCAGGCAAATTATGGATTCCATCCTAATTCTTTTCCATCTTCTGGTTTGCCGCAACACACCTGTTCTCCTTGTCCGACTGCTAACGACTTTATAACTGATCGCATATCTGTATTCCAGACTCTCCAAAAGAATATCGCATCTGCTCAGGAAGGACAAACACATTATTACAACCTGCGAAGATGTCCTGCTCCTAAATATGTGATTGGTGATCTAGTCTGGTTATCAACCAAAAACCTTAAACTGAATGTACCCTGTAAAAAATTAGGGGGTAAGTTCATTGGACCATTCCCAGTTTCCAGAATTGTTAATCCAAATGCGATTACCTTACGTCTTCCGGATTCCCTAAAGATACATCCAACGTTCCATGTATCTCTGCTTAAACCACACACCCCAACTAGGGCTCAGGGTGTCATCCTACCTCCTACCTCCACTCTATCTCAGTTGGATGAATATGAGGTGGAAGCTATTCTCGACTCTTGTTTGGTAAATCATCAGCTACAATATTTGGTACATTGGGCTGGTTACTCTTCCGAGGATGATTCTTGGGAGCCTTCTCAGAATGTTCATGCTCCAAAGAAGGTTTCCTTGTTCCACCGACGACCTCCGGACCGTCCAGGTCCTTGACTTTTTGTCTCTCCTTGGGGGGGAAACATGTCAGGTATTCCTTTGGACACCTGCCTACCTTGTTAACCCCTCCTACCTTACCTTTATATCCTGCCTACGCCCTGTTCCTAGTGCTTAGTAATTTTGATCCTTGTGCTGACAAGTCAGAGAGACCTAAGCTGCTATCCTCACTGGAAATACAGAGTTACCCTTTCACATTAGGAGTTACTCACTTAAAGACACTTCTGCCTAAATTTGGATTACAACCTGCTGTTCTTAGCAGTGAACCTTTGCTTTCAACTACGATTGATCCACTAAACTCTATCCTGCACTATCTACTTAAACGGAGCTTTCTAAGGATTTCATATAGAGTTTTCATTCTCACATCCCCAAAGAAATCTTACTTGTGGAAATTCAACTTGTGAAGCCAGGATTTTAACGCTGTCAGTTGTAGCGTTTGTTCCAGAGAAACCGCCGCTCAGCAGCGGCAGCATCGGCTTGTGACGTCACGTGTCACTCAATCTCGCTGCTGACCGATACGCCCAGTTTCACGCTGCACTACCCAAGCAGCTGCTCGCTCTGACAGCGTAAGCTTCGATCTTCTGACAGACTTCCACTGTGTTGCATCGCAGCACCACTTCAAAACAGCTCATGCTGAGAGCAGTACACAGGTACTTAGCAAGTTCTTAATCTGGAGCTATACTCAGAGCACGGTTCTAATATCTCTCCAGGTACTGCTCCTTCTTAAACAAGCATAACAGCTTGATCTAAAGACCGTGTCAGTTCTCACTTCTATCAGCATATTGTAATAGAAATACTATTCCAAACAGAATCTTCACTCTATCAAATCCACTTACTAAACAGGCATCTAGCCAAGGTAATAGTTGCCTAAACAGTCAGTGGTACATATATCAAATTACAGGTTTACAGCTGTGATCAGAAAATTAACAAGGTAGAAGGATACAGGCTACGTATTTCACGATTACCCTGTATCAACCTTACACTCACCCTGTCTTTGAGCATACGTGTTGTTCTACCTGTATACTGGCTGAAACAAAGCTTACAGGTAATTAAATATACTACACAGGTATTAGATGTGTTTCTAGAAAAAGCAGAAACCATAGAGAATAATTTAAAAAGGAATTTTTCTACTAAACCTATGGGGAATGACAAGATGTGGCTGAGGAAAAAAGAACGGTAACTTCAGATGTGGTGGTATACCATGTAAATCGTGTGGCTATATTAAGAGGAGTGAGACATTTATCTCCACTGTCACACAAAATGAATACTGGGTGAGCTGCCACATAAACTGTAAGTCCAGATTTGTAGTATATTTAATTACCTGTAAGCTTTGTTTCAGCCAGTTTACAGGTAGAACAACACGTATGCTCAAAGATAGGGTGAGAGAGTACCTCTTATCCCTCGAGAGTGACATACCAAGGACTCCGGTATCCAAACACTTTGCTCTACATAGAAGGAGTGAGGTTTTTGACAAGCGGGAACTGGACTACATTAATATGTTATATTCTTTTCAAGGTATAGATCATATACCCAAACAAAATACAGGTGGTAATAGAGAAAGAGCATTGAATAAAAGTGAGGTATATTGGATCTATACGTTGAAGACAGGTAGTCCGTATGGCATAAATAAAATGTCTGATGTTAAGTTATACATAGGATACTGATTGAGTCCTATTAAGTCTAGGAATATTTCATTATATATTTTTAGTTTTGTTAAGATACTGGCATAAATGTTATTGTATATAGCATAAGAAACTGTACTAAATTACTGATTTCATTAAGTGAGGGGAAATATCCACACATAAAGTGATGTGGTCTTTAAACCTCTTCTCTAATATATCCTGTTACAGTATGTCTAAATTATTAGAGATTTAGTGGATATTACATAGAGTACAGCAAGTTGTGTATGTTTGGTAAAAGTTGTTTATAACAAGGCTGTTGTGCATGGGGTATTTCCAAATTGAACATAAGATTTGTAGTGAAGAATCGGCTAGATTACGAGTTTTGTTTTAGGTTAAAATTACTATCATTAACTACATTATTCCTATTTAAAACTAAATACTTAACTATAAAATAAACCCTAAGCTAGCTACAATATAACTAATAGTTACATTGTATCTAGCTTAGGGTTTATTTTTATTTTACAGGCAAGTTTGTATTTAGGTTAACTAGGTAGAATAGTTGCTAAATAGTAATTAACTATTTAATAACTACCTAGCTAAAATAAATACAAAAGTACCTGTAAAATAAAACCTAACCTAAGTTACACTAACACCTAACACTACAATATAATTAAATAAATGAACTAAATTAAATACAATTACCTAAATTAAATTAGATAAAGGGACGCCATCTTGGCTGACATCACTTAAAGGTACCTTCATTCAGCTTTAGTCGTCGGATGAAGAGGATGCTCTGCGTCGGATGTCTTGAAGATGGACCCGCTCCGCGCCGGATGGATGAAGATAGAAGATGCCATCTGAGTGAAGACTTCTGCCCGTCTGGAGGACCACTTCGCCCGGCTTGGATGAAGACTTCTCCCGGCTTCATTGAGGACTTCGGCCCGGCTTGGATGAAGACGTCTCCCGGTAAGTCGATCTTCAGGGGGTTAGTGTTAGTTGTTTTAAGGGTGTATTGGGTGGGTTTTATTTGTAGGTTAGGGTTTGGGCGGCAAAAGAGCTAACTGCCCTTTTAAGGGCAATGCCCATCCAAATGCCCTTTTCAGGGCAATGGGGAGCTTAGGTTTTTTAGATAGTATTTTATTTGGGGGGTTGGTTGTGTGGGTGGTGGATTTTACTGTTGGGGGGGTTGTTTGTATTTTTTTTACAGGTAAAAAAGCCGATTACTTTGGGGCAATGCCCCGCAAAAGGCCCTTTTAAGGGCTATTGGTAGTTTAGTTTAGGCTAGGGTTTTTTCTTATTTGGGGGGGCTTTTTTTATTTTAAAAGGGCTATTAGATTAGATGTAATTAGTTTAAATATCTGTAATTTATTTATTATTTTCTGTAATTTAGTGTTGTTTTTTTTTGTACTTTAGCTAATTTAATTTAATTTAGGTAATTGTATTTAATTTAGTTAATTTATTATTATTTATTATATTGTAGTGTTAGGTGTTAGTGTAAATTAGGTTTGGTTTTATTTTACATGTACTTTTGTATTTATTTTAGCTAGGTAGTTATTAAATAGTTAATAACTATTTAATAACTATTCTGCCTAGTTAAATAAATACAAACTTGCCTGTAAAATAAAAATAAACCCTAAGCTAGCTACAATGTAACTATTAGTTATATTGTAGCTAGCTTAGGGTTTATTTTATAGGTAAGTATTTAGTTATAAATAGGAATAACTTAGTTAATGCTAGGAATATTTATTTAGATTTATTTAAATTATATTTAAGTTAGTTGGTGTTAGGTTTAGGGTTAAATTTAGGTTTAGGGGTTAATAACTTTAATATAGTGGCGGCGATGTGGGGGCGGCAGATTAGGGGTTAATAAATGTAGGTAGGTTGTGACGACATTGGGGAAGGCAGATTAGGGGTTAATAAATATAATGTAGGTGGCGGCGATGTTGGGGGCAGCAGATTAGGGGTTCATAAATTTAATGTAGGTGGCGGCGCTGTCCGGAGCGGCAGATTAGGGGTTAATAATATAATGCGGCAGATTAGGGGTTAATAAGTGTAAGATTAGGGGTGTTTAGACTCGGGGTTTATGTTAGGGTGTTAGGTGTAAACATAACTTTTATTTCCCCATAGGAATCAATGGGGCTGCATTAGTGAGTTATATGCTGCTTTTTTGCAGGTGTTAGACTTTTTTCAGCTGGCTCTCCCCGTTGATTCCTATGGGGAAATCGTGCACAAGCACGTTACACCAGCTCACCGCTGACTTTATTGAAGTGAGATTTGGAGCTAAATTTTGCTCAACGCTCACTTTTTGTCTTTTAACAACGGGTTTCTGAAAACTCGTAATACCAGCGCTATATGTAAGTGAGCGGTGAGAGAAAACTGCTCGTTAGCACCGCATAGCCTCTAACTCAAAACTCGTAAGCTAGCTGAATATTTGTAGTCTTCACAGTATTGCACTTTAATGTATGCTATATTGTATATTGTATATTGTACACTATATCCTTGTACTTATCATCCTATGTCTCCTCTCCATTTCTCCCCACTATATACTGTGGACATCTAAGACTTTGCGTAGAATTAAATAATGGGTCAGAGAGATTTTTTATTTAACACATCTTGACTAAGCCCTTGTAAATATAACCATTTGCATATCGAAAAATTATAAGCCGAAAAGTTTGTAGGTGTCTTTACATTGTTGATGATTAATTATTCGTTATATCATAATGTTATAATGCACGATCTGGTAGGATCAGTACACTCAGACAGCCAGTATGTATTTATTGTATATTTTATATCTGCATTTGTATTCCTTTAAGCACTCTGCTATGTAAATAGAACAGTTTCTTTAAATAGTATGAAAGCGGCGTGCCTATTAAAGGAAGGTGTGTAACAGCTGAGTCTATCCCTGACGAAGTGCCAATTAGCGGCAGGAAACGCGTTGGATGTTAGCTGTAGTGTGTGGAGTGGTGTGAACCTTTTGTTTTTCACTTGAATAAAACTTTTTGGAACGATTTACTCAGTTTGTCTACAGACTGTTTGTGTTACCTCATTGTTGGAGTATTTGCTAGATTACGAGTGAAGTGTAATTGATAGCACAGTGTGCTTATTTTGCGTTCAATCCCACGCAAAGAATATTGCACAATTAGGTATAACAAGTTGATAGCAAAAAAATTGTTACCAGAGCATCTTAAAGGGATATGAAAGCTAAAAAAAATGTATTTTGTGATTCAGATAAAGCATATCATTTCAAAAAAGTTTCCAATTTCCTTCTATTATCAAATTTGCTATGTTCCCAATATATTCTTTTGTTGAAGAGATACCTAGGTATATGTCTGGAGCACTACATAGCAGAAAATAGTGCTGCCACCTAATGCTTTTGAAAATGGATAAGATTCTTGCAAAATTGCTGTCATACAGTGATCCAGACACATTCACTCTCCTCAGCTTACATCTGTTTTTTAACAAAAGATACCAAGAGAACAAATAACATTTGATAAAAAAATAGAAAGTTGTTATTATGAAAGAAAGTATTTGGGTTTTAATGTACCTTTAATATAGCCTGAAATGTTTTTTTTTATCATGCCCTATACAGGTACAATTCCCCAAATCTGGAATTCCAAAATCCAAACTAATTCTGAAATTCAAAGTTTTTAATTCATTTTCTTTTTTAATAAAACTATCAAAAATTACTATTTTTCCCTCCTATGAGTCACACATTTCTCTGCCTGTGATTTTTTTTTTGCTCTAAAATGCAAATAATAGTCTATATTTATTTAAAACAACAAATATTACTTCCGTATTACAGCACTATACTATCTTTCTGAGGGTACTATGTTTTCTACTTGTACTGTTTATGGAGAGAAAAGGCAGCGCTATTAGTGTGCTCATTGTGCTTGTTTACAAATGGTGAGCTAAGTGGACTGGGTCAGCAAAGTTGCTATAGAAGTGGCCTTTACATTTCCTGTATACAAGCTGCTGATCCAGTCTGTCTGCATAAAAGCCTGTCATGTCCTGCCTACAATAATCTGATCCAGTCTGTCTGACTAACAGCCTATCCCAGGGGTCAAGTTGGGTGGGAACGCATTGGAATGGAGTTCCTGCACTATTTTTGCAGGAGGAACTAAGTTCCCTCTGGACAGAGAACGGAAATACTTCAATAAACACTGCTGCTGGTAGGAGGAGCTAGACCACAGTCTGGTTAGAGGGATGGTGAGATCCCCTAGTAATGGGCAGTAACACTTCCTACAATACACTAAATGTCCTGCTGTGTTATCACCCCTGTTATGAATATTATCTTTATTATCTTTTATTACACATGGTGCTTACATTTCTGTGTGGCTTGCTCTGGGGTTATTTAGCTCCCCTCAGCAGAAAAAAACCTATTGCAACTTAAGTGGGTGAGACTCAGTGACAGAGGAGAATTCTAAGGCCCAAAGGCAAACATTCAACCCTTCATTGGATTTAATTTGCTTTCATTAACCAAAGTCTATAGCTTATATACATATAAATACAGTGTGTGTGTATGTATATATATATATATATATATATATATATATATATATATACATATATATATATATAGATGTAAAAATAAGAGACATGCGGTAAGTCAGCTCAACCCAATTTAGTAAAGTATAGATAAACCCCTGATATGTAAATAGGTATATCTGGGGGTGCACGGGAGCATAAAAGAATAATGTATACAATATTATATGGGGACAGGACAGAAAAAGGGAGGTAAGGGGAAAGGAAAAGGAAGGGAGTTAGGATATAGTATGCTCTATGCCAGCACAAATCATGTAAACTAAATAAGTAAATATAAGCCCTCAAAGTGGATATCAAACCAGTGGGTCCAGGGAGTAATGAGCCCTTCCTTATCCATAAGCATGAAAAAAAACTAGTCATAGGTATATGCAAAAACCATGTCTAGCTTTAATATTACAAAAATATATAAGAACGAGTAAAATTTCACATAAAAATTCTATAACCTCAATATAGCAAGAACTACCTATCTACCAATGGCCATTGGGAATAAATGAAAAAAGTGTACAAAATGTCAGTAATGAACAATCAAATATTGTCAAATATCAAAAGACAGTTCGGTATCAAAAGTATCAAAAGTGTGCAGCGTCTGTGTCCAAAGCATAAAAACAGTGTAGGGAGTACTTGCTACAGGGTGCTACCTACTGAGGGATAGCTCTCGCTCAAGGGACCCGTAGTGTAGACAAGTGCTATGGACTGATCTCACCCGTTCTTCGTGGGAAGAGTGGTATCCGTATCCAGATTATCACAGGGTAGACTCGATGAAATGCTGACAATGCTGTTCTTCCTTGAACCGAGGGCTATCCTTCAGTAGGTAGCACCCTGTAGCAAGCACTCCCTGTTACCTCTGGGAACTGTTACCATGCTTTGTAATACCATATGACTGAACTTTGACTCACCAGACCACCCGCTTGCTATTCTGCTATGCCACCCTGCTGAACTGCTTTATTTCATCTCTATTCTGCTTGGCAATAATATTGCTTATAACGATTGCTGCCACTGCCTCTCAACAACACAGTTTGAACACTGTTTTTATGCTTTGGACACAGACGTTGCACACTTTTGATACTTTTGATACTGAACTGTGCACAAGTGCACAATGTATAAATCTGTACATTTCACAACACTACACAATACACATTTATTAAGAATATATGTTAGGGGACACATTGGTACTTGTAACATATGTAGAATATAGTATACTATGGATTTGTAATTATTTTAATTATTTTGCACTTGTAATATATTTCATTATGTCACGTATATGAGTATGTTTGGTATGTTCTCTCTTTTGATATCCACTATGTGCTGCTGATTTGCTTATTTATCATGTACTGCTTTTATGATGAGCATCTGATAAGACTTGTATTATATATGTGGAATTCACTAAGGAATTCTCTGTTGTTGAGGATCACTATGGTAACCATTTTGGCGCAATTTCACTGGGGGAGGGGTTTGTTTGGCTTTATATTTTCAGGTGTTGTGGGTTTGTGTTTGTCTGAGGAAGGGGAGTAGTGTGTCCCCGAAACGTCACGCTTGATTAAATAAACTTTTGATTAAAAGACCAGTGAGTGCCTTCCTTCATCTTTTATATATATATATATATATATATATATATATATATATATATATATATATATATATATATATATATATATATATATATATATAATAAAACAATATAAATTGTGAGGGAGGTTGGAAGTCTTGGTAAGTAGACTTTTTTTGTAGGACTTGACCCCTGGCCTATCCTATTCTATATACAAACTTCTGAATCAGTCTGTCTGGCTAAGAACCTGCCCTGTCCTGTATACAAGCTGCAGATCCAGTCTGTCTGACTAACAGCCTGTCCTGTTCTGTCTACAAACTCCTGAGCCAGTCTGTCTGGTGAAAAACCTGTCTTGTCCTGTATTCAATCTGCAGATCCAGTTTGTCTGACTAAGAGCCTGTCGTATTCTGTCTAAAAGCTGCTGACCCAGTCTGTCTAAATAAAGAACATGACCTGCCCTTTCTAGACGCTTCAAACCCTGTCTGTCTGATGAAGAACTTGTCCTGCCTACAAGCTGCTGACCCAGTCTGTTTAAGTAAGAACGTGCCCTATAATGTCTACAAGCTACTGACCCAGTCTGTCTAACTAAGAACATGACCTGTCCTGTCTATAAGCTTCAGATCCAGTCTGTTCTGTATACAAGCTGCAGATCCAGTCTGTCTGACTAACAGCCTGTCCTGTTCTGTCTGACTAAGAGCCTGTTTTGTTCGGCCTAAAAACTGCTGGCCCTCTTTGTCTGATGTAGTCCTGTCTAGAATCTGTTGGCTGACCCAGTCTGTCTAACTAAGAACTTGACCTGTCTGTCTACAAGCTACTTAACCAGTCTGTCTAACTAAGAACATAACCTGCCCTGTCTATAAGCTGCAGACCCTGCCTGTCTAGTGAATAACTTGTCCTGCCTACAAGCTTCTGACCCAGTCTGTCTAACTAAGAACTTGATCTGCCCTGTCTATAAGCTACTGACCCAGTCTGTCTAACTAAGAACTTGATCTGCCCTGTCTATAAGCTACTGACCCAGTCTGTCTAACTAAGAACTTGATCTGCCTGTCTACAAGCTACTGACCCAGTCTGCCTAACTAAGAACGTGACCTGCCCTGTCTATAAGCTGCAGTTCCTATCTGTCTGATGAAGAATGTGTCCTTTTTACAAGCTGCTGACCCAGTCTGTCTAACTAAGAATGTGACCTGTCCTGTCTATAAGCTGCTGACCATGTCTGTCTGATGAAGATCTTGTCGTGTCTACAAGCTGCTGACCCTGTCTGTCTAATTAAGAACTTGTCCTTTTTACAGGCTGTTGACTCAGTCTGTCTAGCTAATAACGTACATAAACTCAAAGATATATAGAGCACCTTACCAACTCTTTAGTTCTTGTGCATGATCTGGCATGATTAAGGGTGAATAAATCCAAAACGTCGCCTGTTTTGTGGATCCTGATGTTCCAATAAAGAATTTTGTAATACCTCTTGGTGGTGTGGAAACGTTTTTGGACTTTATAACTAATAATGTGACCTGCCCTGTCTACAAGCTGCTAACCCTGTCTGTCTGATGAAGAACTTGTTCTGTCTACAAGCTGCTGACCCTATCCACCTAACTCACCACTTGCAAAGAGCACCCTATTAGTGCTCCCCACGCTATCCACTAAAAGTATAGGGTGAGCTAAAACGATTTTGGCTGTGTTAAATGTTCAGATTAAAATTGTTCAATGAAGAAATATCTAAACCTACAGGAAAATGGAAACCAAACAACTTTACTGTAGCTGAATTGGTTAATTCTTTATGGCTCAACATTTGAACCAAAGATATAAACAAGCCCATAGATGTCTGCAGCAATAGTTTGATAATAAAACGCTCTAGCACATTACAACACTTCTCCTTTATGACACTTAAAAAGGGACAGTCTACAATAGAATTGTTATTGCTTTAAAAGATAGATAATCCCTTTATTACCCATTCCCCAGTTTTGCATAACCAATACAGTTATAATAATATACTTTTTACCTCTGTGATTACCTTGTATCTAAGCATCTTCTAACAGCCCCCTGATCACATGACTTTCTATTTATTTATTATCTATTAACTTGCATTTAGTACTATGTTGTGCTAAATCTTAAATTACTCCTTGGGTGTGAACACAATGTTATCTATATGACCAACATGAACTAGCAGTGTCCTGTTGTGAAAAGCAAATAAAAAAGCACGTGATTAAGAGGCTGTCTACAGTGGCTTAGAAACAGGCAGACATTTAGAGGTTTAAATGTTATAAAGTAAATTAATATAACAATGTTGGTTGTGCAAAGCTGGGGAATGGGTAGTAAAGGTGTTATCTATCTTTTTAAACAATAACAAGTTTAGTGTAGGCTGTCCCTTTAAACATTTTTAGAACTCACAGATTGACATTAGATGGAAATGATTTGTCCAACATCAAAACGGAAAAATAATATGTTACAACTTAAGAAACAAACAGGTGTCAGTCCATTTAATTTACTAAACATGGCAGTTTCCTTGACACATTTTGTGGTTTAAGGGAGTGCCTGTGTGACACACAGTAAAAGTGGCATGATTATTTCAACCGGGTGGAAGAAACAGCATAAGAAGATTGTTATATTCCATGCTTCTGTTTTCCATTCACTAAATGAATGAAGGATTTAATTTATCTCTGGCAAACAAAACAAGACATCATTACTATTACTTAAAAGTATCGTGGGTGATCTTCAGCAAAGATTTAGATTAGTAGGTCAAACATAAATGATTGTTTGGCTGGATGCAGCGTGTAATAGCATCACTAACTTTTATTGTGGGATTTATCCCCTTCCAAAATGATAACTTCATGGTCTGAGAATCTAGTAAAAGGCCAAGGATAAGAGGAAGTTAGACACTTTGGATTCTGCTGTGTATTTAGGTGGGACACAGTTGAATCATGACATGAGTAAGTCTGTGGTTAGTTTGAATGTACTGTGCAATTAATGAGGTGCTGGACGTGTTCCTGAATTTTAGAAAGAAATGATAAAAAAGTAAGTCTCCCAGAAGATAATCCATCTAGGTCAGCTGTTTAAAAGAACAAAGAGTACATTTGTATAACATATTTAAATTCTCCACTAAAGTAATTGCCAGATGCCTTATGGGGGATAAACCTGGGAAATGTTTCATTTATGATAGAATGTTTTATGTTATTCACTGGGAGGGTCCTTGGATCTGTCATACAGTCCGTCACCTCTGGTAACCTATTGTACCTGAAGCACAAATAATGTACACCAGATTTAAATGTAGAAATTGTCTTTGTTGCTAATTTATTTTCAATTTATTGATCATAGAAAAACCTGCAAATGGATTATCTTTTCCTGTCACAATATCATACCCAGGGATACACTAAACAGTTAATTCAGAAGACATCTATAAGGGACAGTAAACACCTTGTAATTAACGTATCTGCAGAGTCTGAACAAACATTTAATCTTTCCAATTTACTTCTATTATTTAGTTTTCTTACGGCTAGATTTAGAGTTCTGCGGCCAAAGGGGTGCGTTAGCTACGCATGCTTTTTCCCCCCCGCACCTTTTAAATACCGCTGGTATTTAGAGTTCACAGAATGGCTGCGTTAGGCTCCAAAAAAGGGAGCGTAGAGCATATTCACCGCCACTGCAACTTTAAATACCAGCGTTGCTTACGGACGCGGCCAGCTTCAAAAACGCGCTCGTGCACGATTCCCCCATTGAAAACAATGGAGCCATTTGAGTTGAAAAAAAACCTAACACCTGCAAAAAAGCAGCGTTCAGCTCCTAACGCAGCCCCATTGTTTTCTATGGGGAAACACTTCCTACGTCTGCACCTAACACTCTAACATGTACCCCGAGTCTAAACACCCCTAACCTTAGACTTATTAACCCCTAATCTGCCGCCCCCGCTATCGCTTACACCTGCATATTATTATTAACCCATAATCTGCCGCTCCGTACACCGCCGCAACCTACGTTATCCCTATGTACCCCTAATCTGCTGCCCCTAACACCGCCGACCCCTATATTATAATTATTAACCCCTAATCTGCCCCCCACAACGTCGCCGCCAGCTACCTACAATAATTAACCCCTAATCTGCCGACCGGATCTCGATGCTACTCTAATAAATGGATTAACCCCTAAAGCTAAGTCTAACCCTAACACTAACACCCCCCTAAGTTAAATATAATTTAAATCTAATGAAATAAATTAACTCTTATTATATAAATTATTCCTATTTAAAGCTAAATACTTACCTGTAAAATAAACCCTAATATAGCTGCAATATAAATTATAATTATATTGTAGCTATTTTAGGATTAATATTTATTTTACAGGGAACTTTGTAATTATTTTAACCAGGTACAATAGCTATTAAATAGTTAATAACTATTTAATAGCTAAAATAGTTAAAATAATTACAAAATTACCTGTAAAATAAATCCTAACCTAAGTTACAATTAAACCTAACACTACACTATCAATAAATAAATTAAATAAACTACCTTCAATTACCTACAATTAAATCTAACACTACACTATCAATAAATTAATTAAATACAATGCCTACAAATAAATACAATGAAATAAACTAACTAAAGTACAAAAAATAAAAAAGAACTAAGTTACAAAAAATAAAAAAATATTTACAAACATTAGAAAAATATTACAACAATTTTAAATTAATTACACCTACTCTAAGCCCCCTAATAAAATAACAAAGACCCCCAAAATAAAAAAAATGCCCTACCCTATTCTAAATTAAAAAAGTTCAAAGCTCTTTTACCTTACCAGCCCTGAAAAGGGCCATTTGCGGGGCATGCCCCAAATAATTCAGCTCTTTTGCCTGTAAAAAAAAACATACAATACCCCCCCCAACATTACAACCCACCACCAACATACCCCTAATCTAACCCAAACCCCCCTTAAATAAATAATCCTGCTGAAATCTTCTATCAAGCGGCGGCTGAAGAGGTCCAGAAGAGGCTCCAAAGTCTTCATCCTATCCGGGAAGAAGAGGAGATCCGGACCGGCAACCATCATGATCCAAGCGGCATCTTCTATCTTCATCCGATGACGAACGGCTCCATCTTGAAGACCTCCAGCGCGGATCCATCTTCTTCTTGCGACGTCCAACTGAAGAATGAAGGTTCCTTTAAGGGACGTCATCCAAGATGGCGTCCCTCGAATTCCGATTGGCTGATAGGATTCTATCAGCCAATCAGATTGAGCTCGCATTCTATTGGCTGATCGGAACAGCCAATAGAATGCGAGCTCAATCTGATTGGCTGATCCAATCAGCCAATCGGATTGAACTTGAATCTGATTGGCTGATTGGCTGATTTACTATAAAAAAATTATAAAATATGAGGAAAAATTAAAAAAAATAAACACTTTTTCTAACTTTGACCCCCAAAATCTGTTACATATCTACAACCACCAAAAAACACCTATGCTAAATAGTTTCTAAATTTTGTCCTGAGTTTTGAAATACCCAATGTTTACATGTTCTTTGCTTTTTTTGCAAGTTATAGGGCCATAAATACAAGTAGCACTTTGCTATTTCCAAACCATTTTTTTTTTTCAAAATTAGCGCTAGTTACATTAGAACACTGATATCTTTTAGGAATCTCTGAATATTCATTGACATGTATATATTTTTTTTTAGTAGACAACTCAAAGTATTGATCTAGGCCCATTTTGGTATATTTCATGCCACCATTTCACCGCCAAATGCGATCAAATAAAAAAAATCGTTCACTTTTTCACAAATTTTTTCACAAACTTTAGGTTTCTCACTGAAATTATTTACAAACAGCTTGTGCAATTATGGCACAAATGGTTGTAAATTCTTCTCTGGGATCCCCTTTGTTCATAAATAGCAGACTTATATGGCTTTGGTGTTGCTTTTTGGTAATTAGAATGCCACTAAATGCCACTGCGCACCAGCAGTGTAGGGGTTAATTAGGGAGCATGTAGGGAGCTTTTTGGGGTAATTTTAGCTTTAGTGTAGTGTAGTAGACAACCCCAAGTATTGATCTAGGCCCATTTTGGTATATTTCATGCCACCATTTCACCGCCAAATGCGATCAAATAAAAAAAAAAGTTACATTTTTCACAATTTTAGGTTTCTCACTGAAATCATTTACAAACAGCTTGTGCAGTTATGGCACAAATGGTTGTAAATGCTTCTCTGGGATCCCCTTTGTTCAGAAATAGCAGACATATATGGCTTTGGCATTGCTTTTTGGTATTTAGAAGGCCGCTAAATGCCGCTGCGCATCACATGTGTATTATGGCTAGCAGTGAAGGGGTTAATTAGGTAGCTTGTAGGGAGCTTGCAGGGTTAATATTAGATTTAGTGTAGAGCTCAGCCTCCCACCTGAAACATCAGACCCCCTGATCCCTCCCAAACAGCTCTCTTCCCTCCCCCACCCCACAATTGTCCCCGCCATCTTAAGTACTGGCAGAAACTCTGCCAGTACTAAAATAAAAGGTATTTGGCCCTTTTTTTTTAAAAAAAAAAAGAAGCATATTTACATATGCTGATGTGTACGATCCCCCCTTAGACCCCAACCTCACTGATCCCCCCTAAACAGCTCTATAACCCTCCCACTATAACAATGGGCGCCATCTTGGGTACTGGCAGCTGTCTGCCAGTACCCAGTTTAGAAGAAAAAATTGTTTTTTTTTTTACATTTATTAAAACGTTTCTGTAGTGTAGCTTCTCCCCACACAAAACCAACCCCCCACCCCTCCATGATCACTTTTTGTGCTTTTGCACAAACAAGATTAGGCCACATTTATTACAACATTTTCCGTAGTGTAGCGGTTCCCACCCGCCCCGTGCACGCGCCCGCCACCCTCCGTGCACGCGCGCGCGCCCGTGCGCGCCCCCGACGATCCCGCCCCCCATCCCGCCCCCCTTGACGTCATGCGGCACACCGATGGCCGCCCACCCGCCTCCCAAGTCGGCTCCCACCCACCAACGAAACCGGCCATCGATGTCCGGTGCAGAGAGGGCCACAGAGTGGCTCTCTCTGCATCGGATGGCCATGTGAGGTTATTGCAGGATGCCTCCATATCGAGGCATCACTGCAATAACCGGAAAGCAGCTGGAAGCGAGCAGGATCGCTTCCAGCTGCTTTCCACACCGAGGACGTGCAGGGTACGTCCTCAGGCGTTAACTGCCTTTTTTTTGAGGACGTACCCTGCACGTCCTCGGTCATTAAGGGGTTAAAATTGCAGGCTCTATCTGAATCATGAAAGTTTAATTTTGACTTTACTGTCCCTTTAAAGGAAAGGAAGGGTAGAATAAATAATGAACATTGCAAACTTTCACCTAGATTACGAGTTTTGCATTGAGGCTTTTAACGCTGAAATAATGGCAATTTCAGCGTAAAAGCAGTAAAGCCGCTATTAGGAATCGTGTCGGTATAGCTATACCGCAAGCATTTTAGCCTGTAACGCAGCGTCCACACCGCACTAAAAAAAATTACGTTTTTGCGTGGGATTTTCATAGTGCCGGTATTACAGGTTGTGCGGTCCGGCTAAAATGCTAGCGTTACAGCCTATACCGACACGATCCATACCGCCATCTGAGAGCAGTAGTTATTGATTTTGTGTAACAAAAATGTTTCACAAAACTCATAACTAAAATGTTACAAAGTACACTAACACCCATAAACTACCTATTAACCCTTAAACCGCCACTCTCCCGTATCGCAAATACTATATTAAACCTAATCTGCCGCCTACCCACATCGCCAACACTATTTAAATATATTAACCCCTATTCCCCCACACCCTGACATCGCCACCACTATAATAATGTAATTAACCCCTATTCTGCCGCTCCCCGACATCGCCGCCACTAAATAAAGTTATTAACCCCTAAACATCCGGCCTCCCACATCTCCGCCACCAGCTTCTGAAATCCTATGGGCTGTTCAAAACAGCCAATAGGATGAGACCTACTAAAATCCTATTAGCTGTTCAAATCAGCCAATAGGATTTCAGTAGGTCTCATCCTATTGGATGTTTTGAGGGTGTGTGTGTGTATGTATGTATGTCTGTGTTTTCTGTGGATGTCTCTGTGAGGGTGTGTGCGTATGTCTATATGTTTTCTGTTAGTGTCTCTGTGAGGGTGTGTGTATGTCTGTGCATTTTCTGTGGGTGTCTCTGTGATAGTGTGTGTATGTCTTTGTGTGTCTTTGTGTGTTCTCTGTGGATGTCTCAGTGAGGGTGTGTGTGTATGTATGTCGTTGTGTGTTTTATGTGGTTGTCTCTGTGTGTGTGTATGTCTTTGTGTGTTTTCTGTGGGTGTTTCTGTGGGTGTTTATGTCTTTGTGTGTTTTCTGAGGCTGTCTCTCTCGGTGTTTTCCTTGGCCTTAGGACATTTTGGCCTTACTACTGATTATTCACATCTTTCTACAGACTTTGAGACTAATAAGACCTTTCCAGAAATCACCAATCCACCATTTAACCTTTTAATTATTGTTTAGGCCATTCAGGGCCCTTCCTTTAAGCCACTGCATGCTGTTGTCATCATTTAGTTGGCATCTTCCTTGACAAAAAGATAATCAGAACTCCATGAGGCCTATTTATCAATTGTCTGTCGGACCTGATTCGACAGTGCGGATCAGGTCCAACAGACATTGTTGAATACGCTCTCCATATTCAGCATTGCACCAGCAGCTCTTGTGAGCTGCTGGTGCAAAGCCGCCCCCTGCAGACTCGCGGCCAATCAGCCGCCAGCAGGGGGTGTCAATCAACCCGATCGTACTTGATCGGGTTGAATTGTGGCGATGTCTGTCCGCCTGCTCAGAGCAGGTGGACAGTTTATGGAGCAGCGGTCTTTAGACCGCTGCTTCATAACTGCTGTTTCTGGCGAGTCTGAAGACTCGCCAGAAACACAGGCCCATAAGCTCCATTCGGAGCTTAATAAATGGGCCTCCATATTTTGTTTTGGAAATCTCCTTTTTTGACAAAACTGTAGTCTACCTCATTACTTGTCAGGAGTGTCTGTTAGGGTGTCTGTGTCTGAGTGTGTTTGTGTGTTTCTTTGCGTGTCTGCTAGAGTGTGTGATTCAATGTAACATTTCCAAGTTTGACTACACTTAAAAATAAAGTGCATATACATATGTATCTCTTTGTTAAAGTAGTTTGATGGCTTTTTTTTTTCTTACACCCAAGATCTCATATCTTTGAGCCCTTATAATTTATGTGTGCAATATATATATACAGGGAGTGCAGAATTATTAGGCAAATGAGTATTTTGACCACATCATCCTCTTTATGCATGTTGTCTTACTCCAAGCTGTATAGGCTCGAAAGCCTACTACCAATTAAGCATATTAGGTGATGTGCATCTCTGTAATGAGAAGGGGTGTGGTCTAATGACATCAACACCCTATATCAGGTGTGCATAATTATTAGGCAACTTCCTTTCCTTTGGCAAAATGGGTCAAAAGAAGGACTTGACAGGCTCAGAAAAGTCAAAAATAGTGAGATATCTTGCAGAGGGATGCAGCACTCTTAAAATTGCAAAGCTTCTGAAGCGTGATCATCGAACAATCAAGCGTTTCATTCAAAATAGTCAACAGGGTCGCAAGAAGCGTGTGGAAAAACCAAGGCGCAAAATAACTGCCCATGAACTGAGAAAAGTCAAGCGTGCAGCTGCCAAGATGCCACTTGCCACCAGTTTGGCCATATTTCAGAGCTGCAACATCACTGGAGTGCCCAAAAGGACAAGGTGTGCAATACTCAGAGACATGGCCAAGGTAAGAAAGGCTGAAAGACGACCACCACTGAACAAGACACACAAGCTGAAACGTCAAGACTGGGTCAAGAAATATCTCAAGACTGATTTTTCTAAGGTTTTATGGACTGATGAAATGAGAGTGAGTCTTGATGGGCCAGATGGATGGGCCCGTGGCTGGATTGGTAAAGGGCAGAGAGCTCCAGTCCGACTCAGACGCCAGCAAGGTGGAGGTGGAGTACTGGTTTGGGCTGGTATCATCAAAGATGAGCTTGTGGGGCCTTTTCGGGTTGAGGATGGAGTCAAGCTCAACTCCCAGTCCTACTGCCAGTTTCTGGAAGACACCTTCTTCAAGCAGTGGTACAGGAAGAAGTCTGCATCCTTCAAGAAAAACATGATTTTCATGCAGGACAATGCTCCATCACACGCGTCCAAGTACTCCACAGCGTGGCTGGCAAGAAAGGGTATAAAAGAAGAAAATCTAATGACATGGCCTCCTTGTTCACCTGATCTGAACCCCATTGAGAACCTGTGATCCATCATCAAATGTGAGATTTACAAGGAGGGAAAACAGTACACCTCTCTGAACAGTGTCTGGGAGGCCGTGGTTGCTGCTGCACGCAATGTTGATGGTGAACAGATCAAAACACTGACAGAATCCATGGATGGCAGGCTTTTGAGTGTCCTTGCAAAGAAAGGTGGCTATATTGGTCACTGATTTGTTTTTGTTTTGTTTTTGAATGTCAGAAATGTATATTTTTGAATGTTGAGATGTTATATTGGTTTCACTGGTAAAAATAAATAATTGAAATGGGTATATATTTGTTTTTTGTTAAGTTGCCTAATAATTATGCACAGTAATAGTCACCTGCACACACAGATATCCCCCTAAAATAGCTATAACTAAAAACAAACTAAAAACTACTTCCAAAACTATTCAGCTTTGATATTAATGAGCTTTTTGGGTTCATTGAGAACATGGTTGTTCAATAATAAAATTAATCCTCAAAAATACAACTTGCCTAATAATTCTGCACTCCCTGTATATATATATATATATATATATATATATATATATATATATATATATATATTTAATTTTTATTAGCCGGTGTAACTGTGCCTTGTAATGTATTTAGACTGAAGTGTGAAATAAAGCTTGGAAACCTCTATAGTCCCTCTATAGTCCTACTATAGAAACCTCTATAGTCCTACTGAAAAATGTGAAATGTTCCCATCTTAGTAACCTCAGATAGTGCACAAGTTTGAATTAACTTCTTAATTCAACTAAAATACAAGGTGCAAACATACTCTATGCATTCAAAGGTCATAAGATAAGTAGAGAGATGTGCACAGAACATTTTTTGTTTTGTGTGAAAGATTTGTTTAAATTTTTTTCCAGCCGAATTTCGTTCATGTGGGTGTTTGGGTCTCCCACCTCCCTGTGAAAGGTTAATTCTTGACTGAACAAGCCTGTATGACCTAAAACAACATAAAGCAAAACACTTTGATACAGTTTGATGTGTTCTGGGCATTATAACGCTGCCACCATTTGCCATATTTGTTCTAAATCAGGAACATGACCATTAACCACTCTCTCACCACAAAGGATTGGCTTATCCCACCTCAGCCACTATTACTATCCTTGTTGACTTTGTCTAGCCATCACTATTGACTGTGCTCTTCTTAGGGCTAGATTACGAATGGTGCGCTAACTGCTGCGCAAGCAAAAAGGGGTATTTTACTGCTATTTGTGCGTGTCAGAAGTAGCTTGCAAATTACAAGATGAAAGTAAACACGTTTGCTTGAGCGCAATTAGATTTAAAGCGCTTAGGGATAGTGCGACTTCAGACTGTTACACTCAACACAAAACACATCAAAATTACATTTAAAAGTACTGTTACACTCATAATAACACTGTCTAATAAAAATGATTATAAAAAAATGCATTCAAAGTTATAAGGGCTCAAAGATATGAATTCTTAGGTGCTAGAAAAGATTAAAGGCCTGTAAAGGGCTTTAACATAAGGATACATACATACACGTATATATATATATATATATATATATATTATATATATGTATATATATATATATATGTATATATATATATATATATAAAATATTTATATATGTATGTATGTGTGTGTGTGTGTATATGTGTGTATATATGTATTTAGGTATTTATATGTGTTTTTATGTATTTACAGACATATATACACAAGTATTTTTAAATAGATACATATTCCTATATATATATATTTGTATATACAGTATCCATACCTTAAATATATAGGTATTTATTTATGACTAAATAGAACATATTCTTCTATATGAAGAACATTGGAATATGAATTATTAATATTTAATGTCGGGTTAGAGCACTTGGTTAAAAGCGATTGGGTTCATGAGCGAGTATGGGTGGAATAAAATATGTACAAAAATTGAATGCGCCTAATAAATATGTGGTGTTAATTAAATAAACCACATATGTGGGAGAAACAGTATCCGAGTGACTTAATCGAGGAAAGCTATAGTAAGGCTCGAAATAAAGATAGAAAGAATTGCTGAATATTAAGACAATAGGAGAGGCTGTGGAATTAAATGAGGGACTTAACAGTAGAATAAATATAAATAAAAATAAAAATAGAAATAGAAAAGGATTGAGGTTTATTACCCAATATAACTCGAATTTTAGAAAAATTAAGAACATACTCAATAAATATTGGTTTATCCTTAAAGGAGATCCATTACTAGAGGCTTGCATAGACGAGAGACCAATATGCACATTTCAAAGAGCTCCAACTATTAAAAACAAATTGGCACCAAGCAAAGTCTTGATGAAAAAAAGTACTACTGAATCAGGAGTGAAGAGTAAGAATAAAAATAAAAATAAAAATAGTCTGGTAAAACCAGGATTCTACAAATGTAAAAGAACCCTCTGTGGCCTCTGTGAATTCACAACAGGAGAAAAAGTGATTGTGACATCTTTTGCTACCAAGGAAACTTTTGAGATAGATACACATTTTACCTGTGACTCATGTTTTGTTGTATATCTCCTAGAATGTAAGTGTGGGGTCCAATATATTAGGAGGACCTCTAGACCCCTCAAAAAGAGATGGGGGGAACACATGAGGAATCTTAAAAATAAAGTAAAAAATCATAGTATTCCTAGACATGGCAATAAATGCCCTTTGGGGGAAAATAATATATTCAACATTTACCCACTAGAACAAATTCTGTGCAAATGGGGGGAGAAATAGATTTCTCTACCTTAGACAAAGGGAGACATACTGGATTTGGAGGATGAAGACTCTAAATCCATTTGGACTCAATGAGAATATTGACATGGCAGCCTTCAATTCTTAGATCTGTTGAGTTTCCAACTAAGGTTGGAAACATTAGATATATATACCTTGGATTATAAGAGAGCCCCCCAGTAATAGTATCACATCGTGATGGGTGCTAATTTTTGTTATGGAACAACAGTTTTTGTAAAATAGATTGAAGGGTAGTCTTTGTCTATACAGGGAGTGCAGAATTATTAGGCAAATGAGTATTTTGACCACATCATCCTCTTTATGCATGTTGTCTTACTCCAAGCTGTATAGGCTCGAAAGCCTACTACCAATTAAGCATATTAGGTGATGTGCATCTCTGTAATGAGAAGGGGTGTGGTCTAATGACATCAACACCCTATATCAGGTGTGCATAATTATTAGGCAACTTCCTTTCCTTTGGCAAAATGGGTCAAAAGAAGGACTTGACAGGCTCAGAAAAGTCAAAAATAGTGAGATATCGTGCAGAGGGATGCAGCACTCTTAAAATTGCAAAGCTTCTGAAGCGTGATCATCGAACAATCAAGCGTTTCATTCAAAATAGTCAACAGGGTCGCAAGAAGCGTGTGGAAAAACCAAGGCGCAAAATAACTGCCCATGAACTGAGAAAAGTCAAGCGTGCAGCTGCCAAGATGCCACTTGCCACCAGTTTGGCCATATTTCAGAGCTGCAACATCACTGGAGTGCCCAAAAGCACAAGGTGTGCAATACTCAGAGACATGGCCAAGGTAAGAAAGGCTGAAAGACGACCACCACTGAACAAGACACACAAGCTGAAACGTCAAGACTGGGCCAAGAAATATCTCAAGACTGATTTTTCTAAGGTTTTATGGACTGATGAAATGAGAGTGAGTCTTGATGGGCCAGATGGATGGGACGTGGCTGGATTGGTAAAGGGCAGAGAGCTCCAGTCCGACTCAGACGCCAGCAAGGTGGAGGTGGAGTACTGGTTTGGGCTGGTATCATCAAAGATGAGCTTGTGGGGCCTTTTCGGGTTGAGGATGGAGTCAAGCTCAACTCCCAGTCCTACTGCCAGTTTCTGGAAGACACCTTCTTCAAGCAGTGGTACAGGAAGAAGTCTGCATCCTTCAAGAAAAACATGATTTTCATGCAGGACAATGCTCCATCACACGCGTCCAAGTACTCCACAGCGTGGCTGGCAAGAAAGGGTATAAAAGAAGAAAATCTAATGACATGGCCTCCTTGTTCACCTGATCTGAACCCCATTGAGAACCTGTGGTCCATCATCAAATGTGAGATTTACAAGGAGGGAAAACAGTACACCTCTCTGAACAGTGTCTGGGAGGCTGTGGTTGCTGCCGCACGCAATGTTGATGGTGAACAGATCAAAACACTGACAGAATCCATGGATGGCAGGCTTTTGAGTGTCCTTGCAAAGAAAGGTGGCTATATTGGTCACTGATTTGTTTTTGTTTTGTTTTTGAATGTCAGAAATGTATATTTGTGAATGTTGAGATGTTATATTGGTTTCACTGGTAAAAATAAATAAATGAAATGGGTATATATTTGTTTTTTGTTAAGTTGCCTAATAATTATGCACAGTAATAGTCACCTGCATACACAGATATCGCCCTAAAATAGCTATAACTAAAAACAAACTAAAAACTACTTCCAAAACTATTCAGCTTTGATATTAATTAGTTTTTTGGGTTCATTGAGAACATGGTTGTTGTTCAATAATAAAATTAATCCTCAAAAATACAACTTGCCTAATAATTCTGCACTCCCTGTATATCCTTTGTACACATTACTAGCCCACTTTGAAACCATCAACATATTGATATTGGGTAATGAACCTAATATTAGTTTGATGGGCTATTGCCTTCTATACGTTCCCCATACGTTATTATGGATAGATACCAACAAATCCTATAGAGAGATATTTTTGGCAAGAATATTGAGATAATGAAAATTGGTTTGTAGTTTTATTTGTTGTTACAACTATATTTGTAGCTTCTACATTTTTTAGATAGATACGTTTGACTACCGCAGAGTCTATCACTGTGACTCTCCTGTCTGTTTAGTGTTGGTGTTATACAATAATTCTTATTGAGACCCTTTGTAATATGATCGTTATAGAATGTATTTATTTAGGGAAATTGTTTTATAATGTAATATGAATAATTACTCTATCATTATGCATAAGCCCATTATACCAAGAAACCAAAGGCATTGCGGTAGATTGTAAGAGATCTGGCAGTGTGCTGACGTGAGACCTATAGGAACCATGCACTTAAAAGGACTACTCGCAATTATCGTTTTATTTTTGACATTCAACCAAAAGTTTCCAGTCCGTTTTTGAATGTAAATGTGCCAGATCGAGTTACATACACTTAATGGTTGATAGCAAACCTTGAATATATAGTGACATGTTGATGTCCTCATACTTAGAATGGCTATTACACTATGAAGGTGTGTGAGTTTAACCGAAATTCAATTGGACCGTTAAGCCTTTGCCAGGATTGGTTCCTAAAGAAGGTGTGGTTCGCGCATGCGCACTGCCATCTTGAGGACGCTTAGAAACCTTATTTAAATCCGTGATAAGTTGCAAATGTAAACTACCTGATGAAACGGTCGGTGTAAGACCGTGAAACGTCGTATTTTAGTGTTTTTACATTGTCTTAATAAAGTCTTTTACACTTCATTAAGAATTTACACAGATTTTTTTTTACATATGATTGATTGACCCTTATAGTACTACCATTGGTAAGGTTCTGGGCAGTCATATATCATACTACATTGTACTGTAGAGCTCCGGAAAATTTAGAACTTATATCCCTGTACACTGCCGTCTGATTCCAGTTAGCAGTATTCCGTGGAGAGTTGCTAAAGAACCGGAGGAGAGTCAGCTGTGCGACTATAATAGCTCAGCCTGCGTCTGTGGCACTTATCAAGTGCTTTTCTTCTCATAAGTAGTACTGAGTGGAAGAGGGGAAACTGCATTTTACCATTGATGATGCACTATTGTGGCGCCATCTTTTTTTCCTTATTTTTATGGGTGGAATAAGTTAATGCGGTCGCAATATTCTATGTTCTGCTTTTTTGCGCTCGTCGGGTTAGCGCTTGTGTGAAAACATTTTACTTTCAACTTGTAATACACGCGCAACCCGACAAACACAAAAAGCTTACTTCTAGCGGAGTTAACACAAAAGCGGGAGCACAAAATACCTCTCAACTCATAATCTACCCCTTTGGTTTCTTGTTAGCTAAGTCCTTCTCACAGACCCCTCTTATTCCCCTCTGTATTTGAACTTTAACACTGAAATACCTGTGTTAACTTATGACTTTGGCAGTAGCCAAAAAAATGTTTTCAGAAAGGTCATGGCTGTTTAAACAGAAAAATCCAAAAACCCTTAAAAAATGTGTTTTAAGGCTTTTTGATGAATTTAAATACTGCTGTAGAATCATTCCCTATGCAAAGCATTGGGGGATTAAAAGCAATTTAAAATGATAATCACGTTTTTGAATTGTTTTTTAAATATTTCTTCAAATTTGAGAATCCTCCAAAAAGTAATTTGCACAATTCTTCTGAAGAACTAAATAAACACTTTGATGTTCAATACCTGCTCTTTCATGTCTTTGGTATCATTTTTTTGAGTAAATGTTCCTTTAAATGTGATATCATGGTCATCAGAGATGCTCTGGGGAGATCAGTCAAGGAAGAATTATGAACTTGCTGATGAAGAAAGATGCTTGGATTTAAAGGGATAGTCTAGTTGAAAAGAAACTTTCATGATTTACTTTCTAATTTACTCCTATTATCAATTTTTTTCTTTCTCTTGCTATCTTTATTTAAAAAGCTGGAAAGTTAGCTTAGGAGCCAGCCCATTTTTGGTTAAGCACCTGGGTAGTGCTTGCTGATTGGATGGCTACATTTAGACACCAATTAGCTACCCATGTGCTGAACCAAAAATGGTCCGACTTCTAAGCTTTACATTCCAGCCTTAAAAATAAAGATACTAAGAAACGTAGAAAAATGAATAAAAAGAGTACATTAGAAAGTTGCTCAAAATCGCATGCTCTATCTGAACCATGAAAGTTTAATTTTGACTATACTATCCCTTTAAGATTACACAACTAATTGCATGTTCAGTACCACCCCCTGTCCTCATAAATTAATTGAGCAAGAGCAGGGCATGTAATTAATCTCAGATAGATTCACCTAGGGTGCTTTAAGGTGGTTGAAAGTTTAGGAAGCAGCAGCCTTATTTTAATGTATTTTATAGTTGCACAGTAAGGTATTGCTCTTTTAAATATCCCTGGCATTAGTAGTAGCTTTGACATATTTTGAATTTAATAACTAATCAACATTTACTTAAAATAGTTGATATTATACAGGTTTATAAAAATTATTTATTTTAACATAATGTTTAGTTAACTAAGCTGTTGAAAGCAATGCACGGTTACACAACCTGCTGATTGGCTGAACAAACTGTAGCAATTTTGTGAAAGTGAGATTGGATGGAGTTATACTACAAAATAAAAATTAATTCGAGGGGCGGAGCCAAGCCGTGCAGGAACATGGCTGCACTTTAGATCCGCTCCGTAATCACCTACACTCTCAGCCTCGCATAAATGACAGGAGAGCAGAACCAGCTGTAAAATAAGTTTGCCAAGGAGATACACAATTGAGCCCCGCTCGGCTATCTAAATCTTTGATGTAAGAGGAGCTATAACGGAGCGCTACCACATCGGGTGCTCCCATCAGACGCCACCACTGCGTGCCTTCAGAGTGAGCTATACCCGTCCCCTCTCTCAAACCCGCAGCGCATACCTCTTTACTTAGCCCACCGAGGACGCGGCTGCTGCCAGCCACTGAGACGCCGGGTCTGGAATGCAGGTGAACCGCTCCTTCTGCCTAGTGAGCACTAACGCCGCTCGCAGTATACGCATCCCACGTGGCCAGGCCGCGACTCTGTCATTCCCGGTCTGAAGAGGAGTTCTGCTGGCCGGAGGGGCTCATTGTTGCAGATAACACACTGTGCCTCATAACACACAGAAGTCAATACACCCCATCACTACATAAGGGGTGAAATCTGCCCAAAATTTCTTGGAGCCTACAGCCATAGTAGCCCACCTAAGCCCTTAGCATTCTAGTTAACACCAATCAGAGGGGCACTTTATTGCTGATTTAACACTGGGTCTCCTGGTATATACACAACACTGTATCCCAGTAGTACATAGGGTCTGAAAATTACTGGAAATCATTGAGTCACCTATTGTAGTCTCCAGCCCTAACAGCTAACATCAGCCACAAGCCTCTGGGTTATTACATCCTCCCTTCTGTACCCCCTCTTGAGTAAATTCTAACACTAAACTGACTCAAACACCAGGCCATCTACTCCTTCTGCCATATTTGCCGACCGGTCTAATAATGACCCCAAAAAAAGGGCAGAAATCTGATAGGCCTGCAAAGCCACAATCGCAAACACCCTCTGTCTCTTCCTTTTTCCATGCATCTGACACCCCATCTAACATGCTTACGGAAACTCCTGAGACGCCGGGGCCATTAAACCCCTCTGAGACAGCTAGCAGCCAGCAGGATTCGCTACAGGCTATACAGGTTAAATTGGCCTCTTTACCTTCCAAATCAGATCTGGAGTCGCTGAAATCCTTCATCAAAGATGAGATGAGAGAATTGAAAAGAGACCTGAACGAGATGGGGGCCAGAATTGACTACCTAGAGGAGGGTCAGGACACTCTAAATAACCTGGTCAGTTCCAACACGCAACAAATCTCAATCCAAGACTCCATGGTGCAGTCCCTGCAGGACAAGGTAGAGGACTTGGACAACCGGGGCCGCAGGAACAATCTGCGAATCCGCGGTATTCCCGAAGATATTCTTCAAGACCAGCTTAAAGACTATCTTAAAGGGCTATTCCACCTTTTGCTCCCCAACTCACCTCAACTGCTCAACGAAGATATTGATAGAGCTCATAGGGCTTTGCGCCCCCTACCTAAACCTCCTCTCCCACCTCGTGATGTCATTATTAGATTCCTGCGCTTCACTGCAAAAGACTCCATCTGGCAAGCCGCAAGATCACGGCAATCTCTAACCTTCCAAGGGCATACACTACAGATATACCAAGACCTCAGCCCATATACCATACAACGGCGCAAGGAAATTAAATTCATCACAAGCACCCTACAAGAACACCATATTAAATACCGATGGGGCTTCCCCTTCAGCCTGATAGTTAATCATAATGGGGCACAACTAATTTATAAGGACTACAATGATCTAGACCATCTGTCCAGGTCTCTCAACATCAAGTTTAATTCACCAAACGATGCCATGATCACCGCCCCACCAACACCTTTGGAGCCTGGGCCCTCTCGCCCGGGTGAACAGAGACCTCAATGGCACAGAGTTCAACCAAAGAGGAGAAAGACAGATGCTCTGCCCTCAAGATCTGGAGCTAGTTAGCCATGAAATAACTCAACCCACATGGCCCGCTCAGTCCCGTCTGGTCTGTTTCTTAATTTTAGTGGGTCATGCATTACCCGCCGAACTTTATGGTACCTTTGGACTCACTCTTTTGTTACCGTTATGCTTGCTGGCCGGAGAGTAGAGTATCAATGAGGGCGGCCCAAGCCTGGGTAACGTATGGAACTGCACTGTTCATTTGTTTAGCTTACCAGACATTTGTTGGGTTTTTCCCCTTTTTTGTTGGTGTTTTTTGTTGTTGTCTGTTAATCTGACTGCTATGTTAATAACTAAATCGTAATATTTAATTTTCTTTACTACTCTACAATGGTAAGCAACCCCTCCATTCAGTGATCCCACAATCTTAGTTAGTGTACGGTCTCTGGCGAGACTGGGTAATGCTGGAGATTATCCATACATAGTGACTATTACCAACCAGCTGTCCCAGGTTACTCTTAAATTTTTACATTAATTTACGTTTAAAGAGGTAAATGAAGCATGAATACTTTCTTGCTACCATGCATCTGTGTCCTTACCAAATGGCACTACCGCCCACTCCCCATACAGCTTAGGTCCATAAATATCTTGTTGATTTCTATGTTGAATCATTTGTAATTGCTCTACCTGTTAGTATAAATTGGCCTACACCTTTTGGATAGCACATTGCTATTACACCCTAGCTAACCCTCCTAGCCTAATTCCCCCAAGGTTAACGCCCAACCTATCCTTAAATTCTCATTTCTAGCAGGGCCATAATCCTATTGCCTTATCTGTATCCAACCATCTGATGATAGCCGATGGCATCATAACTCTCAGTCCAACCATGCAGGGCACCTACTTAATTATACGATGGATAGCTGACATACTCACTTAATCTATCCTACCTTTTAACCTGGTAAACAATCTCTTTATTAAAGAGTACGTAGCTCTTACTTCATATAATACTCCTGTCCCATCACAAATAATCCTAACCTGAGAATTTGTTGGGTGATATTTCATCCCCCCTCAGTAAGGTGTATAACAGTATGACTTATACACTTCTTACAGTTGTTAAGGTTTATAATATGTGTTGTATGTTTTTGTATACATTTATTGTAAGGTTTCTTTCTAACGTTTATTTCTGTTCAATTTTTTGTCCAGTCTCGGAAAATGCATTTACTCTATCTAAAAGATATGGTGTAGATACCACTTACATCTGCCGAACACTCCTACTCCCAACCTAATGAGTAGTACACTGACTAAATTTAAGTTTATCTCCCACAACACTAAAGGTCTTAATTGCCCACAAAAAAGATCGATGGCCCTAAGAGATTATAAGAGAAATAAAGGGGATATCATCTTTATCCAAGAGACCCATTTCAGAAGGGGTTCTGAGCCCAAAGCCAGCTTTCAGAAATTTGGTGAGATTTTTCTCTCTTCTCACGCCACTAAACACAATGGCGTGGCGATTCTGGTGAGTAGAAGGTTGCCATTCCGTGTGTCCTCCACACATAGAGACAAAGAAGGGAGATATATTATCCTAGTAGGTTATCTTTTCCATAAGCCCATAACACTTGTGAATATTTATGCCCCTAATATTAACCCCATCCCTTTCTTCCATTTGCTTGGTAAAAAAATATTAGAGGTGGCCAAAGGCAGCATAGTCCTGGGGGGCGACTTTAATCTAGCAGTTAATCCATCGTTAGACTGCTCCTCAGGCATATCCTCTGTACCTAACAAAACATTAAGACAAGTCAAACATTTTCTCACACAACTAGCACTACACGACACCTGGCGTCTCCAACACCCGAACGAGAGAGAGTACACGTTTTATTCTAACCCTCACCGCCTGTACACCAGGATTGACTATATATTTACAGACGTCACCAACCTATCATACATCACAAATACTGACATCCACCCCCTAACCTGGTCCGACCACGCTATAATTAGCTGCCAGTTCCAATGGTCCTCCTCTTTTCCTTCCTCCTTTACGTGGAGATTCGACGACTCTCTACTCAGAGATCCCCTGATCTATACCCAGATACAAAAGGCACTAACCGAATATTTTCAGAGAAACGACACCCCCGACGTGGACATTCACAGCATTTGGAACGCACACAAGTGCGTCATTAGAGGTGAGATGATTGCACTTAAGGCCGCTAAGACAAAGCAACAGCATAGCTACCTTAACTCTTTATTATTAGATATAGCCAAATTACAAGAACTACATAAAACGTTCCCTCTGAGCACCTCTCTCCTAGATAGTATCACACATAAACGCAACCAGCTTCGCCTACTTCTGGGCACTGAAGCTAAGAACAAAGCTCTATTCTTGAGAAAGGTACACTACGAAGGGGCAAACAAACAAGGTAGAATGCTAGCTCGTCAACTTAAAAAAAGAACTAACAAACAGTATATAATGGGAATCCGGGGTTCAGACGGTACCACTAGGTCTACAACTACTGACATCTCCTTAGCCTTTAAAGAATACTACGATAACCTTTATAACATTAGACGTGACTCGGCGGCTCCATCCCCCGAGGACATAGATGACTACTTATCTGACTTAAACCTCCCCAGACTATCTGTGGAACAAAGGACTGAACTAGACTTACCATTCACTGAGGAAGAGATTCTCGGCGTCATATCTTCCCTCCCAACAGGCAAAGCCCCGGGCCCGGATGGGTTTGGAAATTCTTACTATGTACAATTTAAAGAAATACTGTCCCCTTATCTTCTCAGATATTATCGTAGCATAGACGAGAATAAGGTCTTCTCTCCCACTGCACTTCGGGCACACATATCGGTTATCCCCAAACCCAACAAATCCCCTGACATAATAGCCAACTATCGTCCGATCTCACTTATAAACACAGATTTAAAGATTTTCGCAAAAATAATCACGAATCGTCTTAACCGCTTCCTCCCTGACCTCATTCATAATGACCAGGTAGGTTTTGTCCCGGGACGAGAGGCAAGGGACAATACTGTCCGTAACATACTCCTAATTGAGCATATTACAAATAATAAAATCCCCTCCGTACTAATCTCAACGGACGCAGAAAAGGCCTTCGACCGAGTCAATTGGTCATATTTGAGAGCATCCTTAGTGGCCTTCGGTCTTGGCTCTACCACACTACAACGAATATTTGCGTTATACTCTTCCCCGAGCGCCAGTATATTAATAAACGGTTACAAGTCCCCCCCAATAGAAATCAAGAATGGCACGCGCCAGGGCTGTCCCCTATCCCCTTTACTTTTTGCGCTTCTTATTGAGACCCTCGCTTCCAAGATTAGGAGTAACGCCGATATTTCTGGAATTACTATAGGCCAGGATATATATAAACTATCCCTTTTCGCCGACGATATTTTATTTACTCTTACTAATCCGGAAAGATCGATTCCTGCGCTTTTGTCTGAGCTCACCTCTTTCCATAACCTCACTGACTTTCTAGTTAACCAAAGTAAATCCGAGATTTTAGACTTTGGGCTCCCCGGCGAGCTCTGTAGAATTTATTAAAAACATTTGCCCACTCAGATGGTGCGAAGGAGCTCTGAAATACCTGGGTATCCACCTCCCTAGATCATTTAATAAGCTATTTCAGGCCAACTTCCTCCCTATTAAAACCATAATAATGAGGGACTTATCGTCCTGGGGCTCAAAAAGGTTATCTTGGTGGGGTCGGATTAACACCATAAAAATGAACATCTTTCCCAGACTGCTTTACATCATGGGAGCTCTCCCAATTCCTCTCCCCCCTAAATATCTCTCCCAGGTCCAGAACCTAATCAGCGAATTCGTTTGGAATAGGAAACCACCAAGAATCAACAAAACCACCATGTTCCTCCCTAGAATCCATGGTGGGTTGAGCCTACCTAATTTAGAAAAATACAGAAACTCCATCTTCCTACAGAGGATTCTGGACTGGAGAATTGGTGCACCTCAGAAAAGGTGGGTTCAGCTGGAAAAACATCTGACCCCCGACTTCCCACTCGCTAGTCTGTGCTGGTGCCCGGACTTCTCAAAGAAAGTCAAACTAATTTCTAACCCTATCACTAAAGAAACTGCCCTACAATGGGACCTAACCTCTAAACACAACCCATGCCTGTCATCCAACCCGGGCCCTTTGACATCACTACTGCATAATCCTGAATTTTCTTTGACACTATTACCTAGTTCGACACCCTCACCCCCATTAATAGGTGACATACCCATACACAGTGTAACTATAAATGAATCTATGTGCACACAGGAACAACTTACGAACAAAAGCTTCGACTGGGCCCACAACTGGTTCTCCTACAGACGACTACATAACTATATTTCCATTCACAAACATAAAAACAACTTAGTCCGTCCGCCCACAAACTTGGAAAAACTTTACTTATCAAACTCACCAATAAAAAACTCCCTTTCCATTATTTATAATATGTTGCTTCAGCCCCTCCCTGGTAACCTGCCATATTCCATCGAGATGTGGGAGAGGGAGTTGGGAATAATAATTCTTCCCCAAACGGCAAACAATATCTTTCTGAACACTAAAAAATCCTCTACTTCGGCCTCCATTCTAGAGACCAATTACAAGATTCTACATTGCTGGTACTTAACCCCTCGAAAACTCCACCGTCTGTTCCCTACTACCAGTAATAATTGTTGGAGATGTGGCCATGTGGGGAGCGGAATGGGACACATGTGGTGGTGGTGCTCCCGACTAAACCACTTTTGGTACGAGGTAATACACGAAGCTGAACTCATATTACAGACCTCCATTCCCCCTGACCCCCAGATCTGGCTGTTAAACAAATCTACCCAACTGCCTTGTAAATCCCTCCTCCCTCTGTTCCGGATTCTTACAAATAGTGTTAAAATGTTAATAGCCAGACTGTGGAAGACGAAGGACATTCCTACATTAGACATGTGGAGAGCTAAGGTCTCCGAGTTGCTTGAACTAGAAGAATATTCTGCCTATAAGAAAGGTTGTACAGACAGCTTTATTATGATTCATGCCATATGGGACGAATATATTAGGACCACACTACCAGTAATAATTGTTGGAGATGTGGCCATGTGGGGAGCGGAATGGGACACATGTGGTGGTGGTGCTCCCGACTAAACCACTTTTGGTACGAGGTAATACACGAAGCTGAACTCATATTACAGACCTCCATTCCCCCTGACCCCCAGATCTGGCTGTTAAACAAATCTACCCAACTGCCTTGTAAATCCCTCCTCCCTCTGTTCCGGATTCTTACAAATAGTGTTAAAATGTTAATAGCCAGACTGTGGAAGACGAAGGACATTCCTACATTAGACATGTGGAGAGCTAAGGTCTCCGAGTTGCTTGAACTAGAAGAATATTCTGCCTATAAGAAAGGTTGTACAGACAGCTTTATTATGATTCATGCCATATGGGACGAATATATTAGGACCACAAATAATCCCTCTAGTAGCCTCGACACCCATTAAGTATATAGGATGGTATCACCCTGTTTTGATAACATTAATCTAAATTAACTCACCTCTCTATTATACCTTGCAATCCGAGACTGGACATAACTTAATTTTCTTATTTTTATTCATTGTATCTTAATGATTGTTTTATTCACGTATATGTTACCTAGTTCTGATTTAATTTGGCTGTAAAATTCCAGAGTCTGTAAAACCATGCAAATTTGTGACTCTTGCAAAGTTCATTGTTATGTAACGTAAACAGTACTCTAATCAAATAAAAGAATTTAAATAAAAATTAATTCAAGAGCACACCATTTTAATGCCATAAAATGATATATATATATATATATATATGTACAGGGTTTTATTTTTTATTCTGTGTAAAAAATCCTCATGGTAACTATCTGGGTTACTAAACATTTTATTTGGATGTTATCAACAAGCAACATAATTGAAAAGTGATACAGAGAACTGCTGAATCATTTAGCATAGTGTAAGGAATGTGTCTGTCAACTGCTTGTCATCACCCTTTCTACACTTTATAAACAGCTCAAAAGAATTTCACATGTACTTCTTTAAAATACATATTGACATCAATAGTTTACTGTATTTTTATCAATAATTGTTAACGTTATTGAAAGTATCTGGTTCTCATAAAATGATTGTCTACCAGTGCAAAGCACATGTCAAATTAAGTTAATTGTAAAATATATATAGTATACAGTATATCTATATCTGTACTCTGTGGGCAAATTGACTATCCCTGCAGGTGGACATATTTACAAGTAGTGAACCTGTCTGCCTGCAATCGCACAGCGAAATTTAATATTGCACTAGTGGTTTCTTCAGTAATGCTGCGCCGGGTGAAAATATATCAAATATCTCAGCATCAACATTTTGTAATGTTACATTGTTAATGCACTAACAGCATCACACATATAGAAGTACTTCTTATTTGCATCTTGCGGTCACTAGCAATCCATAAATTCAAATCACTCAAATTGATTTAAAGTTTTCAGCTCATTAGGAGATGAAAGATGAAAAACCATCAACACCATTCAATTGATGACGGAAGAAAGCACATGTATATTGATAACAGATGTATGCTCTATATTGAGAGAATTAATTGGGGTTTCATGTCCCTTTAAATTATGATCAGTTAAAAAATGAGAAGTAAACTTAAAAGCTGTCTTGTAATTGATGTATGCTCTACTAAGTGTACTATATTTAGGATGCAATTAATCACACTAATCATCCTTGTAAAGCAGGTCCAGATGACGCCCCCCCTGAACGCCATCTTGTTGTGCAAACAACAGCAGACAATTATATCACTGATGGGCTTCTGTGGAAACTGGAAAGAATTGTAAGGCTCTTCCTGAATGTCATACAAGTGAACCAAGACTTCAGCATACCAATAGTGCACTCAGTAATGAATTTGTTCCTGCTATGTGCCAAATTGTAATTCCAATCCACAAGGCACGGATTATGGGTCTTGGCTACAAGTAGCCAAGTTCTTCACCCATACCCCATGTCACCTGCTATATGCACATAATCAAACTTACATTGAGACTAACCCAGTAAACATATTAGTAGCAATTATCCTGTTTTGAACTTCAAAGATGGCTGGCACAGAATATATGAGTCAAGAGTAGTTCCTGGAATATCAACAAACAGATTCTTTATGTATAGGCTTTGGTTGTAAATGAAAATAAATTTTGAAAATTTATTTATATTTATTAATTTTTAAAATGATTTAAACAAGCTGAGTATGCATCTGTATTACATCTGGCTATAGGATGACATAATAAATTTCTATTTTTCTGTTGTTGACAAAGCATTTTTTTCCATCAGATATATAGATATATAGACAGACAGATAAATAGATAGATAGATAGATAAATATAGATTGATGTGTTGTAAATGGGAAGGTATCTTATTCCAACTGTAATTGCAGAACAACTGTATTTTTTTTAAGGATAAGAATGAAAAATGCTTGAAAAATTCTTAGGTTAAATGAAGGTGTATAAAAGACTGTGGGCTAGATTACAAGTGGTGCACGTCGTACAGCTTGCGTATTACAAGTTGAAAGTAAAAGGTTTTTGCTCAAGTGCTAACCCGGCTCATGCAAAAAAGACTAAATTCGAATATAAAGAATGCGTTTACGTATTCCCCCATTGACTTTAAATGGAGAGGCAAAACTTGAAAAAAACTCTAAAACTCTTAATCACATGCAAACACAATCAAACTAAGTTTGCTAACCCGACATGAAATATTACTATTTCACATTCCAATGTTCTTCCCTTAGAAGAATATGTTCTATGTATTCATAAATACATATTTCTATATATTTCTGAATATTGCATAATTATGATTTTTCATGTCTTCAGCTATTTGACTGCAAAGGGCTCCAATGCACTTATATTTTGAAGCGTGTTAAATTCAATTGCACTCAAGCAAACATGTTTAATTTCAACTTATAATACTTACACTACTTCCGATGTGTGCAAAGAGCCACGATAAACACTTTATTGCTTGCACGCAAACGCAATAGTAAACACCACTCGTAATCTAGCCCAGTATGGTTAAGGTGACCATATTGCCGCTTTAAAAAGGGACACATATTAAAAATACATATGGCAGGGTTCTTATACAAAACATTTCTTTAAACAACCCTGAAAACAGCCCTGACATATGCATTTTTCATGTGTCCCTTTTTAAAGAGGCAATATGGTCACCCTTAGTTAAAAAAAAGTTACTATTTAGTCGAGTTTTTATGTTTATCTAACAACAGAGATTACATTTTCTAGATAGACTACATAAAATCTTAAGAAAGTTATTTTATGTCCCTCTTGACATAGGATTCTTTGACTCCACATTATTCTACCTAAACATAAATAAAGTAAACATTTCTACATTATGTTGAACTTCAGATAAGGGCAGGCCAAAAAAAATAGATATTTCCCAAAGGGGAAAATAAAACTGAATTTTCTACCCTCAAATTGAGCTCACTTAAATATGACAACAGTTTAGTATGGGTTGTTCTCATTTCCTGCTTTTAATGTATTCCTGCCAATAGCTACTTTTCTGACGGTTTCCCAGCCTTCTGAAACATACTATCTCTATATAGGCAACATGTCATGTTTTCTTTACAACCACCCCTCTATGATATTTCATTAGAGTGATTTAATTTAGCATATCACTTTCATAATTTTCTTCAACTTAGGAGAAAAATAAATAAATATAGGGACCACCTACTCTGATCTGCTTTGAGACTTTTTCTGCCAGTATAAATTCAGCCTGGTAGAACATGACTTTATGGCCCGAAAACATCTTTTTTCAATAGATATAAATGATATGATCATGATTTTGTTGGTACTTAAAGGGACATTAAACACTAAATAAATGCTAGATAGGAGGATGCATTCAAAGAAAAGATTTCTGAGAATAAAATGTAGATGCATTTTTTTAAAGTCTCAGGAGTTGTTTAAATAGTGACAAAATAAGTGTAAAGTTTTAGTGTCTATAAAACAATGGGAGCTGCCATGTTGTAACTTAGGTTACCTTCTCTTCTGTAGCCAATTAGGGACAGTTATAAATACGTCACTAGAGTGTGCAGCCAATGGCTTTGTGGAATATAACAGTGTTCTGCACTTCCATTTCTAATAGGAACTGAAATGCTCACAATTTTTAGAATGAAATTTCAGGAAAGGGGACACAATAAATAATGAAAGTATATTGTACAATTTTTAATATATATTCCATTTATCATTTTATACTACCATCTCAAAGTGTTTAATGTCCCTTTAAATATAAATATGTTAATACATTAGCTGTTGATTTGTTACTTTACCATATCATATCCATATTGTGTTTGTTATATCTATAATACATAAATAAGTGCATAGAGTTTATATTAAATAAAGTATTCACTTTTTAATCCCAAACAAAAAAGTTTGTTAGGGCAAATGTTATCAGGACATTTGGGACAAGGTGGATTTCTGACAGCAGTTGGCAATAGCACTGTTTGGAATGTGACAAGTTTGTGATAAGACTGATTCACTGAGTTATGGGAACGACATACTGTGTACCATAGTAATGTATTCATACTACACAGTATTATATATAGATTAACAGTATTCATTTACTAGTAACTCTTTCACTAAAACATAGCAAATAATTTATATTATTAGCACTTTAGCATTACTTTATTCTCCAGAGCTGATAACATCATCACAGCAGGTTACAAAATTGGAATTAGACTTGACAATTGCAGATTGATAAAGGAGTAAGTGCTTATATTTTAAAGACTGCATTTACTAATATTAGCATGGGCATATTACAAATGTTTTTTCTATTACACATATGAAAGAGCAGCAGTTAAACATATACAGTATCCCACAAAAGTGAGTACACCCCTCACATTTTTGTAATTATTTTATTATATCTTTTCATGTGACAACACTGAAGAAATGACACTTTGCTACAATGTAAAGTAGTGAGTGCACAGCCTGTATAACAGTGTACATTTGCTGTCCCCTCAAAATAACTCAATACACAGCCACTAATGTCTAAACTGTTGTAAAAGTAAAGTGAGTACACCCCTAAGTGGAAATGTCCAAATTGGGCCCAATGTGTCAAAAGTTTGTGTGGCCACCATTATTTTCCAGTACTGCCTTAACCATCTCGGGCATGGAGTTCACCAGAGCTTCACAGGTTGCCACTGGAGTCCTATTCCACTCCTCCATGACGACATCACAAAGCTGGTGGATGTTAGACCTTGCGCTCCCCCACATTCCGGTTGAGGATGCCCAACAGATGCTCAATAGGGTTTAGGTCTGGAGACATGCTTGGCCAGTCCTTCACCTTTACCCACAGGTTTTTTAGCAAGGCAGTGGTCGTGTTTGGGATCGTTGGAATACTGCCCTGCGGCCCAGTCTCTGAAGGGAGTGGGATCATGCTCTGCTTCAGTATGTCACAGTACATGTTGGCATTCATGCTTTCCTCAATGAACTGTAGCTCCCCAGTGCCCGCAACAATCATGCAGGCCCAGACCATGACACTCCCACCACTATGCTTGACTGTAGGCAAGACACACTTGTCTTTGTACTCCTCAGCTGATTGCAGCCATACACGCTTGACACCATCTAAACCAAATACGTTTATTTTGGTCTCATCGGACCACAGGACATGGTTCCAGTAATCCATGTCCTTAGTCTGCTTGTCTACAGCAAACTGTTTGCGGGCTTTCTGGTGCATCATCTTTAGAAGAAGCTTCCTTCTGGGACGACAGCCATGCAGACCAATTTGATGCAGTGTGCAATGTATGGTCTGAGCACTGACAGGCTGACCCCCCACCCCTTCAACCTCTGCAGCAATGCTGGCAGCACTCATACATCTATTTCCCAAAGGCAACCTCTGGATATGACGCTGAGCATGTGCACTCAAATTCTTTGGTCGACCATGGCAAGGCCTGTTCTGAGTGGAACCTGTCCTGTGAAACTGCTGTATGGTCTTGCCCACCATGATGCAGCTCAGTTTCAGGGTCTTGGCAATCGTCTTATAGCCTAGGCCATCTTTATGTAGAGCAACAATTCTTTTTTTCAGATCCTCAGAGAGTTCTTTGCCATGAGGTGTCATGTTGAACTTCCAGTGACCAGTATGAGAGAGTGTGAGAGAGAAACACCAAATTTGACACACCTGCTCCCCATTCAGAGACCTTGTAACACTAATGAGTCACATGACACCGGGAAAGGAAAATGGCTAATTGGGCCCAATTTGGACATTTCCACTTAGGGGGTGTTGTCATTAATGTTTAGACATTAATGGCTGTGTGTTGAGTTATTTTGAGGGGACAGCGAATTTACACTGTTATACAGGCTGTACACTCACTACTTTACATTGCAGCAAAGTGTCATTTCTTCATTATTGTCACATGAAAAGATGATAATAAAATATTTACAAAAATGTGAGGGGTGTACTCATTTTTGTGGGATACTGTAAAATTATTTTTTGGTTAAAAAAGGGTTAAGCAAAAACTGTTTACATTTAAGATGAAACAACAGGAAGTGAATGATTAAAGGAACATAAAACCCCAAATATGTTGTTTTTTATGATTCAGATAGAACGAACCATTTTAAATAACTTTCCAATTTACTATTTGTACTATCAAAATTGCTTTATTCTCTTGGTATCATTTGTTGAAGAAGTGGCAATGCCCTACTGGGAGCTAGGCACTAAACAATTTTGGTAAGCCAATGACAAGAGCTAAATACATGCAACCACCAATTAGCAGCTTGACCTTAGTGGTGAATTGCTGTTTCTGTATGGTATCCATGCGCTATCTGTATTCTGAAAGTTTATTTGTGACTTTACTGTCCCTTTAAGGTTGAGCTCTGGGACACTAGTTCTCAATGGCTGACAGGGGCATCTCCCACAGAAAAAAAGTTGCTTTACTAAGAACAACCTGTGTATCATATTTTAAAAAAATATCTTTAATGGCACAATGACCAAAAACAAGCTAGCATGGAGAAAAAACATGTGAAATTCTCCACTCAGAATGCTGCATAGCAAGGTAAATAGCTCTCATGTAGTGATGTCGCAAACCTAAAAATTTGGGTTCGCGAACAGCGAACGCGAACTTCCCCAAAAGTGTGCGAACCGGCGAACCGGGCAAACCCCCATTGACTTCAATGGGCAGGCGAATTTTAAAACTCACAGGGACTCTTTCTGGCCACAATAGTGATGGGAAAGTTTTTTCAAGGGGACTAACACCTGGACTGTGGCATGCCGGAGGGGGATCCATGGCAAAACTCCCATGGAAAATTACATAGTTGATGGATGCAGAGTCTGGTTTTAAGCCATAAAGGGCATAAATCACCTAACATTCCTAAATTGTTTGGAATAACGTGCTTTAAAACATCAGGTATGATGTTATATCGATCAGGTAGTGTAAGGGTTACGCCCGCTTCACAGTGACAGACCAAACTCCCGCAGCGGGTACAACATCATCATCACACTGTACGTCCACGTGGGTAATGCTGCCTGACTGAGACATATCCCTGTTATCTACATCCTCTGGCAATAATGGTTGCGCATCAATCATTTCTTCCAACTGATGTGTAAATAACTCCTCTGACAGATCAAGTGAAGTGGCTGTGGTGCTAGTGTTGGTGGTGGCGGCAGGCGGGCGAGTGGTAACTTGAGAGGTGCCCGAAGATAAGCTGGAGGAGGATGGTGCGTCAAGGTTCCGAGCGGAAGCTGTAGAAGATTGGGTGTCCTGTGTTAGCCAGTCAACTATGTCCTCAGAAATGTTCGAGTTCGGGGTATGTGGCCTCTGAACACTGGGCATTATTCTAGGGCCAAAGGGAATCACAGCACCACGAACACGACGGCCCCTGCGGGGTGGCCTGCCTCTGCCTGTCATTTTTTCGATTGGTGGGACTATGCGTGCAAGATACTGTGACAACATATATGAGTAGCATTGTGCACTGGCAAAAGTTGGCAGAGTAGACGCTGTAGGCCTGACACACACGCTTGCAGACAACTAACTGCTATTCAATCTATTACAGTCAAAATTGTATTTTTTTTTTAAATGTACACTACTGTTACACCAGATATGAGTTGCACTGGTGTGACACTGTGCCCTGGCAGGCATTGAAACGCACACGTGTGAAGGAAACTGACTGCTATTATTTAACACAGTCAAAAAAGTTTTTTTTTTTTTTTTAAATCTACACTACTGTTACACCAGATATGAGTTGCACTGGGGTGACACTGTGCCCTGGCAGGCAGGCACAGAAACGCACACGTGTGAAGGAAACTGACAGCTATTATTTAACACAGTCAAAAAAGCGTTTTTTTTTTTTTTAAATCTACACTACTGTTACACCAGATATGAGTTGCACTGGGGTGACACTGTGCCCTGGCAGGCACTGAAACGCACACGTGTGAAGGAAACTGACTGCTATTATTTAACACAGTCAAAAAAGTGTTTTGTTTTTTTTAAATCTACACTACTGTTACACCAGATATGAGTTAGTTGCACTGGGGTGACACTGTGCCCTGGCAGGCAGGCCCTAAAACGCACACGTGTGAAGGAAACTGACTGCTATTATTTAACACAGTCAAAAAGTGTTTTTGTTTTTTAAATCTACACTACTGTTACACCAGATATGAGTTGCACTGGGGTGACACTGTGTCCTGGCAGGCAGGCCCTGAAACACACATGTGTGAAGGAAACTGACTGCTATTATTTAACACAGTCCAAAAAGTTTTTTTTTTTTTTTAAATCTACACTACTGATACACCAGATATGAGTTGCACTGGGGTGACACTGTGCCCTGGCAGGCAGGCACTGAAACGCACACGTTTGAAGGAAACTGACTGCTATTATTTAACACAGTCAAAAAAGTGTTTTTTTTTTTTTTTTAAAATCTACACTACTGTTACACCAGATATGAGTTGCACTGGGGTGACACTGTGCCCTGGCAGGCAGGCCCTGAAACGCACACGTGTGAAGGAAACTGACTGCTATTATTTAACACAGTCCAAAAAGTGTTGTTTTTTTTAAATCTACACTACTGTTACACCAGATATGAGTTGCACTGGGGTGACACTGTGCCCTGGCAGGCAGGCACTGAAACGCACACGTGTGAAGGAAACTGACTGCTATTATTTAACACAGTCAAAAAAGTGTTGTTTTTTTAAAATCTACACTACTGTTACACCAGATATGAGTTGCACTGGGGTGACACTGTGCCCTGGCAGGCAGGCACTGAAACGCACACGTGTGAAGGAAACTGACTGCTATTATTTAACACAGTCCAAAAAGTGTTGTTTTTTTTAAATCTACACTACTGTTACACCAGATATGAGTTGCACTGGGGTGACACTGTGCCCTGGCAGGCAGGCACTGAAACGCACACGTGTGAAGGAAACTGACTGCTATTATTTAACACAGTCAAAAAAGTGTTGTTTTTTTAAAATCTACACTACTGTTACACCAGATATGAGTTGCACTGGGGTGACACTGTGCCCTGGCAGGCAGGCACTGAAACGCACACGTGTGAAGGAAACTGACTGCTATTATTTAACACAGTCAAAAAAGTGTTGTTTTTTTTAAATCTACACTACTGTTACACCAGATATGAGTTGCACTGGGGTGACACTGTGCCCTGGCAGGCAGGCACTGAAACGCACACGTTTGAAGGAAACTGACTGCTATTATTTAACACAGTCAAAAAAGTGTTTTTTTTTTTTTAAATCTACACTACTGTTACACCAGATATGAGTTGCACTGGGGTGACACTGTGCCCTGGCAGGCAGGCCCTGAAACGCACACGTGTGAAGGAAACTGACTGCTATTATTTAACACAGTCCAAAAAGTGTTGTTTTTTTTAAATCTACACTACTGTTACACCAGATATGAGTTGCACTGGGGTGACACTGTGTCCTGGCAGGCAGGCACTGAAACGCACACGTGTGAAGGAAACTGACTGCTATTATTTAACACAGTCAAAAAAGTGTTGTTTTTTTAAAATCTACACTACTGTTACACCAGATATGAGTTGCACTGGGGTGACACTGTGCCCTGGCAGGCAGGCACTGAAACGCACACGTGTGAAGGAAACTGACTGCTATTATTTAACACAGTCAAAAAAGTGTTGTTTTTTTAAATCTACACTACTGTTACACCAGATATGAGTTGCACTGGGGTGACACTGTGCCCTGGCAGGCAGGCACTGAAACGCACACGTGTGAAGGAAACTGACTGCTATTATTTAACACAGTCAAAAAAGTGTTGTTTTTTTTTAAATCTACACTACTGTTACACCAGATATGAGTTGCACTGGGGTGACACTGTGCCCTGGCAGGCAGGCACTGAAACGCACACGTTTGAAGGAAACTGACTGCTATTATTTAACACAGTCAAAAAAGTGTTTTTTTTTTTTTTTTAAATCTACACTACTGTTACACCAGATATGAGTTGCACTGGGGTGACACTGTGCCCTGGCAGGCAGGCCCTGAAACGCACACGTGTGAAGGAAACTGACTGCTATTATTTAACACAGTCCAAAAAGTGTTGTTTTTTTTAAATCTACACTACTGTTACACCAGATATGAGTTGCACTGGGGTGACACTGTGCCCTGACAGGCAGGCACTGAAACGCACACGTGTGAAGGAAACTGACTGATATTATTTAACACAGTCAAAAAAGTGTTGTTTTTTTAAAATCTACACTACTGTTACACCAGATATGAGTTGCACTGGGGTGACACTGTGCCCTGGCAGGCAGGCACTGAAACGCACACGTGTGAAGGAAACTGACTGCTATTATTTAACACAGTCCAAAAAGTGTTGTTTTTTTTAAATCTACGCTACTGTTACACCAGATATGAGTTGCACTGGGGTGACACTGTGCCCTGGCAGGCAGGCACTGAAACGCACACGTGTGAAGGAAACTGACTGCTATTATTTAACACAGTCAAAAAAGTGTTGTTTTTTTAAAATCTACACTACTGTTACACCAGATATGAGTTGCACTGGGGTGACACTGTGCCCTGGCAGGCAGGCACTGAAACGCACACGTGTGAAGGAAACTGACTGCTATTATTTAACACAGTCAAAAAAGTGTTGTTTTTTTTAAATCTACACTACTGTTACACCAGATATGAGTTGCACTGGGGTGACACTGTGCCCTGGCAGGCAGGCACTGAAACGCACACGTTTGAAGGAAACTGACTGCTATTATTTAACACAGTCAAAAAAGTGTTTTTTTTTTTTTAAATCTACACTACTGTTACACCAGATATGAGTTGCACTGGGGTGACACTGTGCCCTGGCAGGCAGGCCCTGAAACGCACACGTGTGAAGGAAACTGACTGCTATTATTTAACACAGTCCAAAAAGTGTTGTTTTTTTTAAATCTACACTACTGTTACACCAGATATGAGTTGCACTGGGGTGACACTGTGTCCTGGCAGGCAGGCACTGAAACGCACACGTGTGAAGGAAACTGACTGCTATTATTTAACACAGTCAAAAAAGTGTTGTTTTTTTAAAATCTACACTACTGTTACACCAGATATGAGTTGCACTGGGGTGACACTGTGCCCTGGCAGGCAGGCACTGAAACGCACACGTGTGAAGGAAACTGACTGCTATTATTTAACACAGTCAAAAAAGTGTTGTTTTTTTAAATCTACACTACTGTTACACCAGATATGAGTTGCACTGGGGTGACACTGTGCCCTGGCAGGCAGGCACTGAAACGCACACGTGTGAAGGAAACTGACTGCTATTATTTAACACAGTCAAAAAAGTGTTGTTTTTTTTTAAATCTACACTACTGTTACACCAGATATGAGTTGCACTGGGGTGACACTGTGCCCTGGCAGGCAGGCACTGAAACGCACATGTGTGAAGGAAACTGACTGCTATTATTTAACACAGTCAAAAAAGTGTTGCTTTTTTTAAATCTACACTACTGTTACACCAGATATGAGTGGTGGCACTGGGCAAGTGGGCACAGTATATGCTGTGAGCCTGACACACACGCTGGCAGGCAGGCAACTGCAATTAGATTACACAGAAAAAAAAAAAGAAGCAGACTGATGTTCTAGCCCTAAATAGGGCTTTTTGGGGTGCTGTCCTTACAGCAGAGATCATATGAGTCCTTCAGGACTGTAGTTGACGCTGAATACACTAACCTAGCTATCAATTTCTCTATTAAATCAGCAGCAGCTACACTGTCCCTCCTCTCACTAAGAATGCAGCTTCCAAATGAATCTAAAATGGATGCTGTCCAGGAGGTGGGAGGGTCTGGGAGGGAGTGTCTGCCGCTGATTGGCTGTAATGTGTCTTCTGACTGTGAGGTAAAGGGTCAAAGTTTACTCAATGATGAAGAATAGGGGGCGGATCGAACATCGCATATGTTTGCCCGCCGCGGCGAACGCGAACATGCTATGTTCGCCGGGAACTATTCGCCGGCGAACTATTCGCGACATCACTACTCTCATGCTGAAATTTGCCTTTATAAAAGGGCATCTCACTAATGATGGGACTTCATAGATTATTTCAATAGACCAAAGAGGTTTAGAGAATGGGGGTCTATTTATGTAGGTGCGGACAGACATGATCCGCTATAGCGAATCATGTCTGCCGCACATCGAAAAATGCCGACAGTGTACGCTGTCGGCATTTATCATTGCACCAGCAGTTCTGGTGAACTGCTGGTGCAATACCGCTGATTGCTGTCCGTCACCTCAGAGGTCGCGGACAAATTAAAGAGCAGTGGTCTACTTGTTAACTTCCGGTAGGAAGCAGCATCCGCTGCTTCATAAATAGACCCCTAGGACTCTTTGAGAGATTGAGGTTATTTTTGACTACCATGTTCCTTTTAACTTTTTTATAAATGTTTTATTCACTTTAAACGTCATATTATGTTTTCTTTATTTTATGAATAGCAGTGAGTTAAGAAATACATTTTTAAAATGTATTTATTATATTTATTGAGTTTAATCAGTGCATAACAGAAACCTCACATTTTATATTTAACTAGTGTAGTGGAACAGAAGAAAAGGTCCCTTTAAAGGGACAGTATACTGTAAAATAGTTGTTCCCTTAATATATTTAAAATGACTTGTTATACCAGCTGCAGAGTATAAATGTATGAGAAATTTCATTTTGAGCTTTATTTGTGTATATGAATTAGCTGTATCTGTGCTTTTAAATAAACCACAACCTATTAGTTGCAGGTAATATCAGATCTCTTTATGTTCTCACTTTGGGCCTAATGATCTAACGCTCTCTGGGCTGGCGAGATTATTAAACAATGCTCACCAGTCCTGATATTTGCCTGGTGAAATGATCTAAAGTCACTTTTTACCCTGAAAATAGGATGTCTCACTAAGGGGAGTATACTGCATTTTCATATGAAAAGTGCACAATAAAATTTGTATTTTAAACATCATACAAAAAGGAATAATTTAACCATTCACACAAAAAAGAACTAGGAAAAATTTGTGTTGTTAAGGTGCATCAAAAATCGTAGCAAAATTCTTCACCAAAAAGGTAAAATGTGTATTTAAATTACAAATAAAAAAACGTATTAAATATGCACAGTGTAAATTGTAATTTTAGTACACTCTAAGGAGTGAAATGTCCCTATTCATCAAGCTCTATTACTTTTAATAGGAGCCATCTCGCCACACGCAGGGACTATCTATTTTTTTCGATCCTTCCATCAGGGCTGTGCCTGCGAGGGTCAGAGAGTAAAACCACGTCTGATCTGGCGAGGTTTAGATTAGACTTGTGCAGCTTCGAAAAATTCGGTTCGGTTCGGATCGATTCGGTTCGATTCGAATTTTGGTTCGGATCAATTTGAATTCAGAAAAAAACGAATGAGTTCATTTCGGATTCATTCGGATTCTTTCGGATTTGAAAAAATTCAGCTGGATTCGGTTCAATTCGGTTTGGTTCGATTCGGAAATTCGGGAATTTCGGTGGGATGTGCTGTGTATTACACTAGTTTATATACTGTATATTAGGTTTAACCCATAGCAGAGTTATAAAACCTAATATACTGTACAAAACTAGTGTAATACACGGCCATCCGAATCTACCCAATAAATTTGAATCGATTCGGATTTATTCGAATCGATTCGGATTTATTCAGTAGATTCGGCACTACCGCAATTCGGAAATTCGAATCGATCCGAATCTCCGAATTCGACAAATTCGTCTGAATTTCGATTCGAACCGAATAGAATTGCACATGTCTAGTTTAGATCATCGAGCCCCTTGTGCAAACACACTTGCTTCCTTATCTTATATTTGTCTGTAAACCTAAGCTCAGTACTTAGTCGCTCATGATCGAAACTCCTGCAATGCAATATTTTCCAAGGGTATTTGCTGCAATCTTGAGCAAGCCGGTGATATATTTCAAGCTGCCGACATCTATGTTAACAGGTGGCATCGCAGAGAGGCAGGTTACTTTACATCCCTGTGGGTGGCGATGCTGGGATAGAATCCAGCAAGCATTGCCGCCAACATTGCCGATGTATAGTAAAGGATCCCCTTGGAATATTACACCAAGCCTACAAACTATGTACTCCTAAACCAACAGAACTCCCCACAGCAAACTAACCATACACTACTTAACACCTAAACCGCCATTAGCCAACTGCAACAAACCATCTTCCCTATTAACCCCTAAACCACCATTAGCCCACTGCAAGAAACCTTCTACCCTACTAACCCCTAAACCGCCATTAACCCACCACAAGAAACCTTCTACCCTATTAACCCCCTAAACTGCCAATTGCCGAACGCATAATCCCCTACTCTACTTGGGGGTTGTGGTAGTTTAGGGGCTAATAATTATGGGGGGTGGTTAGGTGATTAGCTAAGGGCAGATTAGGGGTTTAAACTGAAGCGGGCTTAGGTTGTTCTGGGGATGAGGGCATGTAAGGGGTTTATAGTTTAGTGTAGCATTGCATTTATAATATATTACACCATAACAAGCAAAAAGAACTACATTTTAAAATAATAATATGCATTATGCATGATATTGCATACCACTTTAACATTGTATATAAATTTTAAATACAATGTTAAAGAGGTATGCAATATCATGCATAATGCATATTATTATTTTAAAATTTAGTTATTTTTGCTTGTTCATTTTTTTTACTTTAAACATAAATATATCATTTAAATTATTTATGTTTAAAATAATACAATTTACAAGCAAAAATAAATAAATTTTAAATTATATACAATACGTATACATGACAATGCATATAATTTTAACGTTTTATATAAATGTAGCAACATAGCTCCTATAGTAATAAGGGAGGTTTTCTTTATATACTTTATTATTCAGGTAGATTGCAGACATGACGTAGGTGAAGGTATTCTGTGTGAGTTAGCTGGGTGTTCTATAAGGAGTATAGGGAAGACATGACATAGGTACAGACCATATTAGGAAATTAGCTGAGCATTCCAGGGGAGTATGGTTTAGACATGACATAGGTGTAGACTGTATTAGGGAGTTAGCTGGGCGTTCCAGGGGGAGTATAACTAAAAATATGATGTAGGTGTAGGTGAGCTGTGGGAGTTAGCCGGGTTTTCCAGAGGGGTAACCTGCATTTTGATTGGGATACATCATCAGCAGTGTGATATATTCCAATCACTGAAGTGCAGTAGGGTGTCAGCCATGTTTGTCTCGCCACCATATCAGTGGCAGGACTTTCCAGTCTGAGGCAGGTAGTGTAGGTTTAAGTGTTGTCAAAGGCATGAAACGCGTCAGGCTTAATTAATGTAACCCTGCATGTTGATGGACTTTTATATATTTACAATAAAGCATAGTCTTTACCATCCTACCATTGAGTTCTCAGCATCTCTTGCTGGTAGGTTTAGATCACACAGACATTACTTGAATTGTTCCAACACAGAAACTGTTTTTGGTTTCAGTGAGCGCACTGTCTGTGCTGTGTAGGAACCCTTCAAATAGGCCCCCTTCCCACACCTACAGAAAGTGCCGACAATTGGCGAAGTAGGCAATGTTTTGTTGACTTGGGGACCCCCTTCACTTATATCCTATGGGAGACACATTGCCACTCACTGGAATTTGAAGGGTCCACCCCTGTTATTCGAATTTATTGGGGTGACGAGTCTGACATGGCAAAAAAGCCATTTTCATGTCAGTCTGGCGAAGTTTTGAATATTGGGGGCCTTAAAAAGAACAATAGAAAATTAAAATTGTATTACTTAACTATCTTGTACCCCATTGGCAGTGTAATTTCTTCTGCTAGTTATGTTTACGTAGGCCTGTCAATAGCCTAGATTTCAGTTTAGAAACTTTCAGTATAGGTTGGTAAACCACATGCAAAATCAGCTATTTCAAATGCTGAAATAAGGGTAAAGGAGCTATTTGTAAACAATTTAATACACTCCAGCAGGTAAAATGGATCATTGAACACGTTTTGAAGGGGAGAAAAATGTTTGGTAAACTGTCTATGTATTATATCAACTTACTACATCATATTCTTCCTATTATTATTATCATTTTATGCACACCATAAAGGGGAATATTACATGCATAATACATGCATAATAACCTGCCAATTCATGTTTAAACATCTGAAACAGAATAAGAATTTGACCCTGTCCTTGAGCCAAAGTCACCAGTAAAATCACTTTTATACAAAGAAAGCTAAAAATGAGAAAGGATCTCAGATTTACAGTGTAAACGAAAAGATGCAAATTAAAAGGTGAAGGGAGCAGATAAGAGTCAGAGGACAATATACATTCTGTTCAGGTAAGATTATATCTGAGGGAAAAAACATGATTAGAAAAGACTGATGAGGAAGACAACAATGAAGAGTGTTTTCAAAGAACATAATAGAATATTTTCTCAGAAGAAGGATATTTTATCTGGAATATATGGTAATAAACATTAGAAATCCATAGAGAAGGGAACAGCTTTACTATCACCTAGATTATGAGTTTTGCGCTAAACAGGGTGCGAAATGAATGCAACAAAAGTTGTATTATTTTACTCTCCATAGCGCTGTCATTATGAGTTACTAAAAAGCCTCCTTGCGCGTGCGATATAGTGGCGTTAAGCTCCATAACGCACAAAAGCCAAGGGCTGCTTTGACGTGCTCGTGCAAGCTTTCCCCCATAGACATCAATGGGGAGAGAGTGTTAGGGGATAATAGGTAGTTTATGGGTGTTAGTATACTTTGTAACACTTTAGTTATGAGTTTTGTGAAACATTTTTGTTACACAAAATCCTTAACTACTGCTCTCAGATGGCGATATAGTTCGTGTCAGTATAGGCTGTAACGCAAGCTTTATAGCCTGAACGCACAACCTGTAATACCGGCGCTATGGAAATCCCACAAAAAACGTCATTGTTTTGAGTGCGGGATTGATGTCGCGTTACAGGCTAAAATGCTTGCGGTATAGCTATACCGACACGACTCGCAATAGTGCGTTACTGCTTTTACGCTGAAATTGCCATTTTTTCAGCGCTAAAAGTCGCAATGCAAAACTTGTAATCTAGGTGAATGTAAATTAAAAGCATTGTGTATTTGTAATCCAGATAGTAAAAAATAAGTTAATCTCCTTAAAGGGACAAAACCCTTACCTTCGCTTCCCAAAAAATGTAATTCTGTTACCTAGCTAGGTTTTTAAAATAATGCATATTGCCTAAACTAGCTATTTGATTTGCAGCATTATTTTGCATTTGACTATGAAAAATATATATTAATGGGAATAGTTATTGCTGTCATTCACAATAACATTTTTATTTATAACTATCATACCTAGCATCCCAATAAAATCCATGTACAGTATATTTATGCCTAAACTATGATTTATCTATCCATCCATCTATCTGTCTGTCTGTCTGTCTGTCTGTCATCTATCTATCTATCTATCTATCTATCTATCTATCTGTCTGTCTATCTATATATCATCTATCTATTTATCCATCTATCATCTATCTATCTATCTATCTATCTATCTATCTATCTATCTATCTATCATCTATCATCATCTATCTCTACAGCATATATATATATAAGCTATATTTTTATATTAGTTTCCTCATGACTTGAATAAGGGCTGTCTATTATAATCCATTTCCAGTATTTCAGCTTCATAACGATTCAGCTTGAATACTCATTAATCATGTTGTATAGGTGACAGAGGCATTCCAATCGATAAGAAAACAGAAATTATTTGCTTGTCATTTTTTGATTTTTTTTGATTTTTCGATTTAAAAAAAACTTTGATGTTTTAAAAACACTCGGCTAGATTACGAGTTTTGTGTTATGAGTAAAAAAGCAGCGTTATGGGTCATAACGCTGCTTTTTCACTACCGCTGCTATTACGAGTCTTGTAGGTACAGATGTCCCGCACACTTTTTTGGCCGTACCGCAAATTAACTTTTTTCAATGGGACTTCCATAGTGCCGATATTACAAGGTTTTTCTGGGAGGCCAAAAAGTGAGCGGCACAGCCTATCCCGTAAGATTTGTAACACATTCTAAAGTCAGTAGTTATGAGTTTTACGTTACAAAGCTGTAGCATAAAACTCATAACTAAAGTGCTAAAAAGTACACTAACACCCATAAACTACCTATTAACCCCTAAACCGAGGCCCTGCCGCATTGCAAACACTAAAATAAAATTATTAAACCCCTAATCTGCCGCTCCCGACATTGCCACCACTATAATAAACATATTAACCCCTAAACCGCTGCATTCCTGCATTGCAAACACTAGTTAAATATTATTAACCCCTAATCTGCCGCCCCTAACATCGCCGCCACCTATCTACATTTATTAACCCCTAATCTGCCGCCCCCAACATCGCCGCAACTATACTAAATTTATTAACCCCTAAACCTAAGTCTAACCCTCACCCTAACACCCCCTAACTTAAATATAATTGAAAGAAATCTAAATAAAAATTGCTATCATTACCTAAATTATTCCTATTTAAAACTAAATACTTACCTATAAAATAAACCCTAACGCCTAGATTTAGAGTTCTGCGGCCAAAGGGGTGCGTAGCTAATGCTGGCTTTTTTCTGGCCGCACCTTTTAAATACCGCTGGTATTGAGAGTTCACAGAATGGCTGCGTTAGGCTCCAAAAAAGGAGCGTAGAGCATATTTAACGCAACTTCAACTCTCGATACCAGCGGTGCTTACGGACGCGGCCAGCTTCAAAAACGTGCTTGTGCACGATTCACCCATAGAAAACAATTGGGCTGTTTGAGCTGAAAAAAAAACTAACACCTGCAAAAAAGCCGCGTTCAGCTCCTAACGCAGCCCCATTGTTGTCTATGGGGAAACACTTCCTACGTCTGCACCTAACACTCTAACATGTACCCCGAGTCTAAACACCCCTAACCTTACACTTATTAACCCCTAAGAACAGCCAATAGAATGCGAGCTCAATCTGATTGGCTGATTGGATCAGCCAATCGGATTGAACTTGATTCTGATTGGCTGATTCCATCAGCCAATCAGAATATTCCTACCTTAATTCCGATTGGCTGATAGAATTCTATCAGCCAATCGGAATTTGAGGGACGCCATCTTGGATGACGTCATTTAAAGGAACCGTCATTCGGCGAGTAGGCGGCGGTTGAAGAGGATGTTCCGCGTCGGTTGGAAAGAAGATGGCTCCGCTCCGCTCCAGAAGAAAGAAGATTGAAGATGCGGCTTGATAGAAGACTTCATCCCGATGATGGACTTCCGACTTCAGCCCGATGATGGATTTCTTCAGCCGCCGCTTGGATCCAGACTTCAGCCCGAGGATGGACGTCACTCTTCAGCCCCCCGCTTGGGCTTGGATCAACACTTCCTAGGACCGATCGGTGAACCTGGTATGGTGAAGATAAGGTAGGAAGATCTTCAGGGGCTTAGTGTTAGGTTTATTTAAGGGGGGTTTGGGTTAGATTAGGGGTATGTGGGTGGTGGGTTGTAATGTTGGGGGGGGGTATTGTATGTATTTTTTTACAGGCAAAAGAGCTGAATTTCTTGGGGCATGCCCCGCAAAGGGCCCTGTTCAGGGCTGGTAAGGTAAAAGAGCTTTGAACTTTTTTAATTTAAAATAGGGTAGGGCATTTTTTTATTTTGGGGGGCTTTGTTATTTTATTAGGGGGCTTAGAGTAGGTGTAATTAGTTTAAAATTGTTGTAATATTTTTCTAATGTTTGTAAAAAAAAAATTATTTTTTGTAACTTAGTTCTTTTTTATTTTTTGTACTTAAGTTAGTTTATTTCATTGTAGTTATTTGTAGGTATTGTATTTAATTAATTTATTGATAGTGTAGTGTTAGGTTTAATTGTAGATAATTGTAGGTATTGTATTTAATTAATTTATTGATAGTGTAGTGTTAGGTTTAATTGTAGATAATTGTAGGTAGTTTATTTAATTTATTTATTGATAGTGTAGTGTTAGGTTTAATTGTAACTTAGGTTAGGATTTATTTTACAGGTAATTTTGTAATTATTTTAACTATTTTAGCTATTAAATAGTTCTTAACTATTTAATAGCTATTGTACCTGGTTAAAATAAATACAAAGTTGCCTGTAAAATAAATATTAATCCTAAAATAGCTACAATATAATTATAATTTATATTGTAGCTATATTAGGGTTTATTTTACAGGTAAGTATTTAGCTTTAAATAGGAATAATTTATTTAATAAGAGTTAATTTATTTCGTTAGAATAAAATTATATTTAACTTAGGGGGGTGTTAGGGTTAGGGTTAAAATTAGCTTTAGGGGTTCAAAAATTTATTAGAGTAGCGGTGAGCTCCGATCGGCAGATTAGGGGTTAATACTTGAAGTGAGGTGTCGGCGATGTTAGGGAGGGCAGATTAGGGGTTAATACTATTTATTATAGGGTTATTGAGGCGGGAGTGAGGCGGATTAGGGGTTAATAACTTTATTATAGTAGCGGTGAGATCCGCTCGGCAGATTAGGGGTTAATAAGTGTAGGCAGGTGGAGGCGACATTGAGGGGGGCAGGTTAGGGGTTAATAAATATAATATAGGGGTCGGCGATGTTAGGGGCAGCAGATTAGGGGTACATAAGGATAACGTAAGTAGCGGCGCTTTGCGGTCGGCAGATTAGGGGTTAATTATTGTAGGTAGCTGGCGGCGACATTGTGGGGGGCAGGTTAGGGGTTAATAAATATAATATAGGGGTCGGCGGTGTTAGGGGCAGCAGATTAGGGGTACATAAGTATAACGTAGGTGGCGGTCGGCAGATTAGGGGTTATAAAAATGTAATCGAGTGGCGGCGATGTGGGGGGACCTCGGTTTAGGGGTACATAGGTAGTTTATGGGTGTTAGTGTACTTTAGAGTACAGTAGTTAAGAGCTTTATAAACCGGCGTTAGCCCAGAAAGCTCTTAACTACTGACTTTTTTCTGCGGCTGGAGTTTTGTCGTTAGATTTCTAACGGTAACTTCAGGCACGACTCTAAATACCAGAGTTAGAAAGATCCCATTGAAAAGATAGGATACGCAATTGACGTAAGGGGATCTGCGGTATGGAAAAGTCGCGGCTGAAAAGTGAGCGTTAGACCCTTTCCTGACTGACTCCAAATACTGGCGGTAGCCTAAAACCAGCGTTAGGAGCCTCTAACGCTGGTTTTCACGGCTACCGCCCAACTCTAAATCTAGGCCTAAGCTAGCTAAACTATAACTAATAGTTGCATTGTAGCTATCTTAGGGTTTATTTTTATTTTACAGGCAAGTTTGTATTTATTTTAACTAGGTAGAATAGTTATTAAATAGTTATTAACTATTTACTAACTACCTAGTAAAAATAAATACAAATTTACCTGTAAAATAAAACCTAACCTGTCTTACACTAACACCTAACATTACACTACAATTAAATAAATTAAATTAATGAAATACAATTACCTAAATTACAAAAAAAAAACCCACTAAATTACACAAAATAAAAAACAAATTTTCAGATATTTAAACTAATTACACCTAATCTAATAGCCCAATCAGCCAATAGAATGCGAGCTCAATCCTATTGGCTGATTGGATCAGACAATAGGATTGAAGCTCAATCCTATTGGCTGATTGGATCAGCCAATAGGATTTTTTCACCTTTAATTCCGATTAGCTGATAGAATTCTATCAGCTAATCGGAATTCAAGGGATGCCATCTTGGATGACGTCATTTAAAGGAACCTTCATTCGTCATTAGCCGTCAACAGAAGAGGATTCTCCGCGCCAGATGTCTTGAAGATGGACCCGCTCCGCTCCGGATGGATGAAGATAGAAGATGCCGTCTGGATGAAGACTTCTGCCCGTCTGGAGTGCCACTTCTGCCGGCTTGGATGAAGACTTCTCCTGGCTTCGTTGAGGACTTCTTGCCGCTTCGCTGAGGACTTCGTTTAGGATGGATGTCCGGTCTCTAAAACTGTAAGTGGATCTTCGGGGGTTAGTGTTAGGTTTTTTAAGGGTTTATTGGGTGGGTTTTAGTTTTAGATTAGGGTTTGGGCAGCAATAGAGCTAAATGCCCTTTTAAGGGCAATGCCCATCCAAATGCCCTTTTCAGGGCAATGGGGAGCTTAGGTTTTTTTAGTTAGGATTTTATTTGGGGGTTTGGTTGTGTGGGTGGTGGGTTTTACTGTTGGGGGGGTTATTTGTATTTTTTTTAAAAGAGCTAATTTCTTTGGGACAATGCCCGCAAAAAGCCCTTTTAAGCTCTATTGGTAGTTTAGGCTAGGGTTTTTTTTTTATTTTGGGGGGGCATTTTTTATTTTCACAGGGCTATTAGATTAGATGTAATTAGTTTAAATATCTGATAATTAGGTTTTTTTTGTGTAATTTAGTGTTTTTGCTTGTTCTTGTAATTTAGGTAATTGTATTTAATTAATTTAATTTATTTAATTGTAGTGTAATGTTAGGTGTAATTGTAATGTAGGTTAGGTTTTATTTTACAGGTAAATTTGTATTTATTTTGACTAGGTAGTAAGTAAATAGTTAATAACTATTTAGTAACTATTCTACCTATAAATGTAGGTAGGTGGCTGCGATGTTAAGGGAGGCAGATTAGGGGTTAATAATATTTAACTAGTGTTTTCAATGCGGGAGTACGGCGGTTTAGGGGTTAATATGTTTATTATAGTGGCGGCGATGTCTGGAGCGGCAGATTAGGGGTTAATAAGTGTAGGTAGGTTGCGGCGAATTTGGGGGTGGGAGATTAGGGGTTAATAAGTATAATGTAGGTGTCGGCGATGTTGGGGGCAGCAGATTAGGGGTAAATAAGTATAATGTAGGTGTTGGCAATGTCGGGGTCGCAGATTAGGGGTTAATAAGTATAATGCAGGTGTCGGCATGTTGGGGGTGGCAGATTAGGGGTTAATACGTGTAAGATTAGGGGTGTTTAGACTCGGGGTTCATGTTAGGGTGTTAGTTGTAAACATAAATTTAGTTACCCCATAGGAATCAATGGGGCTGCGTTACGGAGCTTTATGCTGCTTTATTGCAGGTGTTTGGCTTTTTTTCAGAGGTCTCTCCCCATTGATATCTATGGGGAAATTGTGCACAAGCATGTATAACCAGCTCACCGCTGACTTAAGCAGCGCTGGTACTGGAGTGCGGTATGGAGCACAATTTTGCTCTACGCTCACTTCTTGCCTGATAATGCCGGGTTTCTGAAAACCTGTAATACCAGCGCTATAGGTAAGTGAGCGGTGACAATAACGTGCAAGTTAGCACCGTACCCCTCATAACGCAAAACTTGTAATCTAGCCGATAGTTTGGACTTTATTTTGCAGGGCATATATTAGCTGTATGTAAAGAAAGAAGGAATAATCTCTCAAGCAAAGGGAGCATAGCTATAGTAACTTGATCCTAGGGTGCAGCCTCTTTTAGCCCATTTGCACTATTCACAAAGGAGACATTTCCTGTAGTATATCAATCTGATAGTTTGAACACAGGATTTGTCCAACTAAACAGACCTATGTTTCAGGCTATATGTTCCACATCACTGTAGGTGCAGCTATATCTCTCTAACAAGCTCATGTCTTGTTGCCCCAATCATCCTAAGGGATACTAACATTATTATTATTATTATTATTATCATTTACTTGTAGAAGCCAACACATTGCTTTAAACATAGGTGTAATATTCAATGGTCAGATTTATTAGAGGAAAATTATAGACAAGATAAATGTGCAGAGGGTTCTGCTAAGGGTTGCCATCTGTTGTAGATAAATTATTATTTTTTGGGGGAGGGGGCAATAAAGTGACAATGAACACACACATATATATATATATATATATATCACAATATGCTAAACTTTAATAAACGTTTACATATAAACAGCTAGATTATGAGTTTTGAGCGCTATAGGGAAATTAATGCCCGCAACATTTTCGGCGTTATTTCACCTCCCTATAGTTCTGCTATTACAGGTTTTGAAAAAGCAGGCTTGTGTGGGCGATATGGTGGCGTTGAGCGCCATACCGCACCTAAATACAAGCGCTGCTTTGAAGTGCTCGTGCACGATTTCCCCATAGACATCAATGGGGAGAGCCGGCAAAAAAAAGCCAAACACCTGCGATCGCAGAAACAAAAGCTCCGTAACGCTGACCCATTGATGTCTATGGGGAAAGAAAAAGTTATGTTTAAACCTAACACCCTAACATAAAGACGTCCAAACACCCCTAATCTGCCGCCCCCGACATCGCCGCAACCTACATAATGTTATTAACCCCTAATCTGCTGCCCTTAACATCACCGCCACCTAAATAAAAATATTAACCACTTATCTGCCGCCCTTAACATTGCCGCCACCTACATTACAGTTATTAACCCCTATTCTGCCTCCCCCAATGTCGCCGCCACTATACTAAAGTTATTAACCCCTAAACTTCTGGCCTCCAACATCACTAACACTAAATAAATATATTAACCCCTAAACCTAACCCTAAGCATAACCCTAACGTAACCCAAAGCATAACCCTAACGCTAACACCGCCTAACTTAAAGGACCAGTCAACACAGTAGATTTGCATAATTCAACAAATGCAAGAAAACAAGACAATGCAATAGCAATTAGTCTGAACTTCACATGAGTAGTAGATTTTTTTCTGACAATTTTAAGTTATGTTTTCTTCCACTCCCTCTGTACCATGTGACAGCCATCGGCCAATCACAAATACATACATGTACCATGTGACAGCCATCAGCCATTCACAAATGCATATACACTTATTCTTGCACATGCTCAGTAGGTGCTGGTGACTCAAAAAGTGTAAATATAAAAAGACTGTGCACATTTAGTTAATGGAAGTAAATTGGAAAGTTGCTTCAAATGGCATGCTCTATCTGAATCATGACAGTTTAATTTTGATTGAGTGTCCCTTTAAAAATAATTAGAATAAAGCTAAATAAACCTTACAATTATTACTAACAGTAATATTGTAGCTATCTTAGGTTTTATTTTTATTTCACAGGTAAGTTTGTATTTATTTTAACTAGGTAGACTAGTTAGTAAATAGTTTTTAACTATTTAATAACTACCTAGTTAAAATAAATACAAAGTTACCTGTAAAAAAAACCTAACCTGCTTTACACAAAAAACTTACGGCTAGATTTAGAGTTTTGTCGGTAAGGACCCACGTAGCTAACGCTGGCTTTTTTCTGGCCGCACCTTTAAAATAACTCTGGTATTGAGAGTCCAAAGAATGGCTGCGTTAGGCTCCAAAAAAGGAGCGTAGAGCATATTTAACGCCACTGCAACTCTCGATACCAGAGTTGCTTACGGACGCGGCCAGCCTCAAAAACGTGCTCGTGCACGATTCCCCCATAGGAAACAATGGGGCTGTTTGAGCTGAAAAAAAAACCTAACACCTGCAAAAAAGCCGCGTTCAGCTCCTAACGCAGCCCCATTGTTTGCTATGGGGAAACACTTCCTACGTCTGCACCTAACACTCTAACATGAACCCCGAGTCTAAACACCCCTAACCTTACACTTATTAACCCCTAATATGCCGCCCCCGCTATCGCTGACCCCTGCATATTATTATTAACCCCTAATCTGCCGCTCCGAAAACCGCCGCTACTTACATTATCCCTATGTACCCCTAATCTGCTGCCCCTAACACCGCCGACCCCTATATTATATTTATTAACCCCTAATCTGCCCCCCACAACGTCGCCTCCACCTGCCTACACTTATTAACCCCTAATCTGCTGACCGGACCTGAGCGCTACTATAATAAAGTTATTAACCCCTAATCCGCCTCACTAACCCTATAATAAATAGTATTAACCCCTAATCTGCCCTCCCTAACATCGCCAACACCTAACTTCAATTATTAACTCCTAATCTGCCGACTGGAGCTCACCGCTATTCTAATAAATGTATTAACCCCTAAAGCTAAGTCTAACCCTAACACTAACACCCCCCTAAGTTAAATATAATTTTAATCTAACGAAATTAATTATCTCTTATTAAATAAATTATTCCTATTTAAAGCTAAATACTTACCTGTAAAATAAATCCTAATATAGCTACACTATAAATTATAATTATATTATAGCTATTTTAGGATTAATATTTATTTTACAGGTAACTTTGTAATTATTTTAACCAGGTACAATAGCTATTAAATAGTTAATAATAATAGTTACCTAGTTAAAATAATAACAAAATTACCTGTAAAATAAATCCTAACCTAAGTTACAATTAAACCTAACACTACACTATCATTAAATTAATTAAATAAAATATCTACAATTACCTACAATTAAACCTAACACTACACTATCAATACATTAATTAAATACAATATCTACAAATAACTACAATGAAATAAACTAACTAAAGTACAAAAAATAAAAAAGAACTAAGTTACAAAAAATAAAAAAATATTTACAAACATAAGGAAAATCTTACAACAATTTTAAACTAATTACACCTACTCTAAGACCCCTAATAAAATAACAAAGCCCCCCAAAATAAAAAATGCCCTACCCTATTCTAAATTACTAAAGTTCAAAGCTCTTTTACCTTACCAGCCCTGAACAGGGCCCTTTGCGGGGCATGCCCCAAAGAATTCAGCTCTTTTGCCTGTAAAAAAAAAAACATACCATACCCCCCCCCAACATTACAACCCACCACCCACATACCCCTAATCTAACCCAAACCCCCCTTAAATAAACCTAACACTAAGCCCCTGAAGATCATCTTACCTTGTCTTCACCATACCAGGTTCACCGATCGGTCCTGGCTCCAAAATCTTCATCCAACCCAAGCGGGGGCTGGCGATCCATCATCCGGTGGCTGAAGAGGTCCAGAAGAGGCTCCAAAGTCTTCATCCTATCCGGGAAGAAGAGTAGATCCGGACCGGCAACCATCATCTTCCAAGCGGCATCTTCTATCTTCATCCGATGAGGACCGGCTCCATCCTGAAGACCTCCACCGCGGACCCATCTTCATCCGGCGACGTCCAACTGAAGAATGACGGTTCCTTTAAGGGACGTCATCCAAGATGGCGTCCCTCGAATTCCGATTGGCTTATAGGATTCTATCAGCCAATCGGAATTAAGGTAGGAATATTCTAATTGGCTGATTCCATCAGCCAATCAGAATCAAGATCAATCCGATTGGCTGATCCAATCAACCAATCAGATTGAGCTCGCATTCTATTGGCTGATCGGAACAGCCAATAGAATGCAAGCTCAATCTGATTGGCTGATTGGATCAGCCAATCGGATTGAACTTGATTCTGATTGGCTGATTCCATCAGCCAATCAGAATATTCCTACCTTAATTCCGATTGGCTGATAGAATCCTATCAGCCAATCGGAGGATGATCTTCAGGGGCTTAGTGTTAGGTTTATTTAAGGGGGGTTTGGGTTAGATTAGGGGTATGTGGGTTGTGGGTTGTAATGTTGGGGGGGGTATTGTATGTTTTTTTTACAGGCAAAAGAGCTGAATTCTTTGGGGCATGCCCCGCAAAGGGCCCTGTTCAGGGCTGGTAAGGTAAAAGAGCTTTGAACTTTAGTAATTTAGAATAGGGTAGGGCATTTTTTATTTTGGGGGGCTTTGTTATTTTATTAGGGGGCTTAGAGTAGGTGTAATTAGTTTAAAATTGTTGTAAGATTTTCCTTATGTTTGTAAATATTTTTTTATTTTTTGTAACTTAGTTCTTTTTTATTTTTTGTACTTTAGTTAGTTTATTTCATTGTAGTTATTTGTAGATATTATATTTAATTAATGTATTGATAGTGTAGTGTTAGGTTTAATTGTAGGTAATTGTAGATATTTTATTTAATTAATTTAATGATAGTGTAGTGTTAGGTTTAATTGTAACTTAGGTTAGGATTTATTTTACAGATAATTTTGTAATTATTTTAACTATTTTAGCTATTAAATAGTTCTTAACTATTTAATAGCTATTGTACCTGGTTAAAATAAATACAAAGTTACCTGTAAAATAAATATTAATCCTAAAATAGCTATAATATAATTATTATTTATATTGTAGCTATATTACGGTTTATTTTACAGGTAAGTATTTAGCTTTAAATAGGAATAATTTATTTAATAAGATTTATTTTATTTCGTTAGATTAAAATTATATTTAACTTAGAGGGGTGTTAGGGTTAGGGTAAGACTTAGCTTTAGGGGTTAATACATTTATTAGAGTAGCGGTGAGGTCTGGTCGGCAGATTAGGGGTTAATAATTGTAGGTAAGGTAGCGGCGATGTGGGGGGGGCAGATTAGGGGTTAATAAATATTATGTATGGGTCGGCGGTGTTAGGGGCAGCAGATTAGGGGTACATAGGGATAATGTAGGTTGCGGCGGTGTGCGGTCGGCAGATTAGGGGTAAAAAAAATTATTAGAGTGGCGGCGATGTGGGAGGGCCTCGGTTTAGGGGTACATAGGTAGTTTATGGGTGTTAGTGTACTTTAGAGCACAGTAGTTAAGAGCGTTATGAACCGGCGTTAGCCCAGAAAGCTCTTAACTCCTGGCTTTTCTCTGCGGCTGGAGTTTTGTTGTTAAACGCTCACTTCAGCCAAGACTCTAAATACCGGTGTTAGAAAGATCCCATTGAAAAGATAGGCTACGCAATTGGCATAGGGGGATCTGCGGTATGGAAAAGTCGCGGCTGGAAAGTGAGCGTTAGACCCTTTCCTGACTGACTCTAAATACCAGCGGGTGGCCAAAACAAGCGTTAGGACTCCCTAACGCTGGTTTTGACGACTAACGCAGAACTCTAGATCTAGGCGATATTCTTTAAAGGGACATTATACACTCATTTTTTCTTTGCATAAATGTTTTGTAGATGATCTATTTATGTAGCCCGTAAAGTTTTTTTTAAAAATAAATGTATAGTTTCGCTTATTTTTAAATAACATTGCTCTGATTTTCAGACTCCTAACCAAGCCCCAAAGTTTTATGTGAATACCGTCAGCTACCTTCTCCAGCTTGCTGCTGTTTGTGTAAAGGGTCTTTTCATATGCAAAAGAAGGGGGAGGGGGGAGTGTCTTATTTGCCACTTGCAGTGGGCTTTCCAGCTACCTTTTCAACAGAGCCAAACTGACAGCTTCTACGTAAGTTTTTAAAGAGTTTTATACTGGATTTTTATATCAGTATCTGTGCATCTTATTCTTTATAGTAGTGTCTATTACATGCAGTTATATGAAAATGAGTTTATACTGTCCCTTTAATTGTTCAGATAGAACATGAGATGTTAAACAACTTTCTAATTGACTTCTATCATTATCATTTTTCTTTGTTCTCTTGGTATCTTTTGCTGAAAAGCAGAGACCTATGCTTAGGTGCCAGCCAATTTCAAGAGCACTAGATTGCAGCACTATTTCCTGCCATGTAGTGCTCCAGATGCCTACCTAGGTATCTCTTCAATACATAATATCATGGGAGAAAAGCAAATTTAATAATAAAAGTAAATTGGAAAAAAATTGTATCTTCTGTCTTAATCACAAAAGAGAATTCTTGGGTTTAAAATCCCTTTAATGAGATAACTTATTATTTGATGCTGTTAAAAAACTGGTGGGAGTAGAAATCCCCCTACATGGCTCATGGCACATACACACACAGCATAGTGAAGGGGCATGCAAAACTTTCTGCCTTCCATGAAGCTCCCTCCCAACCACTATACAATGTATGCTGGGAATTAGAGACCAGAACTGCAGTGGCAGAATACTGTGCTTCTTCCTCTAAAACAGAGCTACATCTGCTGTTTGTACTCCAGGTGAGAAGGAAAATCCCCCCCCCCTCGAAGATGCCATGCTTACATACTCTTTCCTATTTAGGCAGCTTTATATTATCTACAACTGAAATCTTTTTTTTTCTTCTATATGTTATTTTTACTATAGTTACTTACAGTATTGTTACAGTTGTGCTGTTTAAAATGAGTATTTTTTTTAATGGTCAGATGAATTGTATACATTGTTTACTGGTGATTTGTTCAATATCAACATTTTCTATTTTAGAAGAACTTTTTCTTTATAAAATTACTCAGAAGGATTTTTGGCTGTATTGGGAAAGCTACTTTTTCTTCATTGGAGTTTATATTTATCTCTGCACTTGTTTATATACATTATGTGTTTCAATGTCTTGAGTGAGATCTGCAAGGATAGTAATCCAAATGCCTACAGCAAACTCCTGATCAGACCCTTAACCTGAAGTCCTTTTGTAACACAAACTTGCATGAGACTTCAGGTCAGATCCATGGCCCTAAACCCACTTTGTAAGTCACATACCCTGGCCCTTGAGCAGATGCATACACACATCAAACCTCAGATGGTCCAGCAGCTCCCTATAATCTATCTTCTCATATTAGAACTCAGATCAGCCACACCGTCATATCAGACCTCAGATTAGATCCATAGGGGCCTATCTATCAAGCTCCGAATGCCTCGTGTTTCTTGCGAGCCTGCAGACTCGCCAGAAACAGCAGTTATGAAGCAGCGGTCACAAAGACCACTGCTCAATAACCCTGTCCACCTGCTCTGAGCCGATCGAGTATGAAATCAACCCGATCGAGTATGATTGGGTTGATTGACACTCCCCTACTGGCGGCTGATTGGCCGCAAGTGTGCAGGGGGCGGCGTTGCACCAGCAGCTCTTGTGAGCATATTGCTCTCCGCATTCAGCGGGGTCTTGCGGACCTGATCCGCAGTGTCGGATCAGGTCCGCAAGACCTTTCTTAAACTGGGGCCATTGTCCTACAGCTAATCACAGCCACATTCACATATCAGACCTCAGATCAAACCCCTTAAACTGCAGCTTATCTCAACCACATGTCCACACCAAACATGAACTCTTCCCTTGCATCTCCCCTTACCTAATTAATCCAAACTAAAGAAGATGCCTCCAGAAAATGTTACCTAAAGTGCAAGGCAAATCAAGCTTTTTCCAATTTAAAAGATGTTACTTTGTGTGTAAATATCAGTGACTATATATATATATATATATATATATATATATATATATATATATATATATATATATAATCAAAGGAAAGAAATTCAATAAACTGCACAAAAGGGTGTAAAACTGTAAGCAAGATCCAGCGTGATATGTATCTCCTTCCTGTGATATGTGATAGTTCACTTGGTAATGCAGTATCAAACAGCAATGATGCAAACAAACAAACAGAGGCGGACTCTATCCCCGGTGTTACTGACACTAGCGGTGCTTAGTGGGACCTCCTAGAGCAATCTATGCCCAATTACAGCGATATGCTGTGCCCACTCACCGCTCTCCTAGTGCCTCCAGCGTCTGGAACAACCACCGTGATCTCCGAAATCCTTTGGCTCTCTGTTTGTTCGAATACGGCGTTCCGCCGTGGTGCCGGGAGGAGTGTCCTCTCACGTGACCTTGTCACGGCCAATCGACTTGATTGCTGTCGTAACCAGGCAACAGCATAGGTGAATCCAGCGTGTCAACAGGTGGTGCTAAATCTGCGAGCTTCTCCTCGCACTAGGAAATCCTGGTGCAAATTTAGACAACGGTAAAGAACTTGATCCCAGGCGAGGTATTTAAAAGCACAAAAAGTCTTTATTAGATTCCACTTGTGGTAAAAGCATAAGGAGGTACCAAAACACATAAAAAGAATATTCACACGAAAGCATAGGCTAACATGTTTCGGCCTGATGCCGTAGTCGTAGCTGGAGTAATGCAAGCGTGTGAAGCATTTAAAGGGACATCTGTTCAATGATAGGTCAAATAGAAACCAATCATGAACCTTCATTTTAAGTGTGTGTGAATTCAGACATTTAACCCGTTAGTTGCCAAAAAGATACATAGAAAACTTTGCACATCATTTTTTCATAAATACAAAAATGCATACTTAAATTATAGACATTTTAGCCTGAAGGACAATTACATGAGTAATGTACATAAACTTTTAAACTTAAGATCTATATGATACTTAGTAATTATGTATCAAGTTAATAAATAAATAAATCAAGTCAAAGGGAGCAATGAAAAAGAAGCAATACTATTGCTGTTACATATATATATGGTCAAACTGGGACAATTACGAGTCTATACAACATGATAAAATGAACAAATTCTGCATATGGAATGGAGTATCATAAGCATGGAAATAATAATAATAAATAAATTGAAAAGGCTCAATTCCGTATAGAGCTAAAATAAAACGTTTCCTTTATTAAAATGTCCGATGCATATGTTGATAACCACCCTCAATCTCTGTATGCAGCGCAGTGTTCATACACACTGTTAAACCGATTTTCACAGTTAAATAAGTGGGGGTAAACAGATAAATAAATGAAATGTCAATCAATACAAAACAACTCTCTTATTTTGGTTGGTATCAATAAACAGTAATAATGAAAATATACTAGAATGGAAGGACGTTAGTGTAGATTACAGCATAATAATAATAGTCATATGTGGCTGTACGTGTATACACTAGTGAAAAATGAGTATAACACATTTTAGTATTTGTATTTTGAAATTTGTAGTTGTATTTGGTATTGTGGACACAGATATGATAAACCTGATCTATTTCCAATAATTGATTAAGTCATATTCTGAGTTGAGGCCCTTGGGCACGCGTGTTTGCAATCTAAAGATCCAAAACATTTCGCGTTTCCCCAAGGCCTCATCTCTATTACCACCTCTTGGGGGGTGTTTAAAACATTCAATGGCTTGCCATCTTAATGTGTTGTTATTTTTATTATGTATGTTTTTGAAATGTTTCACCAAGGGTGTGGTTGCTTCACCAGTCTTAATAGAGGAAAGATGATTTCTTATCCTCGTATTGACATCTGTCGTGGTGAGACCCACATATTGAAGGTTACATTGGATACAAGTCAGGACATAAATGACATAGGAGGACGTACAGTTAAGGCAGGAATCAATGCTAAACTCCTCACCAGTCACTGTTGACTGAAATTTGTTTGAGAGGGTAGCAAATTCACAAGGTCTACATCTAGACTTGCCACACCTGTACATCCCCCTATGTCTAAGCCAAGACCCACTCGGGGGATCAGCTGGACTGGGAAGTTCAGTGGGAGACAAGTAGTTCCCTATGGTCTTACTCTTTCTGTAGGAACAGCGTAAGCCTTGTTCCACACATTTAGTCAATTTGTTATCAACCACTAGAAGTGCAAAATGTTTTTTCACTATTTTGCATATACTTCTATATTCTTCGTTGTATTCAGTTACAAAAGTAACCTGGTCACTTTGAGTGGAAACACATTTTTTGTTTTTGGACTGTTGTAACAATGTCTGTCTATCAAGTCTGTCTACTTGTGTTTGTGCTCTCTCTAATACATGCTTCGGATAACCCCTATGTTTTAATCTCTCTTTCATTTCAGTTCTTTGCTTTATATAGGCTTTTTCCTCGGTACAGTTTCTTTTGATCCGTATAAGCTGTCCCTTAGCAACTGCAAAAGGCACATGCCTGGGGTGACAACTCTTAGCATGTAAAATTGTATTTCTGGTAATGGGTTTCCTATACAGATCACTGACTATCTGTCCGTTACTTTTATGCATTAAAGTGAGATCTAAAAAATTGATACAGGTTTCATGTTTTTCAAATGTAAATTCAAGTCCCATCGAATTGTTATTTAGACCTTGTACAAACAAATCCACAGATTCGGTTTCTCCCTGCCAAATAAATAGCAGGTCATCGATATAACGTCTATAAAAGACGATGTTATTCTTGTAGGCATTTCTATCTCCATAGATGTGGGACAGCTCCCACCAACCCATAAAAAGGTTGGCGTAAGAGGGGGCAAATTTTGCCCCCATGGCTGTCCCACATCTCTGGAGATAGAACTTGCCCTCGAATCTGAAAAAATTGTGTGTCAAGAGAAAATATGCTGCCCTCAATACAAAATCCACAAATTTGGTAGAAAAGTTAGAATAACTTTTGAGAAAAAATGAAAGAGCCTGTATACCTTGGTCATGTGGAATGGACGAGTAGAGGGCTGTAACATCTACTGTGACCCAAACATTGTTAGTATCCCAATGTAATGTCTCAATTAAATTAACCAAGTCTTTGGTGTCTTTTAAGTAACTTTGTAAGGACGTGACAAAGGGGTTAAGTATGGCATCAAGCCATTGGGATAGGTGTTCCAACATGGAACCTATCCCACTCACTATCGGGCGACCTGTTACATTGGTAAGTGTTTTGTGCACCTTTGGAAGGTGGTGGAAGATGGGCACCACAGGGTTATGGACCAAAAGATAGTCAAAGGTGGATTGATCAAGGTGCCCATCTTCCAACCCATCATCCAAAAGTGACATTAATTCCCTTTGGTATAAATTGGTGGGATCTCGAGTGAGGGGTTCATAGTTGTTAGTATTATGAAGTTGTCTGTAGGCTTCTTCAATATACTTGTCTCTACTCATAACAACTACTGACCCCCCCTTATCCGCTGAGCGAATGACTATATCTTGGTTTCACGTAATTCTAACAATGCTTGTTTCTCGGTTTTACTGAGATTCTGTCTCTTAGATTGAACCACACTCCCTGATCGAATAGTTTCAGAAAGTCTAGTTAAATCTGCTTCCACTCTATGGTAGAAGATTTCAAGAATAGACCCCCTACTCTGAATTGGGTAGAATTCAGAGGGATTCTTGAAGCCATTAAAGCTATTGACTAAATCTCTATCATCGACAAAATCTCCCTGTCTCCCCAAATTCTCCAAGGCAATCACATCACATGTCTCTTCAAAATTTAAATTCAAAACTGAATGCGGAGTCGTGCCAGAAGTAGCCCCATATTGTGTCATTCCTATAGAACCCTGCTCAATATCACTAAAATGTTTATTAAGGGTTAAGTTACGTATCAATTTGTTGATATCCAACATGGTGTGAAACAAATTAAAATTGCATGTTGGCGCAAAGTTTAAACCATAACTTAATACCCTTAATTGTGTTTCTGATAGACAGTAAGCAGAGAGATTGATAACATTGTTTACTTGTATTTTGTGTTCCTGTTCCCCCTCCGTGGGTATCTCTCTTGCTTCTCTTGGCCTATTCCTGTTTTCTCTGTTGGTTTGTAAAAAACCTGTTCAAAAACTTGTCGATCTGCACTAGTGTTAGTAGTGGTAGGTACAATTTGTGTAGTAGTGGTGTGACTGATATATTTGGACCCTGAGTTTGTATGTGGGGATGCTTTCTTGGTAGTTTGCTCTTTCGGTCTCACTGTTTGACTATTGGTGTACTGTTCTTGCGTGGGAAACTGAATCGTAACCTGTTTTTCAGGGATCTTGTTTTTAAGTGTACCTTTTGTTGTTACAGGTATATCCTCACTGCTATACGCACCAATATCTTCACCTGATTCCCCTTCACTAGTCTGCCTTGTCTGCCACCCCTACCTCTACTCCTACTCCTGGATCTCCCCCTTCGATTAAATCTCCTATTTTGGTTACTCTGTTGGTGATGCCAATTATAGACTATTTTATTTTCATAGTCTGCAGAATCTCTAAGATATTTCGTATGTTTCAAATTTAATACAAGATTCTTGGACTCTAAGAGAGTATTTCTTAATATCCCATCAAATTTGGAAAAATCAATGTCATCCCTCCTATTGTTAAGCTCAAGTTGTAGTGTGCCAATCTTATTTCTAATAGTATCAAGCTGTTGTGTTTTGTAAGAAATAAGCCAATGCATAAGCCTGAAAGAACATTCAGTGAGTATAAGATTCCAAGATTCTACTAGATCTATTTCTTTAACCTCAAAAGTCGGAAATTTGTTTATCCTCAAACCTCTTGGTATAATCTGCAATTTTATATACTTATCAAGTGTCCAAACATCAAACTGAAGTTTATGTTCTTTTACAAGCAATTTTTCAATTTCATCAAATAGATCCCCCAAACAATATGTAGTTATATCAGTTGAAAAGACTCTGTCCATAACCAAACAGTCATTGCTTCTTTTTCATTGCTCCCTTTGACTTGATTTATTTATTTATTAACTTGATACATAATTACTAAGTATCATATAGATCTTAAGTTTAAAAGTTTATGTACATTACTCATGTAATTGTCCTTCAGGCTAAAATGTCTATAATTTAAGTATGCATTTTTGTATTTATGAAAAAATGATGTGCAAAGTTTTCTATGTATCTTTTTGGCAACTAACGGGTTAAATGTCTGAATTCACACACACTTAAAATGAAGGTTCATGATTGGTTTCTATTTGACCTATCATTGAACAGATGTCCCTTTAAATGCTTCACACGCTTGCATTACTCCAGCTACGACTATGGCATCAGGCCGAAACATGTTAGCCTATGCTTTCGTGTGAATATTCTTTTTATGTGTTTTGGTGTGCTTTTACCACAAGTGGAATCTAATAAAGACTTTTTGTGCTTTTAAATACCTCGCCTGGGATCAAGTTCTTTACCGTTGTCTATATATATATATATATATATATATATATATATAGTTTAATGTGAATAGAAAAAAGTATTTGATGATCAATTACCCAGAAATTGTATTATTATTATTATTATTTACAGATATTTATTGGAATGCTCTGATATTTCTTTCTAATTTAACATTGATATATTATACATCATTAAATTGCCACAAGTAATTACAATGCTTGTACATGTACATTTTTAAAATAATATGAGTACTGAGCCATACTAATTGATTTTAGTTATTAAATCCCATTATTTAATTAGATGCATTTTTTTCTTATTGCATAAGCATTAAAGGTCTCCCCATTATGAATATATGAATATATTTTTCTTGTACCCTAAAATGTTAAACTTCACACTCAGAAGAAAGGTACATTGCTTTGCATTGTACTAAAGGGCGCAGTAGAAGCAAGGAGGTTAATTTCCATTCTAGCAAATCCTAGACCCCACCCAATACAGGGAAAAGCAAAGCTGAGTGATGCTTGGCACAGATGTAATGAATTGGACTAAATATAATAGAAATGAGTAAGATTTTCAATTTGTCTGGGCTTAGATCTGCCTAAAGTCTAGCCTTTACTTCCATTTCATTTTATTAGCCTCGTCTCCCCAAAACACTACACCCTTTCAAATATTTATTCTACATGAATAAAATACAACATAAACATTCATTTAATATTCATAACTGCCTTCTGCAGACTGAATGTTACTTATCCGAAGAAAGTTTCTTGAGTTTCACAACAAATTATAAATAGTTTTTGTACTAACATTACAATACAACTGATTAATAAAAAATATTTCAGTCAGTGTCTTAAAATCACGTGCAAACTGGAAAAAAAAAGAAAAGAAAATATAGATGATATAGCATTTTTGATATAGCAACATCAGCTTCATTATCTACCCGGTTTACTAAGTACTTCTGCCATTATTCAGAAAATAAAAACAACGACACTCACAGAATGAAGAAAAAGTTGACCACAGCACAGTTGTTACAATCAGTAAGCAAATATTAGTCATTGGTGTATGATATATGCAAGGCATATTTCCAAAAATTTATCTCCCAGGCCAAAGGTTTGGTTAAATAAGATTTAGATTGTTAGTTTTCATGTTAGTGTGAGTCCAATATTTTGTTGCTTATACTAATACCACTATTATTCATACAATTCATCACAGTTTTCTTGAGTGAGATATATTTATTTATTTATAAAATATTTTACCAGGAAGGATACATTGAGGTTTCTCTCGTTTTCAAGTATGTCCTGGGTCCACAAAACATTGCATTGATACAATAGGGTACAATAAAATACAAAAACAATAGTAATACATAATATATACAAAATTCAACATAGAACAGGTAGGAAATATATAATAAACCATGACAGGTGCATTCTGTTTTGAGATATGTAGAGAGGGATCTCTTAAAGGATTTTAGGCTTGGGGAAGGTTTGAAAGTGTGCGGGAGGTCGTTCCATACTTTGGTGCTCTGTAGGAAAAGGAGGATATATATATATATATATATAAAATAGTATACTGTGAAATTAGCCCTAACTCTGACTCCAGTCTCTAACCCTGAAGGTAAATCTAACTCAGATCTCTAACCCTATTCTTACCTTAGATAAAGATAACTGGTCATTCAATTCTTCCATCATGATTTTTGTAAATTGTGAGATCCCAGAAAACATTTAATTTCCAGCAGCAAAACCCTGGCTGGGAGATTATGACAATGCCATGATTATTTTATTATGTTTGGTTTCTATATTTTATTTATGTTCCACTTTAACAAAATCCTTAGCAGCTGCATTTGAAGTTTTCAATTTTCCTTCTCCCTTACACTTCCTTTTCTCCATATTGTCCTATTTAAATTTCCAATACATTAAAATATAATTTGAAGCCAGTGGCTTCTGCCTCAGTTTTACTGCATATTAAATTATTTTACTTTCCATTTAAAGGGACACTAAACCCAAATGTTTTCTTTCATGATTCAGATAGAGAATACAATTTTAAACAACTTTCCAATTTACTTCTATTATTTAATTTGCTTCATGTTTTAGATATCCTTTGTTGAAGAAAGAGCAATGCACATGGGAGAGCCAATCACAGGAGGCATCTATGTGCAGCAACCAATCAGCAGCTACTGAGCCTATCTAGATGTGATTTTCAGCTAAGAATATCAAGAGAATGAAGCAAATTAGATAATAGAAGTAAATTAGAAAGTTGTTTAAAACTGCATGCTCTTTCTAAATCATGAAAGAAAAAAAAATAGGTTTCATGTCCCTTTAAGGACTCCAGTGATCAGACAGCCTTTTGGTTATAAATTATATTATAAATAATAATATAATAATATTATAAATATCATTATATTGTTATATTATTATTTTCTGCCCTTATTTAATAATATTTATTTGGTTAATTTTGAGTTTATCAATAAACATGTTTTATTGTTTTTTTAAATAACTACCTGACCAAATGTACAAACCTTCGTAAAAGGGACACTCAGGTTAAATTAAATGTTCATGATTCAGATAGAGGAGCAATTTTAAACAACTTTCCAATTTACTTCCATTAACAAAATGTGCACAGTCTTTTTATATTAACATCTTTTGAGTCAACAGCTCCTACTGAGCATGTGCAAGAATTCACAGAATATATGTATATGCACTTGTGATTGGCAGATGGCTGTCACATGGTACAGGGGGAGTGAAAATATAAATAACTTTGAAATTTGTTAGAAAAAAATCTACGACTCATTTGAAGTTTAGACTAAGGGGCCGAATTATCAATGTGCGGGCGGACATGATCCACTGTAGTGAATCGTGTCTATCACACATCTATAAATGCCGACAGTTCTGGTGAACTGCTTGTGTTATACGTCCCCCGGCTGCTAGCAGGGGTTGTCAATCAACCCGATCGTATGCGATCGGGCGGATTGATGTTCGCCACCTCAGAGGAGGCGTACGAGTTAAGGAGCAGCATTCTTAAAGGGACAGTCAAGTCCAAAAAAACTTTCATGATTCAAATAGAGCATGTAATTTTAAACAGCTTTCCAATGTACTTTTATCACCAATTTTGCTTTGTTTTCTTGGTATTCTTAGTTGAAAGTTAAACCTAGGAGGTTCATAAGCTAATTTCTTAGACATTGAAGGCCACCTCTAATCTAAATGCATTTTGACCGTTTTTCACCACTAGAGGGTGTTAGTTCATGTGTTTCATATAGATAACATTGAGCTCACGCACGTAAATTTACCGAGGAGTGAGCACTGATTGGCTAAAATGCAAGTCTGTCAAAAGAAATTAAATAAGGGGTCTGCAGAGTCTTAGATACAAGGTAATTACAGAGGTAAAAAGTGTATAATTATAACTGTGTTGGTTATGAAAAATTGGGGAATTGTTAATTAAGGGATTATCTATCTTTTTAAACATTCTGGTGTTGACTGTCCCTTACTCCTGTTTCCGGCGAGCCTGAAGGCTTATGCGGAAACAGTTATATTCAGGGCATTCGGCCCTTGTTAAATCGGCCCCTAAGTGTTATTGCATTATCTTTTTATCATGCACTTGTTGTTTATACAAATCAATTGTATTTACTGGTCCTTTAACTTTGTGTTGAAAATACAGTCCTGAAACAGTTTGACTGTTATAAAGTTATATATAGATTTCATTTGCATATAAGAATCAGGTCTGTGTTGCCTGTGTTCTATCAGAAGAGCGAACTTATCAGACTAGCGAATGGAAGTGACGTTCCGTCCGCTGTCTGTCACCTGCTCATGAAAAAGCTTATTTTTTTGCTCTTACAAATAAACTTAATGCTTAATAAGCTGCAGTGTTGTATTCTTAGGAGTGATGGGTAAAAGATCATTTCAGACACTTAAAGCCTCCATCTTCAGTTACACCAAACCCTGTGTTATTCTAGAATGGAGATACAGATGAGCATTAGTGAATCAGCAGAGCTGAACATCATAACAACGGCTGCATAGGGCTTTTATTGTAATTTTTTACTGTTTATACTGGCAAAGTTCATTAGGATAAGGCCACTAGAATCTCTGAGCTTGATTAGGTCATTTATCGTTCTATAAACAAAGTTTCTGTTCTGCATTTCCCATCTTTTGTTTGCACTTTAATGAAAGAGTTGTGTCAATAAATTCCCAACAATGAAGTGTTTTAAAATCATTTAACACTGTCATAGCAACAATTTAATGATTTTTAAAATCAAGATCATTTAAGATATATGCCCCTTAAAATAGAAGCTTGGTGGAATTAATCTTTTCATTCTCTTTTGCTGTGTGTAAAGGAAGTTGTGCTCTGTTCTTAAAGAGATGTTTCCTTGTAATAAATACAGCACTAAGCAGTGGGTTATAATTATCAGAAACCATTGCAATATATATTGTTCATCATTTTTAAATTATTTTACCTTTATTTCTTTTTTTGGCTTCATTTGTGCAGTGTCCATTACTTCCTGCCAGAGCCACACAACTGGGGCTGTGGTCTCTGCAGGAAGACAAAGAAGTAGATTTTCATTTTAAGTGGTTGCTAGGAGACACATGCACTAGCTGCAAACAGTTTCTTGCCCATGCTCAGTAGAGGACTTTTGCCTTAAACATAATTTGAGAACTTAATCTTTATAATGGTCGCTCCCTTTTCTCACTGGCTACACTGAGAATTTCTAAGTGCTCATTTTGCCATAAAACAAGCTGTTTGCTGTTTTTAAATGCAACCTGTGTTTTTTTAATTTATTTTTATTTTTTACTGAAGGAACACTATTTTATATCCCTCACGATCAGGTTTGTCAAAATGTAAAATGAGTAAATGTGAGATTCAACAAGGTCCTTCAAAAATATATTTATATATTTGATGAAAACTTTTTTCATAAAACAGGAAAATCATTATTAGCTTCTTGCCTCATAGAACAAGTTTTACTCTCAAGGATATGGGCAGAACTTAAATGCATTCAAAACCTTACAGTCGACCCTAACAAATGCACAAAAAATAGCTTTGAAAAAGTTCAAAAGAAAAAAATGCTAAAAAACTAAGACAACCTCGTCAGCATTGAGCTAGTAAAACACAACTGGGAGACAAGATATTTTACAAGGGAAGTTGTGTGTTTTTTTTATCCGCATTCTGAATCAAAGTTCACATATCCAGACCAAACCTGGAGAATGTCGCTGAACACTTTAGAATGTCCCCTGTCCGTTATTGGTGTCTGTGAGATTATTTATTTTATTCTATCCACCAAGACTATCAAAACAAACAGACATGCAAATAGTGAAGAATTTCACCCCATTACCGAGCCTATTTTACAGGTGTGTTTCCAAAGTGTTGCAGTTTAATTACTATTTTTCCGCGTTGCTAATGGTTGTCATTTGCTCTGAGAGATATCATGTATAGGGGCATTACAACAAATATAATTGTTAATGGCATGCAGTGCCACCTTTAGCATTTGCAAGATTAATTTGTGGGGCCTCATATCTTAACTCCTTATTCCCCTGTATGCCCTGCCCCTCTATTGCCCATCCCTGTCCCAACATTCAGTGTTACTAATATAAAGAATAACGCTAAATATTTCACTTCCTTTTAGCATAAACACTTCTTCATAGACTAAATACAGATCCACCTTCCCATAGCCTCTTCTCTGACACTGAGGGGCCCCAAAGTGTTGAGCGCTAGGAGGTTGCCCCTTTCACCCTGCTCAAAGGGAAGGCCTGATTTTAGGAAAGCCCACTGGCGATAGGCTGATAAAGATCTCACTTGATATACAAGACCCCTCAGCAGCCTAATGAGTATGTATAAATCTAGTCCGCAGTGTTAACCTATGAAGAGACTGGAATATACCACTGTGTCATTTATTAGTAATTCATATCTAAACTGGATATTATCTATAGTATTGCACTAAAGCTAACAATAACTATTCTAAATTAACATTTTACTGTTCTTCATGTGAATATTATGTTCCTTAAAAATAAATGATGTTTGTTTACAATATACTGAATGTTCTGTAACAATACGTGTAACCTACTTGGCTTTATAGAATCGGTGTTGAAGTTCAAGGGAAATAACATAGTGGTTTTAATTCCTTGTGTAAGCTGCATGTTTGAAAGCCTTGCAAATTAACATTTAGGATATTTTGCCAACTTGCGCTCCCCACAATGTATCACAATATTAAAGGGACATGAAACCCAAAATATTTCTTTCATGTAATTTTAAACAAATTTGTAAGTTACTTGTATTATCTAACTTGCTTAATTTCCTAGTTAACACATTGGGGCCTAATTACTAACGTGCGAGCGGACATGATCCGATATTGCGGATCATGTCCGCTACACATCGATGAATGCCGACAGTTCTTGTGAACTGCTGGCTCAATACCGCCCCCTGCAGATTTGCGGCTAATCGGCCGCTAGCAGTGGGTGTCAATCAACCCGATCATATTGGATCGGGTTTATTTCACGCGATGTCTGTCCACCACCTCAGAGCAGACAGGCAGGTTGCTTCATAACTGTTGTTTCTGGTGCTCGCCAGAAACACGGCCCTTCAAGCTCCGTTCAGAGTTTGATAAATGGGCCACATTGGGTGAGCCAATAGCATGATGCATATATGTGCAGCCACCAATCAGCAGCTGCTGAGCTTACCTGGGTATTCTTTTTTCAAAAAGAGATACCAAGAGAACAAAACAAATCAAATAATAGAAGTCAATTGGAAAGTTGATTAAAACTGCATGCTCTGTCTGAATCAGGAAAAAATGTGGGTTTCATGTCCCTTTAAGCTCTAAGAAACAACATCTGCTTTGCAGCACACATACTCTTTTGTTCTTTTGTCTCAGCTTCAAACTGCACACTGTTACACATGATGAAAAATATATACTTTGTGTCAGTTTTACCAAATCTGTAATGGATTAAGTAGAACATACTGCAATCCAATCATGTATTACCCCATTTGTAAGTCTTGGCTTTCTCTGCATATCCCCTTTGTAATTAAAACCAAAAAAAACCTGGATAGCTGCCTTTTAAATATTTCGCAAACTGCCAATAATTTGTTTGTGGTACTGGATAGGTCAAAGCAATAAGGAACAAGCAAATGGAAAAGGAAATATATAACAGTCTTAAAACTCACACCCAAGTCTGATCATTTGAAACTTCCTCTTTTGTAGTCAGATGACAATAGAATTGTCGTAGTGAGGGTCTTTGCTAATGCAATGTCAAAACAATGTGACAAATATTACTTCATTGAATGACCCCTGTCCTCTGAGTTATCTGATTCTGTTTGAGCCTGAGATTTTTTTTTTTAAATCTGAAGAGGGTTAATGTTTATTTAAATGAATTGCATTTTCCATATGTCCCAAATGTTCAGGATTGATGAGGTAGTCCCAACCGACGCTTCTCTTGCAGACCAATCCTACTTGCAGATTGTGCATTACTAATAATGCAGTTCCTGCTCAGCGCAAAAGCTAATCAGCACATTTGTTAAAAATAATACATTTTGGCAGCATGTTCTAAACTAATGTTGAATGTTTGCCGAACAGACAACATTTGTTTCTGCAAAGCATTAAAAATTGCCATTGGCTTTAACCCATAGACATCCCCCTTGAAAATCCTCTTGAGTGTTGTCTGTTTATCTTATTTTCTTTGCTATGTCTAATAAAGGATAGATACAAATAATATTCTGCACTTATTAAAGGGATAGAACAGTCAAACATTTGCATGAATGCATTTAAATTTTAAATAGAAGCATTTGTGGAATATATTAGCAAATTATTAGCACTATATTAGCAAAAAGGATTCTAGTAAAAGTTTTTCAGTGACATATGCACATATGTTCCATCACCAGTATTCAAGCTTGGAGAGCTGGAGGTGGTGTGTATTTTTCTTACAAATACTTAATTTGTGTCATACCAGCCACTGCTGACTTTCTGAGAAGGTGTAGTGCTACTGTTACTGTAGTGATACGCTTGCATTTCAAAGTATTGGTACACTTGATTTTAAAGTATTGGTACGCTTGCATTTTAAAGTATTGGTGCGCTTGCATTTTAAAGTATTGGTACGCTTGCATTTTAAAGTATTGGTACGCTTGCATTTTAAGAGAAAAACACAAAAAAGCACGACTAGAGTTTGCCAAAATGCATGTTTGACAAGCCACAGTCCTTCTGGGAGAATGTCCTTTGGCAGACAAAACAAAAGTAGAGCTTTTTGGAAAATCACAACAACTTATTGTTTATAGAAGGAAAAAAGAAGCTTTCAAACAAAAGAACACCATCCCTGTTGTGAAACATGAAGGAGACTCAGTGATGTTTTGGGCTTGCTTTGCTGCCCCTAACACTGGGTGCCTAGAATCTGTGCACAACACAATTAAATCAGAAGACTATCAAGGCATTCTGGAATGAAACGTAATACCCAGTGTCAGAAAGCTGTGTCTCAATCGTAGTTCATGGATTCTCCAGCAGGATAATGACCCAAAATATACCTCAAAAAGTACCCAAGAATGGATGAGAAGAAAACATTGAACCATTACGACGGATCTTCAATGAGTTCAGATCTGAATCCCATTAAACATCTGTGGAAAGAGCTGAAACTCACAGTTGGGAACAGGGACTGGTCAAACCTGAGAGAACTGGAGCAGTTTGCTCAAGGAGAGTGGAATCTTATTCAGAGCTACAAAAAACACAGGATTGTAGTTATTGTCTCCAGAGGCTGTGCTAAGAAATATTAGGTAAAGGCAGGGGTCATGTCCAGCGGGGACGCATGGTAACGGAATTCCTGTACTATTCTTGCAGGTGGAACTAAATTCCGACTGTACATTTCTGTGTGGCTTGCTCTATGGTTATTTAGCTCCCCTCATCAGAAATAGGACTATTGCACCTTAAGTGCATGAGACTCTGTGACAGAGGAGGATTCTCAGGCAACCATTCAACCCTTCATTAGTTTTAATTTGCTTTCATTAACCAAAGTGTATAGATTATATACATATAAATACAGTGTGTATGTAAGAGTGTGTGTATAAAACAATATTAATTTGTAGGATTTGACCCCTGGGTTAAGAGTACCATTTGTTTTGTCTGTGCCATTCTCATTTGTTTTACTGTTTAAAGTAATATGTGAAGTCATAAACTAAAAGTGAAGATTCTGTTCTTTAACATTTAAAATAAAGAATGGTGGATACCAAATACTTCTGTCAATTTTAACTTAGTTTATATTTATATTATTAATATTATTCTTTATTTATAAAGCGCAACAGATTCCGCAGCGCTGTCCATGGCTAACAAAGATAAAAGGACAGTACGATATGAGACACCAGACAAAATTTAACAAACAAATACAGGGGGAATTGGGAGCCCTGTTCCCGTGGGAACTTACAATCTAAATGGGTAGGAGGGTGAGAAACAGGAGGTGGGGACTGCAAAGGTTGTAATGATGTTAGTGTGGAGTTAGATGAGGGCAACTATTAGGCAAGTGGAATTCATTAGTTACTGATTTGGTGATAGGCTTCCCTGAACAAGAAGGTTTTTAGGGAGCGTTTAAAGGAGGAGAGGTTGGGGGAAACTCTGACAGCTCGAGGAAGTGCATTCCAGAGGGTTGGTGCCGCACGAGAGAAGTCCTGTAGTCTAGCATGGGAGGAGGTGATGGTAGAAGAGGCAAGGAGTAGATTGTTGTTGGATCTTAGGGGACGGGCAGTGAGGACAGGTAGGGAGGGGCTGCATTGGTAAGGGCTTTGTAGGTCATAGTTAGAAATTTTGAATTTAATTCTGCTGTGAATGGGGAGCCAGTGAAGGGACTCACAGAGGGATGCAGCGGATACAGAGTCTCGGGAGAGAGGTGGATTAGGCTAGCAGAGGCATTTAGGATGGATTGAAGGGGGGAGATGCTGTCTGAGAGGAAGGCCAGTTAGTAGGTTGTTACAGTAGTCAAGCCGGGAAATTACTAGGGAATGGATTCGCTGTTTAGTAGTTTCAGCACTCAGAAAAGGAAGAATTTTGGAGATATTGCGTAGGTGGTTGTGACAGGATGAAGAGAGTGATTGGATGTGGGGTATGAAGGACAGATTGGGGTCAAGTGTAACTCCTAGGCAGCGGACTTGGGGTGATGGGGAGATAGTGGTGTCACCAACAGTGATAGGAAAGTTAGAAACTAGAGTAGAATTAGATGGGGGGATTAGAAGAAGCTCAGTCTTGGACATGTTGATTTTTAGGTGGTGAGAGGCCATCCAGGAAGAAATGCCAGATAAGCAGCCGCTGATGTGGGAAAGGACAGAAGGAGAGAGTGCAGGGGTGGATAGGTAGATCTGAGTATCATCAGCATAGAGGTGATAGTTGAAGCCATAGCTACTGATAAGTTTACCCAGTGAGGAAGTATAAATAGAGAAGAGTAGAGGGCCTAGAACAGAGCCTTGAACGTTTTCCTAAAAAAAGTAGAAGGGTAGCAATACTTTTGGTCATGTCTGTATGTGTGTATGCTGCTTAAAAACAGTAATAACTTTTACTATAAGCATTTTTGCTAATGGAAGTATATGGCAAAAATGGTTGTATTGAAAACTGAAATTCACTCATGCACGTTTCAATTTTGACCTTTCTATCCCTTTAAGCAATCCCTGCGCACCACATAGGAAAATTTCCACTGAATGCTTCCAACATCTCTAGGGTATTTTAAAAACAATTTTCATATTTAAATGACAGGAAAATCAGATCTATTGCACTCATATTACAAATTAAAGAACAATCTAAAATACCGCTGTAAAATGTAGCACTTTTTGAAACCTGAAGTAAATCATTATTATTAGTAGTACAGCACAGTGCATGAAGAGCTCCCTTACTAGCAGACCATCAGCTTAGCGCACTGACTGTTCAGTTCACTATTGGCTTAGCACTTGAGTGATATCCAATAGGAAATGTACTGCAATCCTCTTAAGAAGCCTATTATCTGACGATTTATCATACCCTCACTATCCAACATGCAGATTTTAGTGCCACAAATCTATTGCGCAAGCAATAAAAAATAACTTTGGACAAAAATAGAAGCACTGTTGAATGGGCTGGAGCAATATTGACGCACAACAGAGCTAACACTTGTAATCCAGGTCTTTATGGGGAATAAAATGTTTGGTTAACCCGCCATTCAGAAATTAACATTTATTTTATACACATGTGAATAGCAGAACAAGTGCAAACAAGAACATTCATTCTACAATTAAATGACAAATTGTAGCATTCACATTCTTATTTACAGCACATCAATCCCAATTCTGTGGCACCATATCATGCTCAAACTCTGCCCCTTTCCCAGTACAGTCTGCTCAAGTCTTTTAACAATATAACTCCCCCCATTTTGTGCCACAACACACTGCTAAAGTCTTGTGAATAACAAAGGGGCTGTATGTTCAGAGTCTGATAAGACTTTGGTATGTGGCTGCTGTAGGGGATGCAGAGCCAGGCATCTGATATGGGTATATACCTGACAGAGGGGCTGCAGGGCAAAGGGTCTCAAGTGGGTATAGTTAAGAAGGTCAGGAGTCTGATGACATATGTCACTAACAAAATGGCTGCAGGAAGAGAAATTTGATATATAAACTGCACTTGATTAACAATTGCATATAATAGCAATTTCTGCTTTGTCATGTGATCTCATTCATATGGGACAACACATACTAATATTTGAGAATACATCTAGAGCAGAATATAGGAAACTTGCAACAAGTGGGAAAAATCTCACCCAAGATATTAGCAGTGGTTTCATTATTAGGTGACTAGTACTGTAGTAATACACATAAATAGTAGTTAGAAGATATAACATAATAAAAACAAGTTAGAAATCAATAACTGAGGATAAAAAGACGATAGAAAGAGGATAAGTACATAAGATTTACATAAGATTAACTTTAACTTCTTTCTTTAACATGCCACCCAAGAAGAACTATTAAAGGGACATTAAACTTAAAAAAAAGGAATTTCAGGGCTCCGGTAGTTGTATAAATAGCAGCTGGTTGAATGATAAGTGACAGAGAGTTGCAATTAATGGATATATATTTAGATAAGACAAGGATTCAATGTGCCTCAGGGATTTACTTTGCACTCCATTCTCATTTCTAAAGTTGAAAATGGTCTGGAAGCTGTGGGAAAAAATGAATAATAAGGAAATTAATTAGTGTGTCCAACATCTATTTAGTGTGCCCCATACTTTCAATGGATATCACGGCTGTGCTAATCATTGCTCATATTGTAAGTTGAAATATATGTGCTGTGTGCAAGCTCTAAAAAAGTTAGCGTGACTTGATACCTGAAGTAAAGTGTTAGGGCAGCAATATAAGTAGAAATAAAAACATGTAAAACAAATTAAAATACAGTACTGCACATATATACACATATTAAATGTTTATTATTGAAATAAATGTATAAAAAAATGTTTTTAAAGGAAATGCTATATGTCAAGGTGTTGGACTGGGAAAGTCTCAAAGGTATATATATATATATATATATATATATATATATATGTGTATGTATTTGTATGTGTGTATGTATATACAGTATATGTGTGTGTGTGTGTATTTATTATATATATAGATAGATAGATAGATAGATAGATAGAAAAAATATTTTCTTCAACTGAAAACAAAGGTATTGAAAGTATTTCTTATCGCACCTCCAGCTTTAGAGCAGTTGGCTTAATGCACCTTCAGGTTAGCGTTCAAGCAAAAACCAGAACAGGCTTTAGTAGTGCGCCCCATGGAAGTCTATGGGGAAAGAGATTTAGCGCAGTTGTACTGTCTGACCTCCAGATGTTGTTTACTTGTGCGCAATCTTTTACTTTTAACTTCTGCAGTCATAGACTCCATTTATTAAGCAGCTGCTTCGTAGGCCCATCCTTCAGACTCGTCTGAAACGTAAGTTAAGAAGCAGCGGTTGTAAGAAATCATCCCGATCCAATCGGGATGATTGACAGCCCTGCTAGAAGCCGATTGGCCGCCAGTGAGCAGGGAGCGGCATTGCACAAACACTTCACCAGAAATGCTTGTGCACTTCAATGGTAGCATCATAATAACTCAGACTGCTCAAATTTACATGCCATAGTGAAGGCCTGGAATCCAATAGTTCTGATAATATTAGATTGGACACAAAGGCACATTTTAGACATTAAACTAGAGTGGTAATGGTTAGTCGAATTAAGATTTAAAGGGAGCATTATGACCGTATTTTGTGTTACCATAGCTCAGTAGTAAGCATGGGCAATGCAAGTCGATATTATATACTGTTGTAACGCAAGTGATATATACAGGTTCCACAACTCAGATTATTTTTTCTTTTTTTTTTTCTAAGGTTCATAAGGGACCCAAGATCTCTGTACAAACTGGGAAAGAAAGAGAATGTGGTTCCTCTGTTTGCTTTTTTATGTGTACCTGTATGATTGTTTTTTCTTTTTTGTATGTTTTTTGTTGGATACAGTTATTTATTGATAAGCCTGGTGCATTATTTTGCTGCTATTGCTGTTTATAGATTTGAAATCCTAATAAAAATATATAAATATAAAAAAAAGAAATGCTTGTGCAATGTTAAATGTGGACAACGCATGCTGTCTTCATTTAGTGATGTTGAGCGGACATGATTTGCTACAGCTAATCATGTCCTCTTGACAGTTAATAAATCTACCCCTTAGCGCTTAATAGCACTAACATTTTTGCACCCCACTTAAAATCATCCCGATCTGATCAGGATGATTAACAGCCCCTGCTAGCGGTCGATTGGCTGCCAGTGAACAGGGGGCGGCATTGCACAAGCATTTCACCAGAAATGTTTGTGCAATGTTAAATGTGGACAGCGTATGCAGTCCTCATTTAGTGATGTTGAGCAGCGAATCATGTCCGCTCAACAGTTAATAAATCTACCCCTTAGCGCTTAATAGCGCTAACATTTTTGCACCCCACTTGTAATCTAGACCTTAATATTTTAATTTCACAAAAGTACAAAAGATTTATAATTATCGTGTTAGATTTTGAAAAACAAAACAAAAAAAATAAAACAAACAACTTTGCCTAGACATATCCTTTTTTAATTTAAAGAAGCGCTATAAACATAGGCGGAATACAAGGAAACATTTATAGGGATCAGATGGGTAGAGGACCCTGCCAAGAGTCGCACTGTTGTAGTCAGCTCTAAAGAAGGTGATCTACAAACAGCATGGCTCTTAGGCTTACATGCTAAGGGGGTTCAGGGGATAGCAATGGAGGAGAGGAAACGGTATAAAGAAATGTTAGTGTAGGTTGTATGCCTCCCTGAACAGTAGAGTCTTTAGGGAGCGCTTGAAGTTTTTAAAAATAGGGGAGAGTCTTGTGGAGTGAGGCAGAGAGTTCCACAAGATGGGAGTCAGTCTGGAGAAGTCCTGTAAGCGTGAGTGTGTGGAGGTAACAAGAGAGGAGGAGAGTAGGAGGTCATGATTAGAGTGAAGGGGACAGGAGGGAGAGTATCTGGAGACAAGGTCTGAGATATAGGGGGGAGCAGTGCAGTTGAGGGCTTTGTATGTCATAGTGAGGATTTTGTGTTTAATCCTAGAGGCAAGAGGAAGCCAGTGAAGGTATTGGCAGAGAGGTTCCGCAGATGAAGAGCGACGTGTAAGGAAGATGAGCCTGGCAGAGGCATTCATAATGGATTAAAAAGGAGCTATGCGGCAGCTGGGGAGACCAGAGAGGACAGAGTTGCAGTAATCGAGGCGGGAAAGGATGAGAGAGTGGATTATAATCTTAGGTGTGTCTTGTGTAAGGAAATGTCTAATTTTAGAGATGTTTTTAAGGTGGAAGCGGCAGGATTTCGCCAAGGACTGAATGTGAGGAGTAAAAGAAAGATCTGAGTCAAGTGTGTACCCCAAGACATCGGGCATGCGGGGTAGGGGTAATGATGGAGTTGTCGACAGTTATAGAGATATTGGGGGTGGAGATTTTGGAAGAAGGGGGGAAAATAAGGAGCTCAGTTTTGGAGAGATTTAACTTGAGGTAGTGAGAGGACATCACAGAAGAGATGTGAGAAAGAAAGTTAGTGACACGGGTTAGCAAGGAAGGAGATAGGTCTGGTGCAGAGAAGTAGATTTGGGTGTCATCTGTATACAAATGATATTGGAACCTGTGGGACTTTATTAGAGAACCTAATGATGATGTGTAGATTGAGAAGAGAAGGGGACAGAGGACAGAGCCTTGCGGTACCCCAGCAGAAAGTGGTGATGGCGCAGAGGAGGCCCCAGAGAAGGCTACACTAAAGGTACAGTTTGACAGGTAGGAAGAGAACCACGAGAGGGCTGTGTCACAAATGCCAAAGGATTGGAGGGTTTGGAGCAAAAGAGTATAGTCAACAGTATCAAAGGCTGCAGACAGATCAAGGAGGATAAGCAGAGAGAAGTGGCCTTTTGATTTTGCTGTAAGTAGGTCATTGGTAACCTTAACAATTGTTGTCTCTGCGGAGTGATGGGGATGAAATCCAGATTGCAGTAGGTCGAGGAGGGAGTTTAATGTAAGGAAATGGGATAGACGTGCATATACAGGGAGTGCAGAATTATTAGGCAAGTTGTATTTTTGAGGATTAATTTTATTATTGAACAACAACCATGTTCTCAATGAACCCAAAAAACTCATTAATATCAAAGCTGAATAGTTTTGGAAGTAGTTTTTAGTTTGTTTTTAGTTATAGCTATTTTAGGGGGATATCTGTGTGTGCAGGTGACTATTACTGTGCATAATTATTAGGCAACTTAACAAAAAACAAATATATACCCATTTCAATTATTTATTTTTACCAGTGAAACCAATATAACATCTAAACATTCACAAATATACGTTTCTGACATTCAAAAACAAAACAAAAACAAATCAGTGACCAATATACCCACCTTTCTTTGCAAGGACACTCAAAAGCCTGCCATCCATGGATTCTGTCAGTGTTTTGATCTGTTCACCATCAACATTGCGTGCAGCAGCAACCACAGCCTCCCAGACACTGTTCAGAGAGGTGTACTGTTTTCCCTCCTTGTAAATCTCACATTTGATGATGGACCACAGGTTCTCAATGGGGTTCAGATCAGGAGAACAAGGAGGCCATGTCATTAGATTTTCTTCTTTTATACCCTTTCTTGCCAGCCACGCTGTGGAGTACTTGGACGCGTGTGATGGAGCATTGTCCTGCATGAAAATCATGTTTTTCTTGAAGGATGCAGACTTCTTCCTGTACCACTGCTTGAAGAAGGTGTCTTCCAGAAACTGGCAGTAGGACTGGGAGTTGAGCTTGACTCCATCCTCAACCCGAAAAGGCCCCACAAGCTCATCTTTGATGATACCAGCCCAAACCAGTACTCCACCTCCACCTTGCTGGCGTCTGAGTCGGACTGGAGCTCTCTGCCCTTTACCAATCCAGCCACGGGCCCATCCATCTGGCCCATCAAGACTCACTCTCATTTCATCAGTCCATAAAACCTTAGAAAAATCAGTCTTGAGATATTTCTTGGCCCAGTCTTGACGTTTCAGCTTGTGTGTCTTGTTCAGTGGTGGTCGTCTTTCAGCCTTTCTTACCTTGGCCATGTCTCTGAGTATTGCACACCTTGTGCTTTTGGGCACTCCAGTGATGTTGCAGCTCTGAAATATGGCCAAACTGGTGGCAAGTGGCATCTTGGCAGCTGCACGCTTGACTTTTCTCAGTTCATGGGCAGTTATTTTGCGCCTTGGTTTTTCCACACGCTTCTTGCGACCCTGTTGACTATTTTGAATGAAACGCTTGATTGTTCGATGAGCACGCTTCAGAAGCTTTGCAATTTTAAGAGTGCTGCATCCCTCTGCAAGATATCTCACTATTTTTGACTTTTCTGAGCCTGTCAAGTCCTTCTTTTGACCCATTTTGCCAAAGGAAAGGAAGTTGCCTAATAATTATGCACACCTGATATAGGGTGTTGATGTCATTAGACCACACCCCTTCTCATTACAGAGATGCACATCACCTAATATGCTTAATTGGTAGTAGGCTTTCGAGCCTATACAGCTTGGAGTAAGACAACATGCATAAAGAGGATGATGTGGTCAAAATACTCATTTGCCTAATAATTCTGCACTCCCTGTACTAGCTTTTTGAGAAGCTTTGAGGCAATAGGGAGTAGGGAAATAGGGCGGTAGTTGGATGGGGAGGTTGGATCAAGAGAAGGTTTTTTGAGGATAGATTTTACCAGTGCATGTTTCAGAGATGAGGGAAATTTACCGGTGCTGAGGGAGAGGTTGAAAATGTGTGTGAGTATAGGGGTAAGGGTAGAAGAGAGGGAGGGGAGTAGCTGTGAGGGGATAGGGCCAAGAGGACAGGTAGTGAGGTGAGAGCTGAACATAAGTGCCAAAACTTCTTCTTCAGGGAGAAAGAGCTACATTTATGGCTATTTGGGTTGTGCTTGATTGCAAAAGTTTGAGGAAGTGAGAGAATGGAAGAATGTTGAGAGCTGAATTTGTTTCTCATGGATATTTTCATATACATATATATTTATACTTGCTGCCCATCGCTACGTGACTTACCGCCTTCGCTCATGGAATGAGATCAAGGCTCCCATTGGAGCCTATGGAAGCATGCTCTCCTGAGCGCAATGCTTCTGTGCAATGTGAATGCAAGGTCACGATCGCATTGCACCTAACTTGTAATATCAGCGCACATGTGCGTGCACTGGTATTACTAAGTTAAGCGCAAATATCGCTTTTGCGAAAGCAATATTTTTTGCTCAATTTATATTCTACCCTATAATATTTACTGACTGATCAGCCAATAAGCTTGGGAGCAGTAATGCACTACCTATTCTCAGCTGAATATGACCATTAATTGGCAGATGCAAACATATGCTGTCCCTGCTGTACTTTAGAATGGAGTATTGCAATATTTAATTTAGTTTATTGTTTAATAGTTCTTGGGTAGCATTTTCAATTAATCAAGTTAAGGTAAGTCTAAAGTATGTATTAGTCAATGAGTATTATTAGCCAGTAATAATTAGTAGGAAGTATACAACTGATACTGCTGAATGTGATCATTTTAAATGTTTTTATTTTGTTACTAAGTTTGAATTTTGTTGTTTACTATTTTGCCATATTTTGTTACACCTCAGAAAATAAAGGAAAATATACATTTATAAAATACTTTAGAAAGCTATGGTTGACATTTTAATAAGAAGACAATTTGTTTAATAGATAACTGGGTCCCTTTATAAACTATCGCCTAGATTACGAGTTTTACGTTAACAGGGGTAGCAGTGCTAATGAGCAGTTTATGCTCACCGCTCACTTACAGACATCGCTGGTATTACGGGTTTTTACAAACCCAGCGCTAACCGCTAAAAAGTGATCGTAGAGCAAAATTTTGCTCCACATCTCACCTCAATACCAGCGCTGCTTACGTTACCGCTGAGCTAGTTGAACGTGCTCGTGCATGATTTCCCCATAGGAATCAATGGGGGAGAGCCAGCTGAAAAAAAACCTAACACCTGCAAAAAAGCAGCGTTTAGCTCCTAAGGCAGCCCCATTGATTCCTATGGGGAAAATACATTTATGTCTACACTTAAGACCCTAACATAAACCCCGAGTCTAAACACCCCTAATCTTACACTTTTAAACCCCTAATCTGCCGCCCCTGACGTCGCCGACACCTACATTATATTGATTAACCCCTAATCTGCCGCTCTGGACACCGCCGCCACCTACATCATACTTATTAACCCCTAATCTGCTGCCCCTAACATCGCCGACACCTACATTATATTTATTAATCCCTAATCTGCCGTCCCTAACATCACCAACACCTACCTACATTTATTAACCCCTAATCTGCCGCCCCCAACGTCGCCGCCACTATATTAAAGTTATTAACCCCTAAATCCTAAGTCAAACCCTAACCCCCCCTAACTTAAATATAATTTAAATAAATCTAAATAAAATAACATATAATATCATTAATTAAATTATTCCTATTTAAAACTAAATACTTACCTGTAAAATAAACCCTAAAATAGCTACAATATAACAAATAGTTACATTGTATCTAGCTTAGGGTTTTATTTTTATTTTACAAGCAAGTTTGTATTTATTTTAACTAGGTAGAATAGTTATTAAATAGTTATTAACTATTTAATAACTACCTAGCTAAAATAAATACAAAAGTACCTGTAAAATAAAACCTAACCTAAGTTACAATTACACTACACTATAATTAAATTAATTCCCTAAAAGAAATAAAATTATCTAAAGTACAAAAACCCCCCACTAAATTACAGAAAATAATAAAAAAAATTACAATATTTTTAAACTAATTACACCTAATCTAATCCCCCTAACAAAATAAAAATGCCCTCCCAAAATAAAAAAAAGCCCTACCCTACACTAAATTACAAATAGCCCTTAAAAGGGCCTTTTGCAGGGCATTTCCCCAAAGTAATCAGCTCTTTTACCTTAAAAAAAAAATTCAAATCCCCCCCAACATTAAAACCCACCACCCACACAACCAACCCTACTCTAAAACCCACCCAATCCCCCCTAAAAAAAAGCTAACACTAACCCCTTGAAGACCACCTTACCGGGAGACGTCTTCATCCAACCGGGCAGAAGTGGTCCTCCAGACGGGCAGAAGTCTTCATCCAAGCCGGGCAGAAGTGGTTCTCCAGACGGGCAGAAGTCTTCATCCAGACGGCTTCTTCTATCTTCATCAATCCGGCACGGAGCGGGTCCATCTTCAAGACATCCGACGCGGAGCATCCTGTTCATCCGACGGCTCTTCTGGAATGAAGTGGTCCTCCAGACGGGCAGAAGTCTTCATCCAAGCCGGGCAGAAGTGGTTCTCCAGACGGGCAGAAGTCTTCATCCAGACGGCTTCTTCTATCTTCATCCATCCGGCACGGAGCGGGTCCATCTTCAAGACATCCGACGCGGAGCATCCTCTTCATCCGACGGCTCTTCTGGAATGAAGGTTCCTTTAAATGACGTCATCCAAGATGGCGTCCCTTCAATTCCTATTGGCTGATTTCTATCTGCCAATCACAATTAAGGTAGAAAAAATCCTATTGACTGATGCAATCAGCCAATAGGATTGAGCTCGCATTCTATTGGCTGATTGGAACAGCCAATAGATTGCCAGCTCAATCCTATTGGCTGATTGGATCAGCCAATAGGATTGAACTTCACTTAAAGGTACCTTCATTTAGTCGTAGCTGTGGAAAGAAGAGGATGCTCCGCGTCAGAAGTCTTGAAGATGGACCCGCTCCGCGCCGGATGGATGAAGATAGAAGATGCCGTCTGGATGAAGACTTCTGCCCGTCTGGAGGACCACTTCTGCCCGGCTTGGATGAAGACTTCTGCCCGTCTGGAGGACCACTTCTGCCCGGTTGGGTGAAGACTTCTCCCGGTTAGGTGATCTTCAAGGGGTTAGTGTTAGGTTTTTTTAAGGGGGGATTGGGTGGGTTTTAGAGTAGGGTTGGTTGTGTGGGTGGGGGGTTTTAATGTTGGGGGGGATTTGTAATTTTTTTTTACAGGTAAAAGAGCTGATTACTTTGGGGCAATGCCCCGCAAAGGCCCTTTTAAGAGCTATTTTTAATTTAGTGTAGGGTAGGGCTTTTTTATTTTGGGGGGGGGGCTTTTTTATTTTGTTAGGGGGATTAGATTTGGTGTAATTAGTTTACAAAATCTTGTAATTTTTTTTATTATTTTCTGTAATTTAGTGGGGGGGTTTTTGTACTTTAAATAATTTTATTTAATTTAGGGAAATAATTTAATTATATTGTAGTGTTAGGTGTAATTGTAACTTAGGTTAGGTTTTATTTTACAGGTACTTTTGTCTTTAATTTAGCTAGGTAGTTATTAAATAGTTAATAACTACCAACTATTCTACCTAGTTAAAATAAATACAAACTTGCCTGTAAAATAATAATAAACCCTAAGCTTGCTACAATGTAACTATTAGTTATATTGTAGCTATCTTAGGGTTTATTTTATAGGTAAGTATTTAGTTTTGAATAGGAATAATTTAGTTAATGATAGGAATTTTATTTAGATTTATTTTAATTATATTTAAGTTAGGGGGGGTTAGGGTTAGGGTTAGACTTAGATTTAGGGGTTAATAACTTTAATATAGTGGCGACGACGTTGGGGGCGGCAGATTAGGGGTCAATAAATGTAGGTAGGTGTCAGCGATGTTAGGGACGGCAGATTAGGGGTTAATAATATTTAACTAATGTTTGTGATGCGGGAGTGCGGCAGTTTAGGGGTTAATATATTTATTATAGTGGGGGCAATGTCCGGTTCGGCAGATTAGGGGTTAAAAATGTAATTTTAGTGTTTGCGATGTGGGAGGGCCTCGGTTTAGGGGTTAATATATTTATTATAGTGGCGGCGATGTCCGGTTCGGCAGATTACGGGTTAAAAATTTAATTTTAGTGTTTGCGATGTGGGAGGGCCTCGGTTTATGGGTTAATAGGTAGTTCATGGGTATTAGTGTACTTTTTAGCACTTTAGTGAAGAGTTTTATGCTACGGCGTTGTAGTGCAAAACTCTTAACTACTGACTTTAAAATGCGGTACCAGTCTTGACAGGAGATGGTCTACTGCTCACTTTTTGTCAGACTCGTAATACCGGCGCAATGCAAGTCCCATTGAAAAAAGAGGATACGCAATTGACGTAAGTGGATTTGCGGTATTTCCGAGTCTGGCCAAAAAAGAGAGCGGTACACCGGTACCTGCAAGACTCGTAATACCAGCGGGCGTTAAAAAGCAGCTTTGGGACCGGCCAACGCTGCTTTTTAAGCTTAACGCACAACTCGTAATCTAGCTGTATGTGCATGTATATTTATTAGTTTTCTTCCGTTTATTATATTTAATTTTTTCAGTATTGAAGAAGGTCTAAGATAATTTACTAATCTCATTTAAAACAAAGACCAACAGAGTCATATCAACAAATCTCAAGCATAGCATTCTTTTTAGCACACTCACCAACGTATTTCTCCACTGCCAGAGGATATATAGTAAAACAATGTGGTTTTGTGTGTTTTATCATATTAGAGAAAAAGTAAAAGATTTATATTCTTATTTCTTTTTCTCTCTTCATTATTAGAATTTTATATAGATGGTGTTCAATTACTAAATATAATATTTGTATGTATTGATTACAAATTATTATTATTATTATGCTTACAAATGATTTATACTTTACACTAGTTATGTACCTAATGTAATGTCATCTCTGTAATATTAGCATCCTTTCAAACTTTCTATGGAATATGCATACCTGTCTCTGGCCTCCCAGGTATCTATTAAGCTATCCAAACAGGACCTTGAGGAGTGCTCACTACACTTTGCCACAGGGTAGAGCATACAATTTTAGTTAACATAAATTTTTATTGTAGTTTTGTTTGTATCATTGAAACATAGTAAATAACAAAAATTCAAGAAAAATGTACAGTGTAACAACAGTTATAACACATTACGTTTCATCCAGAGTGAAAAAAAAAGAACTTGGCTTTGTTGCGTACCAACCGCTGTCAATGCATACACAGTCCTGTTTAGAACCTAACATCTGGTAATAACCTGAAGCAAGTGATAAAAACATGTTAGGTTACTTTGCGATTTGCTAAAGAAGTCTGAATTATCTCAACTTCTTATTGTGTACAAAGTACAAGAAAGAGAGAGAGAAGAAGAAAAGTTAGGAGCAGAAGGGAGGGGGGGGAACGGGGAAGGACTTATACAGGACTACCACCATTACCTCACGGTGTCTGACTTGGTGTCTATTCGGATCTGAGATACCTTTGGATCCTTGAGGTGTGAACCTAGATGTGAAAAAGCCTTTCACAGACCCTCTATTCTGGTTTTTGGTGTGTCATATATAATCCAGTAGAACCAGACCTTCTGGAAGGTTTCTTCTGTATCTTGTATTACAGCTGCCTGCGCCGACATACTGTAATAGTGTCTAATCTTTAATATAACTTCACCCCAAGATGGAGCACTCTCCTTCCAGTGGCGTGCAATACACACCCTGGTTGCTGTACAGGTTATCTTAATAAATTGGTTTATATATTTATTGAACTCTTTAAGTCTAATATGTAGTAGTGCATGTTCCATCGAGAGTTTAATGGGGCTGTCCAGAATAGAGCTTAAAAAGCGTGATAGTTTATTCCATGTTCTACGTGAATGCGGACAATCCCACCACATGTGTTTGTAGGAGCCCTCCTCCTCACAGCCTCTATAACAGAGTTTGGTTCCGTGTCTAACTGTATGTGAGGTAATCAATGGGGTAAGATACCAGCGAAAGTCAGTTTTGATATTGTTTTCTCGCATGTCTGCGCTAAGCAACCCCCTACCTGCATTATATAGAATCGTATACCAGGTTTGTAAGTCAAACACCTTGTTAAAGTCTGTTTCCCATTTAACTTGTAGAGGGGTTTTAATATTCCCTGAGGCGCACTGAATTGCTTGATATAGTCGTGATATTGTCTGTTTGGGTCTCGTTCGCGAACTACATATAGTTTCTAGGGTAGTAAGGGATTTACATGGGCTTAATGATGTAAGATGGTGTATCGTGGAAGAGATTTGCAAGTATAAGAACCAGTGAAGTTTAGTGGGGTGAAGTTTTTCTTGTAGTTGTGTGTAAGTAAGAATTTTACCCCTCTCCAGTATATCTGCTATCCTGTATAATCCCCTGTTTTCCCATTTTTTAATAGTTGGAATATGTTCTTTATTAATTATACAACCTAATGGTGTTTTGACAGAGTTATGTGGAAGTAGCTGGAGAGTTGAAGTAAGCTTGGACCATTGCTTGATCATGAAGTCTGAGATAGGGAAACTAGTGTGATTTTTGCCAGTACAGCGATTTGGGTCCCATAGGATCAATGATCGTGGTTCTAAATCTATAATATCTAACTCTACGTTTGTCCAAAGAATATCCTCATCTAATTCACTGAGGAGGGCTGTTTGTGCAAGCCTGGCTGCCTGATAATATTGTTTAAAATTGGGTGCCCCGATTCCTCCCAGCCTTCTGTGTCTATTAAGTAACTTAGACGAAATTCTGGCTTTTTTTGAGCATACAATTTTAAACAACTTTACAAATTACTTCTATTATCAAATTTATTTAATTCTCTTGATATTCTTTGTTAAAGGAGCATCAATGCACTAAAGGGAGCTAGCTGAACACACCAGGTAAGCCAATTAGAAGAGGTATATATGTGCAAACAGCAATCTCCAGTTAGTTCCCAGTAGTGCATAGCTTGTCATGCACATCAAAGTAGTTATAGGATCACTAAAAAATAGAATTGAATATCTGACAAATGCAAAATAAAAAAGACAATGCAAAAGCCCTTAAACAGATAGTAAACCCATTTTTTTTTTCTTTACTGATTCAGATAGAGCATGCCAATCTAAGCAACTTTCTAATACACACCTATTATCAATTTTTCTTCATTCTCTTGCTATCTTTATTTGAAAAAGCAGGAATCTAAGCTAAGGAGCCGGACCATTTTTGGTTCAGACCCTGGATAGTGCTTGCTCTTTGGTGGCTACATTTAGCCACCAATCAGCAAGCGCAACCCAGGTGCGGAGCTTCAAAGCTTTTCATTCTTGCTTTTTAAATAAAGATAGCAAGAGAACAAAGAAAAAATGATAATAAGATTAAATTAGAAAGTTGCTAAAAATTGCATGCTCTATCTGAACTATTAATAAAAACATTTGGGCTTACTATCCCTTTTATTTGAATTTGAAATGAGCAGTAGCATATTTACTTGCAAATTGTAAAGTTAATCCAAGTTTCCCTCCTCTTATACAATGTGACAGGCATCGGCCAATCACAAATTGCATATATATACACTATCTCACAAAAGTGAGTACACCCCTCACATTTTTGTAAATATTTTATTATATCTTTTCATGTGACAACACTGAAGAAATGACACTTTGCTACAATGTAAAGTAGTGAGTGTACAGCACCCTGTATAACAGTGTAAATTTGCTGTCCCCTCAAAGTAACTCAACACACAGCCATTAATGTCTAAACCGTTGGCAACAAAAATATGTCACAGTGCATGTTGGCATTCATGGTTCCCTCAATGAACTGTAGCTCCCCAGTGCCAGCAGCACTAATGCAGGCCCAGACCATGACACTCCCACCACCATGCTTGACAAGTTGACTGTAGGCAAGACATACTTGTCTTTGTACTCCTCATCTGGTTTCTGCCACACATGCTTGACACCATCTGAACCAAATAAGTTTATCTTGGTCTCATTGGACCACAGCGAAGTAAGGAAAGAAGTGCCGCTAAGGACCCCTTATATGCCAAGTACGAAAAGGATCCCTCATACAAAGATCCAGGGGTTAGTGAGGACAGATTAGGCAAGGTAGTACTGGCGCTTGGAAGCCTAAGGGTTAGTGAGTATTGATTTAGTAAATTATATTAAATAATAAATCATAAATATTCTCAATATTTTTATATAAATAAGAACCTTTTGATGGTTATGTAAAGGAAATAATAAATCAAAAAGTGAATATGAGTATTGATTAGATCAATATAAAGTACATTAATATATTCTCAGAGGACCCTTTTTAGGTTCGGTATAGGAGATAATGAGTTAATAAATGTAAGTTGTATTGGGATAATTCAATATAACTATAAGCTCATGTGTATTAATCAGTTGTATGGATCAGTATAATTATTATATGTTAAATTCTTAAAATGACTAAAGTTCCCTATCACTTGAGACTAGCTCATTGGACCACAGGACATGGTTCCAGTAATTCATGTGCTTAGTCTGCTTGTCTTCAGCAAACTGTTTGCGGGCTTTCTTGTGCATCATCTTTAAAAGAGGCTTCCTTCTGGGATGACAGCCATCAGACCAATTTGATGCAGTGTGCGGCGTATGGTCTGAGCACTGACAGGTTGACCCCCCACCCCTTCAACCTCTGCAGAAATGCTGGCAGCACTCATACGTTTATTTCCCAAAGAGAACCTCTGGATATGACGCTGAGCACGTGCACGCAACTTCTTTGGTCGACCATGGCGAGACCTGTTCTGAGTGGAACCTGTCCTGTGAAACCGCTGCATGGTCTTGCCCACCGTGCTGAAGCTCAGTTTCAGGGTCTTGGCAATCTTCTTATAGCCTAGGCCATCTTTATGTAGAGAAACAATTCTTTTTTTTCAGATCCTCAGAGAGTTCTTTGCCATGAGGTGCCATGTTGAACTTCCAGTGACCAGTATGAGAGAGTGTGAGAGCGATAACACCAAATTTAACGCACCTGCTCCCCATTCACACCTGAGACCTTGTAACACTAATGAATCACAAGACACCGGGGAGAGAAAATGGTTAATTGGGTCCAATTTGGACATTTCCACTTTATTGCCAACAGTTTAGACATTAATGGCTGTGTATTGAGTTATTTTGATGGGACAGCAAATTTACATTGTTATACAGGCTGTTCACTCACTACTTTACATTGTAGCAAAGTGTCATTTCTTCAGTGTTGTCACATGAAAAGATATGATAAAATATTTACAAAAATGTGAGGGGTGTACTCACTTTTGTGAGATACTGTATATACTATGCACTTCTGCACTTCTGTCTGAGGCCATGATTACGGCACACAGCCGAAACACATAAACTACTGGTGCTAAGTCCTTCTGTATTGTGCTGTTCCTCCTTGGATCTATTTTAATGATGGTGGAATAAAGTTTGTTGTCTTTATCAAGCAAGGTCCGGCCTCTCTTTTTTTAACTTTGGATTACCAGTATTGGGACCGCTTGATGCTACAAAGATATCCCTGTGAGCCTGTGCCCGTGGAACCGTTGGATGGTGACGTCACTACTAACGGACGCAGAGGTGAATACGCTGAGTCTAATGCTGGAGCCGTGGGAGCGGGAGACGCTGAAGAAAGCTTCGTCAGTCTGAGTCATAGCTCACTGCTTAAGGCCAATAGCTGTGAATAACAACCAGAGAGAATTTGTGGCGTACCTAAGGTCTGTATTGTGATATATATAAGTCACTGGAGCAGTTTGATACATCCGACTGAACTTTGAGGCTTAAGTGGCTCACAGGAGGTACTACTGGGCAATATTGTATTGTGAATGATATTGGGTTCTGTGACTTTTTGGGCTTCTACTTCCTTCTACCTTTAAATTCTGCACTTCTGCAAACACTTAGTAGGAACTGGAGCCTCAGACAATGTGCATACTTAGATAATGGAAGTATATTGGAAAGTTGTTTAAAACTGCATGCTCTGTCTGAATCATGAAACATAAATTTTGACTGTCCCATCTTAACGTTCCATTAATTACAGTAAAACTGCATAATAAACAAATGCATACACAAAGACAATGTATTAAGACTTTAAGGTACCAACATAGGCATCTTCTAGAAGGTCCACCCCCCAGCCCTTGCTTGATATTGTTTTATTATATATTTTTATTTATGGTTTGCAGGTGGTGTCTCTAGACTTTTTGCTTTTTACATTTTTACAGCTGCATGGCTGTGTTTAAAGTAATGTCACATACATAAATATATATACACAAATATTATTGTAGTTTAAATGTTTCCATAAGGAACAAGCAGTGGTTTATTTTGTAGCTAGCTGGAAGTTTAGTCAGAAATTGGTTAAAACAAAAAATGATTGTGTAGTTTACTAATATGCTTAATAATTTCATTAATGCCTTCATCAGTATTATTGCCAAAGAAGTGTATTGAAGAAAGACAATTAAAAAAAAAATCTTAAGTAACCTTTCTCATTTGCTTTTCAGACAGTAGTAGTAGTTAAAATGTAAAACTGTGTTTGTTAAAAGTACATTTCTTTCATGTAATTAGCAAGAGTCCATGAGCTAGTGACGTATGGGATATACATTCCTACCAGGAGGGGCAAAGTTTCCCAAACCTCAAAATGCCTATAAATACACCCTTCACCACACCCACAAATCAGTTTTACAAACGTTGCCTCCCATGGAGGTGGTGAAGTAAGTTTGTGCTAGCTTCTACGTTGATATGCGCTTCGCAGCAGGCTGGAGCCCGGTTTTCCTCTCAGTGTGCAGTGAATGTCAGAGGGATGTGAGGAGAGTATTGCCTATTTGAATTCAATGGTCTCCTTTTACGGGATCTTTTTCATAGGTTCTCTGTTATCGGTCGTAGAGATTCATCTCTTACCTCCCTTTTCAGATCGACGATATACTCTTATATACCATTACCTCTACTGATTCTCGTTTCAGTACTGGTTTGGCTTTCAACTACATGTAGATGAGTGTCCTGGGGTAAGTAAATCTTATTTTGTGTGACACTCTAAGCTATGGTTGGGCACTTTTATGTTAAAGTTCTAAATATATGTGTTTAAACATTTATTTGCCTTGATTCAGGATGATCAATATTCCTTATTTCAGACAGACAGTTTCATTATTTGGGATAATGCATATGAATTATCAATTTTTTTCTTACCTTTAAATTGACTTTTTTCTCTGTGGGCTGTTAGGCTCGCGGGGGCTGAAAATTCTTCATTTTATTGCGTCATTCTTGGCGCGGACTTTTTTGGCACAAAAAATTTCTTTGTCATTTCCGGCGTCATACTTGTCGCCGGAAGTTGTTCGTGATTGCGTAATTTTTTTGACGTTTTGCGCCAAAAAATGTCGGTGTCACCGGATGTGGCGTCATTCTCGGCGCCAAAAGCATTTAGGCGCCAATAATGTGGGCGTCTTTTTTAGCGCTAAAAAATGTGGGCGTCATTTTTGTCTCCACCTTTTTTCCCATTATTTAAGTCTCATTTTTCTTTTGCTTCTGGTTACTAGAGGCTTGTTCATTGGCATTTTTTCCCATTCCTGAAACTGACATTTAAGGAATTTGATAGATTTTGCTTTATATGTTGTTTTTTCTCTTACATATTGCAAGATGTCTCAGATTGACCCTGGATCAGAAGCTACTTCTGGAAAATCGCTGCCTGATGCTGGTTCTACCAAAGTTAAGTGCATTTGTTGTAAACTTGTGGTATCTGTTCCTCCGGCTGTAGTTTGTGTTGAATGTCATGATAAACTTGCTAATGCAGATTCAATTTCCATTAGTAATATTCCATTACCTGTTGCTGTTCCATCAACATCTAATACTCAGGATGTTCCTGTTAATATAAGAGATTTTGTTTCTAAATCTATTAGGAAGGCTATGTCTGTTATTCCTCCTTCCAGTAAGCGTAAAAAGTCTTTTAAAACTTCTCATTTCTCAGATGAATTTTTAAATGAACATCATCATTCTGATTTGTCTGTTTCTGATGAGGATTTTTCTGGTTCAGAGGATTCTGTCTCAGATATTGACACTGATAAATCTTCATATTTATTTAAAAAAAAAAATTCTTAAAGAAGTTTTAATCGCTTTAGAAATTGAGGATTCTAGTCCTCTTGATACTAAATCTAATAAGCGTTTAAATTAGGTTTTTAAACCTCCTGTAGTTATTCCGGAAGTTTTTCCTGTCCCTGATGCTATTTCTGAAGTAATTTCTAGGGAATGGAATAATCTGGGTAATTCTTTTACTCCTAAGAGATTTAAGAAATTGTATCCTGTGCCATCTGACAGATTAGAGTTTTGGGACAAAATCCCTAAGGTTGATGGGGCTATCTCTACTCTTGCTAAGCGTACTACTATTCCTACGGCAGATAGTACTTCCTTTAAGGATCCTTTAGATAGGAAGATTGATTCCTTTCTAAGGAAAGCTTATTTATGTTCAGGTAATCTTCTTAGGCCTGCTATTTCTTTGGCTGATGTTGCTGCAGCTTCCACTTTTTGGTTGGAGGCTTTGGCACAACAAGTGTCAGATCATAATTCTCATAGCATTGTTAAACTTCTTCAACATGCTAATAACTTTATTTGTGATGCTATCTTTGATATCATCAGAGTTGATGTCAGGTATATGTCTTTAGCTATTCTAGCTAGAATAGCTTTATGGCTTAAAACTTGGAATGCTGATATGTCTTCTAAGTCAACTTTGCTTTCCCTTTCTTTCCAAGGTAATAAATTGTTTGGTTCTCAGTTGGATTCTATTATTTCAACTGTTACTGTGGGAAAGGAACTTTTTTACCTCAGGATAAAAAATCTAAAGGTAAATATAGGGCTGCTAATCGTTTTCGTTCCTTTCGTCAGAATAAGGAACAGAAGCCTGATCCTTCCCCTAAAGGAATGGTTTCTGTTTGGAAACCGTCTCCAGTCTGGAATAAATCCAAGCCTTTTAGAAAGCCAAAGCCAGCTCCCAAGTCCACATGAAGGTGCGGCCCTCATTCCAGCACAGCTGGTAGGGGGCAGATTACGATTTTTCAAAGAAATTTGGGTCAAATCGATTCACAGTCTTTGGATTCAGAACATTTTTTCACAAGGGTACAGAATAGGTTTCAAGGTAAGGCCACCTGCAAGAAGATTTTTTCTTTCTCGCATTCCAATAAATCCAGTGAAGGCTCAGGCATTTCTGAAATGTGTTTCAGATCTAGAGTTGGCTGGAGTAATTGTGCCAGTTCCAGTTCTGGAACAGGGGCTGGGGTTTTACTCAAATCTATTCATTGTACCAAAGAAGGAGAATTCCTTCAGACCAGTTCTGGATTTAAAAATATTGAATCGTTATGTAAGGATACCAACATTCAAAATGGTAACTATAAGGACTATTCTGCCTTTTGTTCAGCAAGGGCATTATATGTCCACAATAGATTTGCAGGATGCATATCTGCATATTCCGATTCATCCAGATCACTTTCAGTTTCTGAGATTCTCTTTTCTAGACAAGCATTACCAATTTGTGGCTCTGCCGTTCGGCCTAGCAATGGCTCCAAGGATTTTTTCAAAAGTTCTCGGTGCCCTTCTATCTGTAATCAGAGAACAGGGTATTGTGGTATTTCCTTATTTGGACGATATCTTGGTACTTGCTCAGTCTTCACATTTAGCAGAATCTCATACGAATCGACTTGTGTCGTTTCTTCAAGAACATGGTTGGAGGATCAATTTACCAAAGAGTTCATTGATTCCTCAGACAAGGGTAACCTTTTTAGGTTTCCAAATAGATTCAGTGTCCATGACTTTGTCTCTGACGGACAAGAGACGTCTGAAATTGATTTCAGCCTGTTGAAACCTTCGGTTTCAATCATTCCCTTCGGTAGCCTTATGCATGGAAATTCTAGGTCTTATGACTGCTGCATCGGGCGCGATCCCCTTTGCTCGTTTTCACATGCGACCTCTTCAGCTCTGTATGCTGAACCAGTGGTGCAGGGATTATACAAAGATATCACAGTTAATATCTTTAAATCCGATTGTACGACACTCTCTGACGTGGTGGACAGATCACCATCGTTTAATTCAAGGGGCTTCTTTTGTTCTTCCAACCTGGACTGTGATCTCAACAGATGCGAGTCTGACAGGTTGGGGAGCGGTATGGGGGTCTCTGACAGCGCAGGTGGTTTGGGAATCTCAGGAGGCGAGATTACCAATCAACATTTTGGAACTCCGTGCGATTTTCAGAGCTCTTCAGTCGTGGCCTCTTCTGAAGAGAGAATCGTTCATTTGTTTTCAGACAGACAATGTCACCACCGTGGCATATATCAATCATCAAGGGGGGACTCACAGTTCTCTGGCTATGAAAGAAGTATCTCGAATACTTGCATGGGCGGAATCCAGCTCCTGTCTAATTTCTGTGGTTCACATCCCAGGTATAGACAATTGGGAAGCGGATTATCTCAGTCGCCAGACGTTGCATCCGGGCGAATGGTCTCTTCACCCAGAGGTATTTCTTCAGATTGTTCAAATCTGGGGTCTTCCAGAAATAGATCTGATGGCTTCTCATCTAAACAAGAAACTTCCCAGGTATCTGTCCAGATCCAGGGATCCTCAGGCGGAGGCAGTGGATGCATTATCGCTTCCTTGGAAGTATCACCCTGCCTATATCTTTCCGCCTCTAGTTCTTCTTCCAAGAGTGATTTCCAAGATTCTAAAGGAGCGTTCGTTTGTACTGCTGGTGGCTCCAGCATGGCCTCACAGGTTTTGGTATGCGGATCTTGTTCGGATGGCCAGTTGCCAACCTTGGACTCTTCCGTTAAGACCAGACCTTCTATCTCAAGGCCCATTTTTTCATCAGGATCTCAAATCATTAAATTTGAAGGTATGGAGATTGAACGCTTGATTCTTAGTCATAGAGGTTTCTCTGACTCCATAATTAGTTCTATGTTACAGGCTCGTAAATCTGTGTCTAGGAAGATATATTATCGAGTCTGGAAGACTTACATTTCTTGGTGTTCTTCTCATCAATTTTCCTGGCATTCTTTTAGAATTCCTAGAATTTTACAGTTTCTTCAGGATGGTCTGGATAAAGGTTTGTCTGCCAGTTCCTTGAAAGGACAAATTTCTGCTCTTTCTGTGCTGTTTCACAGAAAGATTGCTAATCTTCCTGATATTCATTGTTTTGTACAGGCTTTGGTTCGTATCAAACCTGTCATTAAGTCAATTTCTCCTCCTTGGAGTTTGAATTTGGTTCTGGGAGCTCTACAAGCTCCTCCTTTTGAACCTATGCATTCTCTAGATATTAAATTACTTTCTTGGAAAGTTTTGTTTCTTTTGGCCATCTCTTCTGCTAGAAGAGTTTCTGAGTTATCTGCTCTTTCTTGTGAATCTTCTTTTCTGATTTTTCATCAGGATAAGGCAGTGTTGCGGACTTCATTTAAATTTTTACCTAAGGTTGTGAATTCTAACAACATTAGTAGAGAGATTGTGGTTCCTTCATTGTGTCCTAATCCTAAGAATTCTAAGGAAAGATCATTACATTCTTTGGATGTAGTAAGAGCTTTGAAATATTATGTTGAAGCTACTAAGGATTTCCGAAAGACTTCTAGTATATTTGTTATCTTTTCTGGTTCTAGGAAAGGTCAGAAGGCTTCTGCCATTTCTTTGACGTCTTGGTTAAAGTCTTTGATTCATCATGCTTATGTGGAGTCGGGTAAATCCCCGCCTCAAAGGATTACGGCTCATTCTACTAGGTCAGTTTCTACTTCCTGGGCATTTAGGAATGAAGCTTCGGTTGATCAGATTTGCAAAGCAGCAACCTGGTCTTCTTTGCATACTTTTACTAAATTCTACCATTTTGATGTGTTTTCTTCTTCTGAAGCAGTTTTTGGTAGAAAAGTACTTCAGGCAGCTGTTTCAGTTTGATTCTTCTGCTTATAATTTCAGTTTTTTTCATTATAAGATTTAAACTTTGTTTGGGGTGTGGATTATTTTTCTGCGGAATTGGCTGTCTTTATTTTATCCCTCCCTCTCTAGTGACTCTTGCGTGGAAGTTCCACATCTTGGGTATTTATTATCCCATACGTCACTAGCTCATGGACTCTTGCTAATTACATGAAAGAAAACATAATTTATGTAAGAACTTACCTGATAAATTAATTTCTTTCATATTAGCAAGAGTCCATGAGACCCACCCTTTTTTGTGGTGATTTTGATTTTTTTGTATAAAGCACAACTATTCCAATTCCTTATTTTTTATGCTTTCGCACTTTTTTTCTTATCACCCCACTTCTTGGCTATTCGTTAAACTGATTTGTGGGTGTGGTGAGGGGTGTATTTATAGGCATTTTGAGGTTTGGGAAACTTTGCCCCTCCTGGTAGGAATGTATATCCCATACGTCACTAGCTCATGGACTCTTGCTAATATGAAAGAAATTCATTTATCAGGTAAGTTCTTACATAAATTATGTTTTTGTACTACTACAATTGTATATCAAATGTAACAGTTAAATATTGTATTCTGAATATGGAATGCAACAATCACATATCAAATATTAACATTTAAGTAATAAAAAGTTAACATTTGAATATTTAATATTAACATTCAAATATCACCTTTGAATACTGATTCCCATAGACACTGAAGACTATGAGATACTACAAATGATTTGCTTTGAATGACATTCAATAATCAAATATAACACATCTTAATTTAATGTCCCGTTCAATAGGGAAACTGTTTTGATTTGCAAAAACAAATTTTAATTCTTGTAAAACATTTTACATTTGTTTAGCTACTTTCAAAACATTTTACCATCCCTAAATATGTTTTTTTTCTGTTTATATTATTACTGGCTACTTGATTGAAGCTATTATAAAAAAGTGAGGGATGCCAGGGAAATATACTTCAAATTAAAGTTACATTTTGGAAAAATGATAGTGTTACTTATTCACATTGTACATAAATGTTTATATACTTCTAAGCCAGTGAGATGGGCTGTGGATTTCTCATAGAATGTCACAGTGAGAAAGACTTGCTAGACACCTCAGATATGGACTTCATATGCAAAGCACAAGAGAGGCAGATCATCAGATACCAGTCATTGAAAGGACTGACAATCATCATTTTTTGTCAATCTATGTCAGTCATGTAGAAATATATTTAGCAGATGTCAGTTAAGATAACTGCACAACTGGAAGTTGTCAAGAATCCATCTTTTTTTTCTGGTACTTAACTAAATACAGTCATCAACTAATATCATTTCAATATATAGCAATGTATTGTTCAGCTTTTTATAAAATTTCTAATAAATAATATTCAATATTCAATTTAAACATAAAAAATATTTATCATTTTTTTTATGTTAAGTTAAAGATGTTTATTATGATTTTAAAACTATGTTTTTTGCACAGCTAGACAGTTGCATTGAAGTTTATAGACAGCTAAAAAAAAAAAAAGATTAGATTTCCGTATCTCCAAATAAATTCTTATCTTCAAATAATTTTCACAATTCCTGTGACAAATGTATTTAAAACACGTTAGTAGGAAATTCAATATAAAACTTAGCTGTAACTATAAAACTGAATGAATTAGCATCTTCCTTTGTGAGTCAGACCACTGGTGCTTTGTATTTGCAATCTCCAGTATTTTGCAATTTTCTGTTAAACCTTTAAATTACTCAACTACAAAATAGTCTATTTTTGACTTATAAGTCAATGCTATATTGTTGTGTTACCATAGTTACTCAAACATAATTTTACAACAGTCTATTTTGTCAGTCAGACAAGACGAGAAACAGAGACTGAAGTGCAGAGTGATACGACATAGAATACACCCAAAAAATGCATTTTGGCATAGGTTAAAACATAAAAATAAATAAGATCAGTTGAATAGAATCCAGATTTGTTTCTATACTTTTTATTTTTAATAATATTTTTGTGCTACAACCATGTTAATTCTATAATTACACAAACTGGTACTTTTCAGTGTAATAGATTCTGAACTAGAAGTTGCTTTTATTTCAGCACAAGAATGATCTTTTCAGAAGTTTTGTTTACATAGTTACAGATAAGCGATAATGAATTCTCAGCAAACGTTAAAAAAGGGACACTCAAGTCAAAATTAAACTTTCATTATTCAGATAGAGCATGCAATTTTAAACAACTTTCCAATTTACTTCCATTAACAAAATATGCACAGTCTTTTTATATTTAAACTTTTTGAGTCACCAGCTCCTACTGAGCATGTGCAAGAATAAGTGTGTATGCATTTGTGAATGGCTGATTGCTGTCACATGGTACGTGTATGCATTTGTGATTGGCTGATGGCTGTCACATGGTACAGAGGGAGTGGAAAAAGACATAACTTTTAAAATTGTCAGAAAAAAAATCTACTACTCATTTGAAGTTCAGATTAAGTGCTATTGCATTGTCTTGTTATCTTGTATTTGTTGATTATGCAAATCTACAGTGTTGACTGGTCCTTTAACCGTTATTTTGTTCTGTCTTCAGTTTACATATTATATTTTATTTGCGCTTCCCAATAATTAGCTGCTGTTTACTATTATACTCACTCAAAAAATGTTAGAAAAATGATTACAAGCAACTGATCTTCTTGTAGTATCTAAGGAAAATATAATTTACATGTGTAAAATGAATAATGCTTGTAAGTGTTCACAATCTGAATGCTATTTGTATATGAGTCTGATAAGTATGCTAAGCATGTTTGCTCAATTGGGGCCAGATAACGAGTGGCGCACAAATTAACGCTCACGCTTGAGCGTTAATTGTGCTAGAATTAAGATTGTTGCATTCGTCAGGTTGCGCTCATATTATGAGTTGAAAGTAAACTGTTTTCACTCTTGCGCTAACCCAAAGAGGATATTGCTTGCGAGTTCCCGTATTCCCCCATAGAAGTCAATGAAGAAAAAAGTGGAAAAAATGCCTAACACCCTAGTCTCGTGCAAAGTTGCAAACCCGATCGCATATTCTCATTTGCGCTAACCGACATGAAAATATGAATATTTCATATTAAAATGTTCTTTATATAACAGAATATGTTTTATTTATTTATTTATTCATAAATACATATTTCTACATATATCTGATGGTATTTTAATAACATATATATCTATTCCTATATATATTCATGATTATATATAGGTATAGATATATACAGATATATATAGGAATATCTATTTACAAATACATAGAACATATAATTTGGTGTATGCAAAACTTGACTTTAAGGGACATAAAACAAAATATTTTTTATTTAATGAAGAACTAATGAAGAACATTCCAATTTACTTCTGTTATCTAATTTGCTTCATTCTTTTGGAATCCATTGTTAAGATACACCAATGCTAAAGGGTTGATATATCAAAGGCTTCGCCAACCTACGACCCCCTATGACTGCAGGCTCTCACATTTAACAAGAAGAGATCATCAGACAACTGCTTACCTAACCTCTTCTCTACCTCTTAGGTGACGAACGGCATTGCACAAGAGCGCAAAATTGCATTCTTGTGCAATACTGAATTCTGGAAGAAGAATTCAGCCCACCAGAGGTGAGCTGTGGCAGACAGGGGTGCTTATGTACACCCCTGTCTCCAAGCTTGATAAATCGACCCCTAAGAGGTCGTTCACAGGATTCTGCATTAAGAGTTGTGTATCTTGCTAAGGGATGTGCCCTACATTACTGTATATGAAGGAGAAACCCATACATTACAGCAGTGCTCAATTATTATTATAAATTTGTAGAGCGCCAACAGATTCCGCAGCTCAATAAACTAAGCAATTAAAAAAGTTGAAGTATCAAGTAACATTTGTAATTATTAAAGCAAACATTAAAATTAACAAAAGTAGCAAAATGAAAATGTAAATTATGTATTAAAATATTTTTGTGCACAGGAAAATATTTCTAATGTCTAAATTAAAAATATAATTTCATTTTTTAACATTTGATCATGAAATAACATTTTTTTTTAATTTCCTAGGTTTTTGTTGTAACAATATATATGCATATATGTGCAAACGTGAAGTGAGTGTATGACTGTGTGCTAATGGTAACTGTACTTTGTGTAGTGTTCATGTGTGGTGTGTAGCATGTGTGTTCTGTATTTAGCATGTGTAATGTGTAGCATTTTGTATGAGCAGTGTATGTGTAGTGCATATGTTAGTGTGTGTTTTGTATATGTGATTATGCGTGTAGTTTGCAGTATGTATGTGTAGGAGTGTGTGTATGTGTGTGGGCATTTGTTTGGGTGTGGTGTGTTTAGTGTGTGTGTGTAGATTTAGAGTGTGTGTGTAGATTTAGTGTGTGTGTGCAGATTTAGTGTGTGTGTGTAGATTTAGTGTGTGTTTGTGTGTGTGTAGATTTAGTGTGTGTGTGCAGATTTAGTGTGTGTGTAGATTTAGTGTGTGTGTATGCAGATTTTGTGTGTGTGTGTAGATTTAGAGTATGTGTGTAGATTTAGTGCGTGTGTGCAGATTTAGTGTGTGTGTGTGTAGATTTAGTGTGTGTTTGTGTGTGTGTGTAGATTTAGTGTGTGTGTGCAGATTTAGTGTGTGTGTGTGTGCAGATTTAGTGTGTGTGTAGATTTAGTGTGTGTGTGTGTGTGCGTAGATTTAGTGTGTGTGTGTGTGTAGATTTTGTGTGTGTGTGCAGATTTTGTGTGTGTGTGAAGATTTAGTGTGTGTGTGTGTGTATTTAGTGTGTGTGTGTGCAGATTTAGTGTGTGTGTGTAGATTTAGTGTGTGTGTGCAGATTTATTGTGTGTGTGTGTAGATTTAGTGTGTGTGTGCTGAATTAGTGTGTGTAGATTTAGTGTGTGTGTGCATGTGTGCAGATTTACTGTGTGTGTGCAGATTTAGTGTGTGTGGGTAGATTTAGTGTGTGTGTGCATATGTAGTGTGTGTGTGTAGATTTAGTGTGTGTGTGTGTGCAGATTTAGTGTGTGGGTGTGCAGATTTAGTGTGTGTGTGTGTAGCGTTAGTGTGTGTGTAGATGTAGTGTGTGTGTGTGCAGATTTAGTGTGTGTGTGTGTAGATTAAGTGTGTGTTTGCAGATTTAGGCCCCTAGTTATCAAGCCGTCAACCTCAAATACGCTGGAATTCCGCAGCGCATTTGTGGCGAGGCTGATTCGCCTAAGTTATCAAGCCCTACACACTGGCAAAAGTAGAATTTAGTGACGTAAGCTTCGATCCGCCGGACTCAGTCCGACACAGATCTATTCTTACGTCACTCCAGATGTTCCGCACACAAGTTCGGCACAATCTGACTACTTTTGCTAGTTATCAAAAAACTAGCAGGTACGCTTGGCACTTTTCCGGCCCAGCGTACCTGGTTTTCAAACCGCCGCCCTGGAGGCGGCGGATCCCATAGGAATCAATGGGAGTCTGACCATAGCGAAAGTTCTTGTTCACTGCTGCCCGACATCCCATTGATTCCTATGGGAAACGTCTGCACCTAACACCCTAACATGTACCCCGAGTCTAAACACCCCTAATCTGTCCCCCCCTACACCGCCGCAACTAAATAAATGTATTACCCCCTAAACCACCACTCCCGGAGCCCACAGCAAGCTACATTATACATATTAACCCCTAATCTGCTGCCCCCTACACTGCCGCAACTAAATAAAGTTATTAACCCCTAAACCGCCGCTCCCGCACACTGCCGCAACTATAATAAATGTATTAACCCCTAAACCGCCGCTCCCATACCCCGCCGCCACCTATATTAAACTTATTAACCCCTAATCTGCCCCCCCTACACTGTCGCCACCTATAATAAATTTATTAACCCCTATCCTGCCCCCCCTACACCGCCGCAACCTATAATAAATTTATTAACCCCTATCCTGCCCCCCCTACACCGCCGCCACTATAATAACATTATTAACCCCTAAACCTAAGTCTAACCCTAACCCTTACACCCCCCTAACTTAAATATTAATTAAATACATCTAAATATTATAACTCTTATTAACTAAATTAATCCTATTTAAAACTAAATACTTACCTGTAAAATAAACCCTAAGATAGCTACAATATAATTAATAATTACATTGTAGCTATCTTAGGATTTATTTTTATTTTACAGGTAACTTTGTATTTATTTTAGCTAGTTAGAATAGTTATTAAATAGTTATTAACTATTTAATAACTACCTAGCTAAAAGAAGTACAAAATTACCTGTAAAATAAATCCTAACCTAAGTTACAATTAAACCTAACACTACACTATCATTAAATTAATTAAATAAATTACCTACAAATAACTACAATTAAATACAATTAAATAAACTAACTAAAGTACAAAAAATAAAAAAAAGCTAAGTTGCAAAAAATAAAAAAAAAAAGTTACAAACATTTCAAAAATATTACAACAATTTTAAGCTACTTACACCTAATCTAAGCCCCCTAATAAAATAACAAATCCCCCAAAATAAAAAAATGCCCTTGCCTATTCTACATTACAAAGTTAACAGCTCTATTACCTTACCAGCCCTTAAAAGGGCCTTTTGCGGGGCATGCCCCAAAGAAAACAGCTCTTTTGCCAGTAAAATAAAAATACAACCCCCCCAACATTAAAACCCACCACCCACACACCCCTACTTTAACCCAAACCCCCCTTAAATAAACCTAACACTACCCCCCTGAAGATCATCCTACCTTTAGCCGTCTTCAGCCAGCCGACCATCGATGGAACCGAAGAGGAGATCCGGAGCGGCAGAAGTCATCATCCAAGGGGTGCTGAAGAAGTCTTCCATCCGATTGAAGTCATCATCCAGGTGGCGTCTTCAAACAGTATAGTATAAAACAGCATAGTATAGTGTGGGTGTTTATTGACAGGGTACCAAAAAAGCTGTGAAAAAGCCGAAGAGCAGCGAGATCGATGACTGTTAGTTAACAACAGTCCGCTGCTCATTTCACTTGGTGCGCGGCTTTTTGTCAGCTTTTTTGGTAATTTTGGAGAACGTATTCAGGTCCGCGGCAGCGATGTTAGGCTTGATAAATAGATGCCTTAGTGTGTGTGTGTGTATGCAGATTTAGTGTGTGTGCAGATTTAGTGTGTGTGTATGTGTAGATTTAGTGTGTGTGTGTGCAGATGTAGTGTGTGTGTGTAGATTTAGTGTGTGTGCAGATTTAGTGTGTGTGTGAAGATTTTGTGTGTGTGTTTAGATGTAGTATGTGTGCAGATTTAGTGTGTGTGTAGATTTAGGGGGATATTTATCAAGCCATCAACCGCAAATACGGTGGAATTCCACAGCGTAATTGTGGCGAGCTTGATTCGACCTAGTTATCAAAGCCTACAGACCGGCAAAAGTTGAAATCTGTGACGTAACATACGGTCCGTCGATCTCAATCAAACACAGATCGATGCTTACGTCATTACAGATGTTCTGAATACACATTCGGCACTATTTGACACTTTTTCAAAGCTATCAAATAGTTAACCGGTACGTTCGCGACTATTCTGGCCCAGCGTACCTGGTTTTCAATCTGCCACCGTGGAGGCCGTGGATGCCATAGGAATCAATGGGAGTCTGAATGCAGCGAAAGTTCATGTTCGATGCTGCCAGATATCCCATTGATTTCTATGGTTGAAAACCAGTAAAGTTTACACCTAACACCCTAACATAAGCCCCGAGTTTAAACACCCCTAATCTGCCACCCCGACATCGCCGCAACCCACATTATTAACCCCTATCTCGCGCGCTCCCGGATCCCGACGCAACTAAATAAATGTATTAACCCCTAAACCCCTCGCCTCCCACTAACTAAACCAATTAACCCCTAAACTGCCAGCCCCCCACATCGCCATAAACTAAATTAAGCTATTAACCCCTAAACTTTACATTAAAATTACAATATCCCTATCTTATAATAAATTAAAAATTACCTGTAGAATTAAAAGAAACTATATTAAACTAATTATTAACCTAACCCTAACTATTATACTAAAATTACATTAAACTTTATTAAACTATTAAGTAACCTACCCTAACTATTATACTAAAATTTTATTAAACTACTGTCAGGGTGCCAGGAATCAGACTGAGATGAGAAGTGTAAAAATAATCACACCTTTATTAATAACAAAAATAATAAAAAGTCCACAAGTCAAATAACAAGCCAGGAGTCAAAGACGGAGTCATCGGAAGAAGAGGATGCTCTGCGCCGGATGTCTTGAAGATGGACCCGCTCCGTGCCGGATGGATGAAGATAGAAGATGCCATCTGGATGAAGACTTCTGCCCGTCTGGAGGACCACTTCTCCCGGCTTGGATGAAGACTTCTCGCGGCTTCATTGAGGACTTCTTGCCGCTTTGCTGAGGACTTCTCCCGGCTTCGTTGAGGATGGATGTCGGCTCTTTAAAACTGTAAGTGGATCTTCAGGGGTTAGTGTTAGGTTTTTTTAAAGGTTTAATCGGTGGGTTTTATTTTTAGGTTAGGGATTTGGGCTGCAATAGAGCTAAATGCCCTTTTAAGGGCGATGCCCATCCAAATGCCCTTTTCAGGGCAATGGGGAGCTTAGGTTTTTTTAGTTAGGGTTTTATTTGGGGGGTTGGTTGTGTGGGTGGTTGGTTCTACTGTTGGGTTGTTTGTATTTTTTTACAGGTAAAAGAGCTGATTTCTTTGGGGCAATGCCCCGCAAAAGGCCCTTTTATTTTGATAGGGCTATTAGAATAGGTGTAATTAGTTTAAATATCTTGTAATTTGTTTTTTATTTTGTGCAATTTAGTGTTTGTTTGTTTTTTGTAATTTAGGTATTTGTATTTAATTTAGGTAATTGTATTTAATTAAGGTAATTTATTTAATTGTAGTGCAAGGTTAGGTGTTAGTGTAACTCAGGTTAGGTTTTATTTTACAGGTAAATTTGTATTTATTTTAGCTAGGTAGTTATTAAATAGTTAATAACTATTTAGTAACTATTCTACCTAGTTAAAATAAATACAAACTTGCCTGTAAAATAAAAATAAACCCTAAGCTAACTACAATGTAACTATTAGTTATATTGTAGCTAGCTTGGGGTTTATTTTACAGGTAAGTATTTAATTTAGGGGTTAATAATATTTTACTAGTGTTTGTGATGCAGGAGTACGGCGGTTTATGGGGTTAATATATTTATTCTAGTGGCGGCTATGTCCGGAGTGGCAGATTAGGGGTTAATAATTTTATTTTAGTGTTTGTGATGCGTGAGGGCCTCGGTTTAGGGTTTAACAAGTAGTTTATGCGTGTTAGTGTACTTTTTAGCACTTTAGTTATGAGTTTTATGCTACAGCTTTGTAGTGTAAAACTTATAACTACTGACTTTAGAATGCGTTATGAATCTTGCGGCATAGGCTGAACAGCTCACTTTTTGCCCTCTAAACAAAAGCTTGTAATACCGGCACTATGGAAGTCCCATTGAAAACAGACTTTACGCAAATTGCGTAAGTTAATTTGCGGTATGGCCAAAACAGTGTGCGGGGCAGCTGTACCTACAAGACTCGTAATACCAGCGGTAGTGAAAAAGCAGCGTTATGAGCCTTAACGCTGCTTTTTTACTCATGACGCAAAACTTGTAATCTAGCCGTTAGTTCTCTTTTAGATTTAAAAAACTGTTCAGCTTCTGTGGCATTATCAAAAAAGTATATGGTATTACCATCAAAGACTTTCAGCTTGGCAGGATAAATAACAGTAGCCCTAATACCTTCTTTTAACATTTTACTACAAATAGGAGAGAGCTCTATTCTATTCTATTAAGGGTTTCATAAGTCTTGAAGTATTTTAATCTGAACATTTTCTATTTGAACAGTTTGTTTTTTACAAAAATGTTAGAGAAGAAGTATTTTCTCCTGAAAATTTTTAATTTTAGCAATAACTGGTCTAGGTCTGTTACTCCCATCACTATTAAAAAATATTTACCCACTCTATGTGCTCTTTCCACAATAATCGGAATAGAAGATGAAGGAATTTCCAGTAGGGAGGGGAGTGTTACAGATTCAAATTTTATTAAATCCTCATATTCCTTTGACTCAGGAATCCCAATTAACCTAATATTACTCCTTCTGCTACGGTTTTCAAGATCTTCTAATTTTGTTTGAAGTTTTAAGTTCATGGTTTGATTCTCTGCCAAGTGAGTTTTCTGTAAAACATTAGTGTCTTCAAGATCAGAGACTCGTTCTAATTCTGAAACTTGAGTAGAGGATTCTCTGACCTCTTGTCTCAGAGAAGATATCTCTGATTTAAATTCTATTTTTAAAGATTCAAAATAAGGTGATAAAGATTCAATAATATCTTTTACTAAAAGTTGTCTTGCTAGAGGGTCATTCGTTGTAGATAAAGTGGTATCAGAATGTAGTTCGACTTAGGACTCTAAAGGTTGTTTATTTTTCTTTTCTCTTTTAGAAGCCATGTCTGGAGATTTAACTCTAGACTGCAAAGTAAGGGAAAGAAATTTCTCCATAAAAATACTTTGAGAAATAAAGAGTAATAAGACCTCTTTTGAAAAAAGTCAGTAAATGTATTTAACTTGATATATGATAGGAGGCAAAACTAAAGTATACGACTAAGTATGGTTCTAACAAAAGAGCATAGTATAAGTAAACCCCAAACTTTACATTGTTATGGAGATATCAACAAATTACTTGAAACTTTACATATATAAACGTATACAGTATAAGGAGAATAATAGGGTCACTGTAAATAAGTATATATGGCTCTTATACTCATAGTAGCATACAAAACATTTACAGAGAGCAAGATTTTGAATAGAGAGCTCAAATTTACCAATATACGAAATCTTATGGAGAATAAACCAGGTGCTGAGTAAACAGCATACAACAATTAGGGCTAGATTTATCAAAGTCATTCTCCTATAATCACGCTCAAAATAATGCATACACACTGATCCCCATATTCAGTAAACTACAGTGCGCCTTTAATTGCGCAAATCTGAAAGAAATCTGTTTGCCTTCGGCTTAAATTGCGTGTTGCATATTTCACAATACAAACTGAGGTGAACACCATTATAATCTTGTGATGCAGTACTTTGTTCTTTTAACTAATTTTTCAAAGGCTCAGCGACAAAAAGAGACTGTTATTGCAAAAAAATTTGCACTTCCACAGGCACATATGGGTACCAACAGTTTTATATATATATATATATATATATATATATATATATATATATATATATATATATCGATATATTGATATATTTATTTTTGTGACCTTAAATTATCAACATATGGCAAAAACAGCACAGACACATTATATAATATAAATAAAAGCTAAATAGATACCTAAAAAACGCTTTTTTAATAATCAAAACATGGCGGCGTAAATATTTATAGGGATGTACTGTGATAAATAGGGAGTAAATAGGGAGTAAATGCTTTTGCCGACTGGTGAAATTTATCATTATTACACCCCAGCTCGCCTGAGCAAAGTTACGTCTATTTTTGTGATAAATTTAGGCGCACATGTACGCTTCTCCGGAGGCGAGCTAGGGCCCACAGTCTGTGAGATGGTCTGACCCACTATTACTGTATATAGTGACACTATTTAACCCACCAGTACTGTATATAGTGAGTTAGTGACACAGTCTGTAATCTGCCGGTGAGATGGCTGGCCTGACCCTACCCGCCCCAGTACTTTATAAAGTGACCACAGAAGTCTGTGACATGGTCCTGGCCCCCGTACTCTATATATTGCTACTGTATAGTGACACTGTTTACCCCCTCACCCCCCCCCCCAATGCTGTAGTAGCAAGGTAATGTGATTTGCTGGTTTCACAAACATACATATAAATACACACACAGTCTTTTTTTATTGGGAAAAAAATATTTTTTTAATTTATTTTTTTAAGCTGGGCCCCCACCCTTGGGGCCTGGTCACAGTTGCGCCCTCTGCATCCCCTGTAGTTCTGCCCCTGTCTTCACTGGGATTAAGCCAGACAGTTGTAAGGTTGTTATGAGGAGTGAAGAAACAAACACAAACAGTCCTGCAAATACTTTTTTTATCCCTTCTCCTTTTTTTTTTTTTTTGATTGTGTATGATAAACAGCAGTGGCCGATATAGGTCTAACACCCAGGATAATTTACCCAACAAAGGAGAGTCTCTTATTGAAGAAACATTAATTAGCAACAGTTATTTTCTTAGAAAGTCAATTTTCCATGACTAAGAAGTCTTATGTAGAGTGAGCAGAGTGAAAATGATTCTATAACTAAGTTGGTGTCTTCACTGGGTTTATGCCAAATAAAAAGCAAATGTGGGTACTTAAACAAGCCTTTGGAAAGTTTTCATCTCACTGTGTCATATGCAAAGAGTATAAGTACATCCCACATTCCCAGACTTATTTACCTAACTTAAATTAAATTTCCAGATAACGAAATTTTCTTCAAGACTATCAGTGAAACTTTGGACAAAAGAGAGGAAAATACCTCTCCAAAGACTGCACTTATAGCACTCTAAGCCTGGACTGATAGTGGAGAAAATTAGGAAATTAAAATATAACTTTTATTAGGTATATTTAAAATGAAACACTCAATTAAAAACAACCAAAGAATTGGTGGCCTTTCCTTAATCTTCAGTAAGCCTTTGATGTGTCAAAAGTATAGAGAAGGAAATTGTATAGGAAGGTAACTATACTGATGCCCACTATTAGCAAAATAAATAGTTAGTAGGGAGGATCAATGTGACAATATCAGGTACAGTATGTATAATAGTGATGAGGGATATTAATGAACAGTGGGAGTCATCCTATATAGTGTTATAATGCCACTTGATGTCACACCTATATGGGAATAAATGTTAAAAAGAGCAAGTTTGTTGTGTTATTTGTTTTATTCTGAGTGTTATCCTCAGTTCACAATTGGAGATCTCTGTTTTAATGTTCTGTTTGTGATTGGGTTGTGTTACTTTGTCACACTGATGATACTCAGAAGATTTACGGAGAGTGATATTTATAATTGTATGATATCACTTAATTTATACACATAATAACACATTCATATTTATGCTTAATTTAGTCCTGAGTGATATAATTGTAGAGCATTGTATAATATCACTTCCTTTTTTTTCCCCTTCTTATGATATCAAATGATATCAAATTTCATTAGTATCTGGGTGGATACTATATAGTATGGATTCCCGCGTATTCAAATTTACTTTCAAACTCTTGTGAGTGTTAGGTATCCTTTTATAAACATAGTGTCACTTTGATACTGTACTTAAATTGATACTAAGTCATGTAGGTTATGGAGCACGCCACTAGCATATACTACCTTTGACTATTTGTTTGTAAACGTGTGATGTCACTTATTATGAACATGTACCATCACATTTAATTATGATGATATTTTGCAGTCCATGTATTCACTGTGTGTACCAAGTTTAAATATATTTACATAAATAGATGAAATGAGTCGTTCATATCAAATGAAATAAATATTTAATATATTAAACTCACTCACTAAGTGCAACAGTAAGAGACAAGTTTCATGTGAATTGATTGATAACTAACAAGTGAGTTGTAATACTGGATTTGGACATGCCAATATACATATACTAGTGCTGTGAGTTCAGTCAGTTCAAATGACTATACCGGAGTATATCCGGTCTGAGTTTGTAGCTCTTAAAATATACCAACTCATTACAGCCGCTTGTTTTATTTTTATGTAATGTTCAGTATCATTATCTGTTCTGGTCGCACTTTATAGCGGTGGTCACAGATTCGTTTATGGTGGCTACAAAAATTAGCAACACGCTAGCGTTTCCAATAATTATTAGTACCGTTTGGTCAAAAAGACTTAGACTTTAGTATTCCCCCCTAAAAAGATACGTGATTAATGTACAGCTTTAAAATAGCTGATTTCCAATAGCGTTACTTGCTAATGGTGTGCGGCATTCTATTTTGTATAACTTAGTGATAGCTAAGTAAATAACATTATAAAGTAGTTTGAAATTATTCTTGATATCACTAAAGATATTTAGTTCTATAGCATCCTATACTGGCCAACAATTCTTAGGTAAAGTTTTAAAAAATCTATAGAGCTCCCCTAAGCTCTACAACCCCCTGACCGGTTTCGCCCGTATCGGGCTTTTTCAAAGGTGGCGAGCCGCCGGTAGTTAGAGAATATAAGCGGGTTGAGGACCCGGTCCCAAACATATCTCCTATTTGATTGGGTAGTCTAAATGTCTATCTGTTGGTTTCCACCAACCATTAAATTTCTTTTTTGGCAATAGCTGAAAGAGTTAGGCGATCACAAGTGTACGGTCCTGATATGCCGTGTGCAGATATTAACTGCAGCTGCTTAGAGGAGGATGAAGGGAAACAAAGTTTCCATCTGTAAATGTTAACTTACATATAATAGTGTGAATTTTTACCATAATCGTTGTTTGGTCCTATGCAATTGATATATCATGTTACCACATAATTTGATGAATTTATTAAATATGTGGTAATGACATATATGTCTGATATTTTGTGTAAAAGTAATAGAGCATATGGGGACATAAATTAAGAACAATTTTTATTTATTTTTATTTTTATTATAAAAATATTCTTTAATCAGATTTTTTAATACGATTTAGATCTTACTTTTTACTGAAGTGATTTGCAAAGTGCTATACTAATACTAACTGAATAAAAATCATAATTTAAAGTATCATATTTGTTCAAAATTGCTTTTTCTATTTTATTTTGTATAATTTAGTTATATGTATCCATTCATTTGAGTTTCAGATATTTTCTTGTGTTGTTATTGTACTTAATATAACGAAAAAAGACATATTTTTGGGAGATATTTTTGGGTATATATTAATACTGGTTCTATTTAATAACATTTGATATGAAGAAATATCTACATTAATGTTGGTATGTCAAATATGTAAGGTGATTGGGATTCTCTATATTGATGTGATGTCTGTGTTGTTTCTACTTGTGTGTGTGTATTACAATAGTGCAGTGAATGATTGAAACACCCAGTGTTCTCTACTAAATTAAATTCTAACACAAGAAGTCAAATATGATGGTGTGGTGTTAAATTGTGTTGATTTCTATCCCTAGAAGTACTTATGCTAGTTGTAATAGTAAGATAAAATTATTAAATTTGACTGTGACATATCTCTGTGAAAAATTGTGTTTGAGTTGAGTGTAAGTGACTGGGATGAGAATGTGTGCTTCCGTGTAAGGGGTACTACGTGGTGGTAGGTGCAAATAGGTGTGTGTGATGCAAAACAAATAACTTACAGTAAAGGAAGTGCTGTATATAAAGTGCAATAAGTGAATATTACATATTTCAATGTGTGCTCATTTCTCAGCTATGAGTTTTTAGTACCATAAAATATTACAGGTATGTGTGATCAACTTCTATTTTGGTTGTTTGTTATAACATGTAGTGATTTAGGTGAAGTGTGTATTACTAAGTAAAAAATTTTATATAAAAAGTTTATTTGAAATTAATCCATATCACTCTTAATTAACTGAAAGCTTGTGGTTTTGCTATTTGTATCACCACTATTATTATTTACTCAAACTCATGTATCTCTTCCATATATTTATTTGTATTAGGGACATTGTTTAGATTGGTATTTCTAATCTATGTTTGAAGATGTACATAAAAATTATTATTTTTGTTCATCCCGAATGGTTGTACAGTATTAAGAAGGTATATCCATCTACTTTCCCTTTTTAATAAAGCTGTTTCAAGATTTCCTCCTCTGATGCCCAATCTTATTCTTTCTACACCTCTGCATTGTAGTTCTTCAGCATTAGCTTTGTGGTACTGTAGGAAGTGTTGTAATGGACCAATTCAGAAATAAACATGTCATCAAAGATTATATCAGTTGCCAAACGGAGGGAGCAATATATCTACTCAACTGTAAGTGTGAAAAATTTTACGTAGGGATGACGACACGAAAATTAAGAGTGAGAGTAATGGAATATCTATGCAACATCAGAAACGCTGAGAAAGATAAGAAAGACGAGAAAACTCTAACAAGTGTTGCACCACACTTCCTACAGTACCACAAAGCTAATGCTGAAGAACTACAATGCAAAACCACTGTCGCGATCGCTCAGCTGCTGATCGCTTCCTCTGTCTCAGCGCGGTAGCGCTTTCATTGGTTGCTTAGCAACCCTGTTCCTGTCGGCTCTTCCGATGACGTCAGGAGGCCTTCTTATTCCGGCGTCTCCTTTCATCGGTGCCTGTTTGTTGTTACTCGTGGGCTTTGTGAGTACAAATTTATTCTTGTGATTCCTGAATTTGTGCCTGCTTATTCTGAACCCTAAACCCCTACCTGCCTGATATCGTTGCTGGACACTGCTTACCTGACTACTCTATTGGTTAACCCCTACCTGCCTGATAACACGTTGCTGGACACTGCTTACCTGACTACTCTATTGGTTAACCCCTACCTGCCTGATTACACGTTGCTGGACATTGCTTACCTGACTACTCTATTGGTTAACCCCTACCTGCCTGATAACACGTTGCTGGACACTGCTTACCTGACTACTCTATTGGTTAACCCCTACCTGCCTGATAACACGTTGCTGGACACTGCTTACCTAACTACTCTATTGGTTAACCCTTACCTGCCTGATTACACGTTGCTGGACATTGCTTACCTGACTACTCTATTGGTTAACTCCTACATGCCTGATTACATGTTACTGGATATTGCTTGCCTGACTATTCTATTGGTTAACCCTTACCTGCCTGATTACACGTTGCTGGACTTTGCCTGCCTGATTACTCTATTGGTTAACCCTTTCTACACAAAGTTTCTTCTCCTGACCCTGCTGTGTCATCTTCCAGTCTATTACTGTGAGTATATTATACTACAGCTGTCGCAGGGTCAGGTCCTGGTATATACTCACTGTGCTAGGGTGTTATCAACCTCATTCTAGCATTTGGGTCTAACTCTGGACTTTACCTATCCTGACATTACAAACAGGCCATATAATGGACCCTGGTGAGTTATCCAGAGCAGTGGCTTTACGGGGACAGCTTCTTGGAACCCACTCTGCATACCTGCAATCCCTGGATTCTAAATTGGATCAAATAACCGCTCTTTTGCATAACCTTTCTCCTCCTTCTCAAGCCTCGGCAACACCTGTTGTTCCTGCGGCCAGCTCTATCCCTGCTTTTAATCCGCCACAACCTGCAGAACACTTTATTCCTAGAATTCCACTACCGGATAAATATGACGGCAATCCTGAAGACTGTCGAGGATTTCTTAATCAGTGCCGCCTTCACTTCAGAAATAATCCTCAGATGTTTGTTTACTCTTCCTCCAAGATCACCTTTTTAATTTCTCTTATGAAGGGTAAAGCCCTGGCTTGGGTTTCTCCACTGTTGGAAAAGGATGATCCTTTGCTCCAGGATATTGACACTTTTGTATCTATATTTTCTTCTGTGTTTGATAAACCTGGTAGATCAGCGGCGGCTGAAGCAGGACTTTTAGATTTAAGACAAGGATCTCTTTCTGTAGCACAATACGCTATAGAATTCCGGACTTTAGCTGCTGAAACTATGTGGAATCATGGGGCACTGCGTGCAGCATTTCGTAAAGGTCTTTGTGATCGTTTGAAAGACGAATTGGTTTATAGGGATCTTCCCGATTCTCTAGAAGATCTTATCAACCTATGTATCAAGCTTGATGCTCGTTACTCTGAGCGTCTCCATGAACGTGACCGGAATAGAAGATCCTTTATCAGATCTTCCTTTCGTCCTATGCCTCATTCTCCAAAACTTCCTACTCCAAATACTTCTATTTCTGAGTCAAGTGAACCCATGGAGGTTGGTGCTATTAAATTATCCGAAGCTGAACGTCTCAGAAGGCGTAATCTGGGACTATGTCTTTACTGTGGTATTAAGGGGCATATGTTAAAAGATTGTCCAACTCGTCCAGTAAAAGCCAGGGCTTAACTCCAGGAAGAGGGACTGAGTTAAGCCAAAGTTCTTTTTCTTCCCTCAATCCCAAGCTGTTTGTTCCGGTTACTGTCCGCTTTGGCAACATCAAATTTCAGGCTCAAGCACTCATCGACTCTGGAGCTGCAGGAATGTTTATGGATTCAGAGTTTGTCAATGCTCTTCGTATTCCTTTGCTTTCCAAGAGCCAAATAATTAAAGTCACTACTGTCAGTGGTCAACCTTTAGGTTCTGGTTTCATTCGATATTCTACCATTCCTCTTCTCATGTCTGTAGGAGTACTTCATTCCGAAACCATTTGTTTTGACATCATCTCTTCCCCACAGTTTCCCCTCATTTTGGGACTTCCTTGGCTTCAACTACATGATCCAGTTTTTTCCTGGTCTAAAGGAGAGCTTGTTGCTTGGGGATCTTCTTGTTTCACACAGTGTCTACGGGATGCTCCCAAAACTTCCAGTACTGTTGTGGCAGTCTTGGACGTTCCTGATTCTTTGCCTGAACAATATCATTCTTTTTGTGATGTCTTTTCCAAAAAAGATGCTGAAGTATTACCTCCTCACCGGACCTTTGATTGTCCCATTGACTTATTACCAGGAGCACCTCTACCTAAGGGTAAAACTTACCCACTTTCTCGTCAAGAAAATGTTTCACTTGAGGAATATATCAAGGATAATTTGGCCCAAGGTTTTATCCGCCCTTCTTCTTCTCCAGTAGGGGCAGGTTTCTTCTTTGTGGAAAAGAAAGATGGAGGTCTTCGTCCTTGCATTGATTATCGAGCTCTAAATCAAATTACAATCAAGAATTGTTATCCACTTCCTCTCATTCCCGAATTATTTGATCGTCTCCAGGGTGCTTCCATCTTTACCAAATTGGATCTTCGTGGGGCATATAATTTGGTCAGAATTCATAAAGGGGACGAGTGGAAAACTGCCTTCAACACTAGGTTTGGACACTACGAATATTTAGTTATGCCTTTTGGGTTATGCAATGCCCCTGCAGTTTTCCAACATTTCGTTAATGAAATATTCAGAGACTATCTTAATCAATTCCTTATTATCTATCTTGATGATATTCTGATTTATTCCCGGACTGTACAGGATCACATTCATCATGTTACATTAGTACTCCAGAGATTACGTGAGAATCTTTGCCAAGCTTGAAAAGTGTTCTTTTCATCAAGAATCTATTCCTTTCTTGGGTTACATTATTTCTCCGTCTGGATTCAAGATGGATTCTGACAAACTGTCGGCTATCCTAGACTGGCCTAGACCTACTTCCTTAAAATCTCTTCAAAGGTTCCTGGGGTTTGCCATTTACTATTGTAAGTTCATAAAGGACTTTGCTAACATCTCGGCACCCCTTACCGCTCTTACTAAAAAGGGTCAGGATTGCAAGCATTGGTCTGATCAAGCTGTACAGGCATTTGAATCTCTAAAGTCTGCATTTACTTTGGCTCCCATTCTTTGCCATCCTGTTCCGACTCTTCAATTCATTCTTGAAGTGGATGCTTCTCTGATTGCTGCTGGGGCAGTACTATCTCAGCGAAATCCTGTTTCTAGCAAGATTCTTCCTGTGGGATTTTTCTCCAAGAAGTTCAATACTTCCAAACTGAATTATGACGTAGGAAACAAAGAACTGTTAGCTATTAAAATGGCTTTGGAAGAATGGAGACATCTGCTTGAAGGCACTGTTCAACCGTTTCTTATACTCACAGACCATAAAAATCTTCTGTATCTTCATACTGCCAAAAGCCTCAACTCACGTCAAGCCCGATGGGCTCTGTTCTTCTCCAGATTTAATTTTGTCCTCTCTTATATTCCTGGCTCTAAGAATACGAAAGCAGACGCTTTATCTAGACAATTTCTGGCTTCTGATTCTACATTTCTGGATTCTGAACCCATTCTTCGCCCTGCTAAAGTTCTGGCTCAGTTATCTACGTTTCCTTTACAAGTGTTACAGTCCACTCAAGCTTCTGTTCCTTCATCTTATAACATATCTCCTGGGATCTTATTTGTACCTACTGAATTCCGCCTAAAACTTCTTCGTTGGGCTCATGATAATGTTCTGTCTGGACATCCAGGAGTACGTAATACTCAAACGTAATACTCAAACAACATGTCTGGTGGCCTTCCATTGGCAAAGATGTCAAGGATTATGTTGCAGCTTGTACTTCCTGTACCTCAAATAAACAATATTCATCATTACCTCTTGGGCTCTTACAACCTCTGCCTCTTCCGTACTATCCCTGGTCTCATGTTTCCATGGACTTTATTACAGATCTTCCTAATAACAAGACCATATGGGTTGTGGTAGACAGGTTTTCCAAAGCAGCTCATTTTGTTCCTTTAACTGGATTACCATCGGCCCAGAAACTCGCTGAATTGTTTATACTCCATATCACCAGATTACATGGTTTTCCTTTGGACATCGTTTCTGATCGAGGAGTTCAATTTGTCTCAAGATTTTGGAAATCTCTGTGCAAACAGTTTGGAGTTACCATATCTCTTTCTACTGCGCATCATCCTCAGTCCAACGGTCAAACTGAGCGGGTAAATCAATCTCTTGAGTCCTATCTCAGGCACTATGTTAATCATCAGCACTCCAATTGGTCGCAGCTTCTTCCTTTAGCAGAACTTGCTTACAATTCCCGCTTAAACTCTTCTTTACAGACTTCTCCTTTCAAGGCAGCCTATGGATTCGAACCTAGAACTTTTCCTATGTCTTCGGGAGGTTCTGGAGTTCCTGGAGCAGATCGTACAGTGAGAAGTCTCTGTAAACACTGTAAGAAGATTCGGGAAATCCTTCTTCTCTCTACTCAAAAGTATAAACTATTTGCTGATCGCAGACGCCGGAAGGCGCCCTCTTTTTGGACTGGAGACAAGGTTTGGATTTCCACCAGATTCATCTGACTCAAACAACCCTGTGCTAAATTGGGTCCCAAATACATCGGACCATTCAGGATTGTTTCCAAAGTATGTTCTACTGCCTACAGGGTGGCTTTACCAGACAACTTGAAGATTCACCCTGTCTTTCACGTGTCTCTTCTTAAACCAGCAGTCTCTAACCGGTTTTCCACCAAATGTAGAGTTCCCTCTCCGTTCCTTGTGGATGGCACTTCGGAATTTGAGATCAGTCAAATTCTTGATTCCAGATTAAGGGGTAACCGTCTGTACTATTTGGTCCATTGGAAGGGATATCCCCTCACTGAACGTTCTTGGGAACCTGCTTCTCATGTCCGTGCCTCTGCTTTGATCAAACAGTTCCACGCCCAGAATCCTTCAAAGCCTGTTCGTGTTCCCCGGAGGGGTCCTTGAGGTGGGGGCACTGTCGCGATCACTCAGCTGCTGATCGCTTCCTCTGTCTCAGCGCGGTAGCGCTTTCATTGGTTGCTTAGCAACCCTGTTCCTGTCGGCTCTTCCGATGACGTCAGGAGGCCTTCTTATTCCGGCGTCTCCTTTCATCGGTTCCTGTTTGTTGTTACTCGTGGGCTTTGTGAGTACAAATTTATTCTTGTGATTCCTGAATTTGTGCCTGCTTATTCTGAACCCTAAACCCCTACCTGCCTGATATCGTTGCTGGACACTGCTTACCTGACTACTCTATTGGTTAACCCCTACCTGCCTGATAACACGTTGCTGGACACTGCTTACCTGACTACTCTATTGGTTAACCCCTACCTGCCTGATTACACGTTGCTGGACATTGCTTACCTGACTACTCTATTGGTTAACCCCTACCGGCCTGATAACACGTTGCTGGACACTGCTTACCTGACTACTCTATTGGTTAACCCCTACCTGCCTGATAACACGTTGCTGGACACTGCTTACCTAACTACTCTATTGGTTAACCCTTACCTGCCTGATTACACGTTGCTGGACATTGCTTACCTGACTACTCTATTGGTTAACTCCTATCTGCCTGATTACACGTTACTGGATATTGCTTGCCTGACTATTCTATTGGTTAACCCTTACCTGCCCGATTACACGTTGCTGGACTTTGCCTGCCTGATTACTCTATTGGTTAACCCTTTCTACACAAAGTTTCTTCTCCTGACCCTGCTGTGTCATCTTCCAGTCTATTACTGTGAGTATATTATACTACAGCTGTCGCAGGGTCAGGTCCTGGTATATACTCACTGTGCTAGGGTGTTATTAACCTCATTCTAGCATTTGGGTCTAACTCTGGACTTTACCTATCCTGACAACCACAAGCTTTCAGTTAATTAAGAGTGATATGGATTAATTTCAAATAAACTTTTTATATAAATTTTTTTACTTAGTAATACACACTTCACCTAAATCACTACATGTTATAACAAACAACCAAAATAGAAGTTGATCACACATACCTGTAATATTTTATGGTACTAAAAACTCATAGCTGAGAAATGAGCACACATTGAAATATGTAATATTCACTTATTGCACTTTATATACAGCACTTCCTTTACTGTAAGTTATTTGTTTTGCATCACACACACCTATTTGCACCTACCACCACGTAGTACCCCTTACACGGAAGCACACATTCTCATCCCAGTCACTTACACTCAACTCAAACACAATTTTTCACAGAGATATGTCACAGTCAAATTTAATAATTTTATCTTACTATTACAACTAGCATAAGTACTTCTAGGGATAGAAATCAACACAATTTAACACCACACCATCATATTTGACTTCTTGTGTTAGAATTTAATTTAGTAGAGAACACTGGGTGTTTCAATCATTCACTGCACTATTGTAATACACACACACAAGTAGAAACAACACAGACATCACATCAATATAGAGAATCCCAATCACCTTACATATTTGACATACCAACATTAATGTAGATATTTCTTCATATCAAATGTTATTAAATAGAACCAGTATTAATATATACCCAAAAATATCTCCCAAAAATATGTCTTTTTTCGTTATATTAAGTACAATAACAACACAAGAAAATATCTGAAACTCAAATGAATGGATACATATAACTAAATTATACAAAATAAAATAGAAAAAGCAAATTTGAACAAATATGATACTTTAAATTATGATTTTTATTCAGTTAGTATTAGTATAGCACTTTGCAAATCACTTCAGTAAAAAGTAAGATCTAAATCGTATTAAAAAATCTGATTAAAGAATATTTTTATAATAAAAATAAAAATAAAAATAAATAAAAATTGTTCTTAATTTATGTTCCCATATGCTCTATTACTCTTACACAAAATATCAGACATATATGTCATTACCACATATTTAATAAATTCATCAAATTATGTGGTAACATGATATATCAATTGCATAGGACCAAACAACGATTATGGTAAAAATTCACACTATTATATGTAAGTTAACATTTACAGATGGAAACTTTGTTTCCCTTCATCCTCCTCTAAGCAGCTGCAGTTAATATCTTCCCACGGCATATCAGTACCGTACACTTGTGATCGCCTAACTCTTTCAGCTATTGCCAAAAAAGAAATGTAATGGTTGGTGGAAACCAACAGATAGACATTTAGACTACCCAATCAAATAGGAGATATGTTTGGGACCGGGTCCTCAACCCGCTTATATTCTCTAACTTCCGGCGGCTCACCGCCTTTGAAAAAGCCCGATACGGGCGAAACCGGTCAGGGGGTTGTAGAGCTTAGGGGAGCTCTATAGATTTTTTAAAACTTTACCTAAGAATTGTTGGCCAGTATATGATGCTACAGAACTAAAAAACTTTAGTTATATCAAGAATAATTTCGAACTACTTTATAATGTTATTTACTTAGCTATCACTAAGTTATACAAAATAGAATGCCGCACACCATTAGCAAGTAACGCTGTTGGAAATCAGCTATTTTAAAGCTGTACATTAATCACGTATCTTTTAGGGGGGAATACTAGAGTCTAAGTCCTTTTGACCAAACGGTACTAATAATTATTGGAAACGCTAGCTTGTTGCTAATTTTTGTAGCCACCATAAACGAATCTGTGACCACCGCTATAAAGTGCGACCAGAACAGATAATGATACTGAACATTACATAAAAATAAAACAAGCGGCTGTAATGAGTTGGTATATTTTAAGAGCTACAAACTCAGACCGGATATACTCCGGTATAGTCATTTGAACTGACTGAACTCACAGCACTAGTATATGTATATTGGCATGTCCAAATCCAGTATTACAACTCACTTGTTAGTTATCTATCAATTCACACTTGTCTCTTACTGTTGCACTTAGTGAGTGAGTTTAATATATTAAATATTTATTTCATTTGATATGAACGACTCATTTAATCTATTTATGTAAATATATTTAAACTTGGTACACACAGTGAATACATGGGCTGCAAAATATCATCATAAGTAAATGTGATGGTACATGTTCATAATAAGTGACATCACACGTTTACAAACAAATAGTCATAGGTAGTATATGCTAGTGGCGTGCTCCATAACCTACATGACTTAGTATCAATTTAAGTACAGTATCAAAGTGACACTATATTTATAAAAGGATACCTAACACTCACAAGAGTTTGAAAGTAAATTTGAATACGCGGGAATCCATACTATATAGTATCCACCCAGATACTAATTAAATTTGATATCATTTGATATCATAAGAAGGGGAAAAAAAAGGAAGTGATATTATACAATGCTCTACAATTATATCACTCAGGACTAAATTAAGCATAAATATGAATGTGTTGTTATGTGTATAAATTAAGTGATATCATACAATTATAAATATCACTCTCCGTATATCTTCTGAGTATCATCAGTGTGACAAAGTAACACAACCCAATCACAAACAGAACATTAAAACAGAGATCTCCAATTGTGAACTGAGGATAACACTCAGAATAAAACAAATAACACAACAAACTTGCTTATTTTAACATTTATTCCCATATAGGTGTGACATCAAGTGGCATTATAACACTATATAGGATGACTCCCACTGTTCATTAATATCCCTCATCACTATTATACATACTGTACCTGATATTGTCACATTGATCCTCCCTACTAACTATTTATTTTGCTAATAGTGGGCATCAGTATAGTTACCTTCCTATACAATTTCCTTCTCTATACTTTTGACACATCAAAGGCTTACTGAAGATTAAGGAAAGGCCACCAATTCTTTGGTTGTTTTTAATTGAGTGTTTCATTTTAAATATACCTAATAAAAGTTATATTTTAATTTCCTAATTTTCTCCACTATCAGTCCAGGCTTAGAGTGCTATAAGTGGAGTCTTTGGAGAGGTATTTTCCTCTCTTTTGTCCAGTATATTACAACTGCACAGCACCAACTTTTCTGCTACAATAAATAATAAGACATGAACATGGTGTATGTCAGCTAATTTGAATTTAGAAAAGATTGCCGGTGTGGTGCCACTGTATTTGCGTTGTAGTAAACTATCAGTGAAACTTTACCTGTGTTGATGTCTTCACTAAGATTAAGCTGGAAACAGCATATGAGGGGCTACATATGATTATAGACACTTCAAAACTTCAAAATATAGAAAGAGAACAAAATCAGCATGTACCCCCCACTCTCAGACTGGAATACCAAACCACAGGACTTACAGTTCTCTTCTTATATGTAGAAAAACATATCTCCCATCAAGAAGCCGGTTTAAGCAATATTCTCCACTTACATGGGGATCTCCTTGTTCCAAAAGAGGTTTCAAGAAGCGCTGCATCAGAATACAGCACACACAGCGTGATTGACAGATGCTGTGTGGGAGTGGAGCGGTTTGATGAAAAACCCTGACCGGCTATTCTCTGCTCCAGCAGGCTCCAGGCGTTTGGGTCCCACGCCAAGGATTAAGCCAGACGGAAAGGAGCAAGCTCAACTGCAGCGCAAAGAGATGACCCCGTGGTAGTGTCCACGTGCGTGTGTGTGCTCACACCAGTGATGTGCAGTGAGGTCAGAGGCTGGTGAGGCACTAGATATGATATGAGAAAAACATGTACAGAGGGCCGCAAGTACCCCCAACAGGGCAGGTTTAAATGATAGCTGAACCAGTGCACAGGTGACATAATCAGGCGATGGGTGAGAGCAAGTTAGTAACCACTGAGTTACTGATCAGCTGATTACTTCACCTGTGCACTGATTTGGCTATAATGAAAACCTGGCCTGTTGGGGGTACTTGAGGACCATTGTTGAGAAACACTGCACTAAAGCACCAGCTCATCGGAAATGTATTGATTAGCTGGAGAATAAAGCACACATACTCTGCTCACTGACACCCACACACACTCTGCTCACATACACACTCACACTATTCTGTGGCACAGTGCCAGTTACTAAGCAATTAGAATAATACACAATCTCTTCTCTACTCACTACTGTATTGTAAAAATAGAAATAATTTACCATACAAGTTTTACACAAAGTTATCAATACTGCCAACACAGCTGCTGCAATATGGTGTTCATATGCACGTGCACATCCCACTTAGGTATGCTCTTCAACAAAGGACACCAAAGGATACCAAAAGAATGAAGTACATAATAAAAGTAAAATAGAAAGTTTATTTATTTATTTATTTTTTGTGTGCAATTTCTATCTGAATGATGGAAATGTAATTATGACTTTCATGTTCCTTTCAAAAACTAATTTGATTTGCTGACATGGGGCCAGTAACAATTGATGCTAATTCTCAAAATATAAATAACTAGAAAAGTCTATTAAAATAGCATGCTCAACCTCAATCATGAAAGTTTAATTTTAAATGTCTCCCTTTGACTATGTGTTTAACCAGTTACTTTACAGTGGCATTATTTCTAAAAACATTTAACTGCAATAATTACATATATTTTATAAATGACTCATTATCTCATTTTATTAATATAAACTTGTATAAAAGCAGCACATGTTAAAAACACAATGCAACAGCTTTCAATTGATTTGTGAATTACAAGTTAACAGCAGTCTGTAAATAAATGGAGACACAGAGAAAAATAAAAATAGATACTGCAGCCTCTGACTGAACAGACATAACATATATGGAGTTTGTATCTAATTAAATCAAATAACCATGAAAAAGAGAGGCTTAGCAAAATTCAATGTCAAAAACTTTAATTTAAATAATGTGGACACTGCACACTTCACTTCAAACTCTGGGTTTTAAATTATGGATTTAAATCTGAATTGACCCTTTGACTTCCTGTAAGTATTGGGTTATGCTCACTTACTGTCCCCCCTGTTAATGAGCTGCATCTGAACACAATTCAACAAAAACACTAAACCACATTCATTAAATTATCATTTTCACTAACAGAATCAATTTCAGTAAAATCTACAGCTGCAGCACTTACTACAATAAAATGTGGGTGAAACACTGCTCTCTCTGCCTCTCTCCCTTTCCTGCTCTGTAAGGATTCAGGAAGTGACAGTGGAACATTCCACTGCACTTAGAGGGGAAGAACAGAACTCTCTTTTTCACTTTAGCAAAGCTGTCAGCTTCACAGGACAGCAACAAAATAAATGAAAGTTGTTTTTTTTTCCATTTTTGTTTTGTTTTATATGATTTAACATCCAGCCCCAACCCTAAATTCCACTTACTAATGCCTCTCACTGGATTGGGTCAGCCCAAATGGGACTGCCTCAAATAAGCAGATAATGGGCCATGCAATGAGCTTAACCACTTTAATCCAGTAGATGGCGCAGCATGTTGTGTAATGGTGGGCAGACCTGCTTGTGCCTCTCCATTGCACAACACGTAGCTGTGAAAAAAAAATGCTGGGGAAAAAAAAATAGCTATTTTTTTAAAGCCAATAAAAAAAATATATTTATTTTTGCCCATATGAGAGGTGAAGCACTGCCTCACCTGCCTCTAGTGACTGCACATCACTGGCTCACACTCCCCCCCCCGTTCTCTTGGTATTCTTCTTTCAATGCATTTTTTTATGTGTTTTGTGACACTTTTTTGTTTCATGAAACAGTTAACCATAGCTCTGAGGTTGCGCTATCCTTATGCACGTTAACTTCAATTAGGCTCAAGCGATAGGGTTTACTTTCAACTTGTAATACGAGCGCTACATCCGAGGAGCGCAACCAACCGAGATACACCAGGTATCGCTCACTCGTAATCTGGCTCCTAATGGATTGTAGATATGAGGCATTGGTTTTAGCTCAGTGGGAAGTATCACAATGTATTCTCTCTGGTGTGTTTGTCTGCAGAAAATGTCCTTGTGACACAGATTTTTAGTTCCAGTCTCTGTTAAAATAAGAACACAGTGAGATTTCTTACAGCGCTTACTGGAAGTGCAATAAACAGCAACTACCTTGGACTGCAACCATATAAACGTCAAAGGGGATTAACACCATTTGTTGCATCTAAAGACGGCTTTTTCAATTTAAATGTTTTACAGGATATTATTCTTAAAATTAAAAAAACAGGTTGATTGTAAGCTCTTGGGGCAAGTCACTCTCCACCAACACAGCTGAGGGAGTTATGCTTTTGAGCCAGAAACCAATATGTCTCTAGTAAACATTTAATTCATGTGTGCCTCAAAATCACTTTAAACCGCTACAACTGATGTATTTTAAATGACATATTTTTTTATTGTAATGTCCCTTTAAGTGCACATATTTATTATGAATTTATGTCAGGAAGTAGGAGCAAGGTATTTTATTATTTCTACAGTGCCCTTAGCACTGAGAAATCTGCTGCCCCGAACCCCAGCAGTTTCAACTCCTATTTGCCTCATATGTTTCAAACAAACAGATATAAGGGTGTATTGAGGGATTATGTAACCCACTAGACAACTGTATTTGTGAATTTGTAATAAAAAATAATAAACAAACATTTAGATAGAATAAGAGCAGGAAGGCATCATGCCATAGAATTTATCCCAAAAAGTGTGCTGCCCCATCCCACCCCCCCCCCCCACACACACACACAATTTGCCGTCCAAGGCACATACATTGGATATATTGTGTGTCTAGTATAAATATTAAATGCATATAACCACCAGATCATGAAAATATGTAAAGAAACATGAAAGCCAGATTTTTTTCCCTTCATGATTTAGACAGAGCATACAATTTTAAACAACTTTCCAACTTACTTCTATTATCTAATTTGCTTAGTTCTCTTTGTATCCTTTGTTAAAACATACCTAGGTAGGCTCATGAACTAAGGGCTAGCTGCTCATTGGTGGCTGCAGATATATGCCTCTTGTCATTGGTAAGAGGCATATATGTGCAGCCACATATATGTATTTATCTAGCTCCCAGTAGTGCATTGCTGCTCCTTTAATAAAGGATACCCAGAGAATGAAGCAATTTTGGTAATAGAAGTAAATTGGAAAGATTATCGTAAAATGTATGCTGTATCTGAATCATGAAAAAAACATTTTGGGTTTCATTTTTTTGTAATTGTACAATTTATCCAAAGTTTCACATGGTTTTTGGATGTATACAACAGTAAATAACTTGTGATGTAGGTATTCCTCATAGTGGAACTTATTCTATGCACAGAGAGGTGAAGAGTTGTGAGATAGATGCTGCTCCATTTATTATAATGACGATTCACTCGCAATTTGTGGACATGATGAGGGCCAGATGCAAATCTGTTTAAATTCTGCCATTTTCAACCTGTGATGTTGTTTCAAATCATATTTTCTTGCAAGATATTAGTTTCATCAATAGATTTTATTGAATATATGACTATGTCTCCTATGTGCGGTGCCTTCATTGTATAATAAGTGTAGATGTTCCACTGTGATCCATTCTAATTTATATATTTTGCCCTCTGACTATTTCTTTAGGTAGGCCCAAATTGGGCAAATTTATTTATCTAGGACAGATAACTGAAAAATGGAAGGAAAATACAGCAGAGCAATGGTACAAAGTGGATATAGGATTGGGGAAGAAAATGAAAAAATAAAACGTTCTACATTCTGGAGAGCACAGGAGAAAGTGTGCCCAGAGTGTGAGGAACAAAAAGAAATCTAATGAACATAGAAGAAAACTGAAATAGGGGGGAAAAAAATAAACGTTGGGTACAATATGAAAATTAGATAATGCGAGTAAAATAGAAGAAATGTTAAGAGAAAATGAGTAAAATGGTAGAAAAAAAGGGCAAATAGAAAGTAATGAAGGGAAGACGATATTTTAGTGAGAATATCTCATTAAGCTTTGAGAAATCTGATTTAGTCCATTACTTTATTACGAATTATTAGCAGAATTTGCACATTTTGGATTTTACTGATCCTTTTATATTTTGGCTTTGCAAGTCCAATATGACCAACCAATGTCTCAGCTTTAGACCTACTGCTGCAACTAGAGAGAAAGACACGGCGAGAACAAATGAGCATTTCTTGAGTAGAAGCATGTCTGTAAATAATTCTGCAATGTGCATCAACATATATATGCCAAAATACTTCCCTGTATATACTCTAATTATGTAATCCAGAATTGTCATATACTAGAGTGTTACTTTATCCATGTAATCATTTCTAGATGGATATTAAAGGGACATTAAATACTAAATAAATGCTAGATAAAATGATGCATTCAAAGAAAACATTAGCCAGAGAACAACATGTAGATGTATTTTTTTTAAAAGTTTAATTAGCTGTTTCAAATATTGACAAAATAAATTTAAAGCTTTAGTGGCTATAAAACAGGGAGCTGCCATGTTGTAACTTATGTTAACATTTTCTGCTTTTGTCAATTATAAACAGTTATAAATAGGTCACTAGGGTATGCAGCCAATAACAGTGTTCTGCGCTTCCATTTATAACAGGAACTAAAAAGCTCACAATTTCAGAATGGAATTACAGGAAAAGGGGACAAAATAAATAATGAAAGTATATTGCAGAGTTTATTTTATATATATGATTTATCATTTTATATTACCATCTCTAAGTGTTTAATGTCCCTTTAATCTTATCTGCATAGACATTCTACAGCAACTTTTATTGTCATTTAAAGCCACTAATTTCCTTTTTTGCTTTGTGTTAATCTAACTCATGATCTTCATTTATCCGAGACTTCCCAGTCACGCTGCTGCGATTTGAGCCATCAAGCTTCTTATCTTGTTCATTCTCCAGAGCACTGTAGAGTCAAGATGTTCACTGACTGAAGGAACTCGGCTGTTAAAGAAATCACTAGCTGAATCTATGAAGAATGTAAACCCTTGAAAGATACCGGAAACTCCCTTGCATCAAAAATGGACAGCTAGACAATGTCTTAGATTCACTGGGAACTCTCTCTACATATTTTAACAAATGATTTTGATATTTTCCCTTTGGCAAATTCCTAGTAAATCAAACCACTGTTCTAGAATGGGTGATGGCCATGTCTCTTAAAATGTTATACAAATGATACTTACAATAACTTCCAACCCCCCTTCTGTGTTTTAAAAAGTATTTATTCTATCTATCTATTGGGTTCTTGTAAAGCGCGGCTATTCACCCGTAAGGGTCTCAAGGCGCTGACTTTTTATTAGTATCAATGCTGCATCTATCTGGTTACTGTAACTTCTCTCTGCATAGAATGAGTTCCAATGCATCACTAAAGCCCTTCCAAAGCTTACTAAACAAACAAACAAACATGACAAAAATGAAAACCCTTTCTATAAAACAGTCCACTCTAACATACACACAAATATAACTTAAAAGAAGTTACCTGAGGAAGATGCGTGACCTTAAAATGTTTAGCAGTGTTTGGCCAGATGGGGGTGTGACTCTGTAGAAGTAAGCTTTTTGTGCGTTTCGGGTAGCGCGTGTATTACAAGTTTTGAAAGTAAAATGTTATTGTACGAGTGAAACCAACATGCTCCTACCTATGGACTTTGAATAGTGTGACCGCGGTTTCTTATTCTCCCCCATAGACTTCAATGGGGAGCGCAGAAGAGAAGCCAAACACTTATCGCTTGCATAATGCAAAATCGCAGTGACTCCGCACTCCTATTAAAGGAAGAACTCTATTGTTCCAGTTATTACAACATATAGAGCTTGAGTACTAACGCGGCAGGAGTTATAAATATTTCACAAGCCTATGTTCCAAATGTTATTTTTATTGTAAATATATATATATTTCTATATATAAATCTGTATATACCTAGGATTTTTCCACGTTTTTGCTCCATTGACTTCTATGGGGGAATATGTGAAGGCACATGCGATATTTTAACTTTGGCTTTTTGCGTTCGTTGGGTTAGCACGAGAACAAAAACATTTTACTTTCAACTCATAATATGAGCGCAAAAAGTTTACTTCTAGCATAGTTAAAGTGAAGGTAAATTTTACTCTATCTGAAGACATGAATGTGTCTATTTTTAATATAAGAAGCTGATTGCTAACTTTATTTTTCAATTTTTAATCAATATGATTATTATATTTATATTATTATACTCCTACCGTTTCCGTGTATGCTCCTTCCCACCTATATTTCCGGACTTTCAATGTTGTGACGTATAGACCGGTCCCGCCCGCTCTATACGTATCTCCCAAGCGCGTGCATGACCTTCTTTTATACTGCGCATACGCAAATCAGCGATTTTGTCAACTTTTGCGCATGTGATAGTCTAAAATTTCCTGCACCAATGCGCATGCGTAAGCAGACACTCATACTAGTCCTACTGACATGGAATATGCTTGCGCAAAACGGGAGCGCGTATCGAGTTTAAAATTGACAATCTAAATGTAACGCATGCGTAGTTTAAAAGGGAGACGGTTGACGTGGATTGACGGCCGCCTAACGGCCAGAATTTCAATTGGATGTTAGGAGAACGTGATCTGGAGGTAAAAAAAAACAATAGAAAACGGTTTGAATCGGATCAGCAAAAATCCTTATTTCTTACAGTGATAACTTTTTACATCGACAATTGTGTAAAAGATGATGAATGAAACTCCTAATAATTTTGGTCAAATAATCTAATTCAGGATCAAGAAAAAGGTAACTTAACCTTCACTTTAACGTTTGAGTTGGAGCATTAAATAGTGCTCTACTTCTGGCCCATAGATATGTATTTTACATTAACATTATCAGATATTTATAGAAATATATATTTAATAATAAAAACATTGTATATGTGAAGAAGAATGGAATGTAAAATATGCGTAACGTGCAACTGCCGCAAATACCCATTGTAATTTAATACAGCACCATGGGAAGATCATAGGTCTATAGCTTTGATAGATTGGAGCTCTGGACTACGCGTGTTTTGCAAGGTTTCTGTGATGGTGCTCTTTCTGACCAACAAGACTACTTTTCCCTAATAAAACAGAAATGCACATATTTTATAAACATTTACAAAACTTATTTTAAAAGCAAATGTGTTGTAATTCTTGCTTTCCTGCATTGCTTGTGGTTCTCTTTTGTTGTGCAAGGTATCGTGTATTGGGGCATTTGACACCAACTAACAAAACGCTTAGAGAAGAAAAGTCAAACTAACCACAAAGGCCCATTAAATACAGTAGAACGGTATAATTCACAAGTGAATAATAAGTACAAAATACAAAAGCACTTGCTCTGACTTTTAAATAAGCCGAAGACTTTTTCTGACAAATTATTTTTTTTTTATTTGCCAGCCCCCTGTATCATGTGACAGCCATCAGCCAATCACAGACTAATATTTGTACACACTGTGAGACTTGTGCACATGCTCAGTAAGAACTAGAGCCTCAAAAAGTTTGCATGTAAAAATGTGATATTGGAAGTAAATTAGAAAGTCTTCATGCACTTTCTAAACCATAAAAATGTTACATTTTTAACTTTAGTGCCTCTTCAATTAACTAAATGTGATCTCACCTGAACAAGGTAGTTAGGAGCAGAGCTAGCCTTAATCTACCCGGTATCAATCTGTTTTACTCTGATTGCCTGGGTATAACTGTGATATAAAAAAACAACAACAACAAAAAACAGTCAAAACATCTTATAAATGCACAATGTATACAATGAGTATATCTTTATATATGAAACAATAGTGAAACACATATCTACTTCAAGACAAGATGCTCAGACATTATGATGTTGAGCACCGCAACTGTGACAATATATTAGTAGAACAGTTAGTCTTACAGCTGACAACAGGCAGAAATAATTGTTGTATTGATAGAAATAACTAGAGGACAAATTATAAGAATATTTATGGCAACCATGTCTGGCTGCTATGGGGTTACAAGAACAATAATCTGGTGTATTCAAAAATTACTAAAAATTACAAACAGATAAAGCATTCAAATTGACTGAAATTAACAAAGAAAAAGCATGTGCAAAATTCATTTTAAAGTACCGATTGCTCATTGGCTAATAAGGACAATTCCGATGATGAACAAAGCAAACCAATTTAGGACCACATTAAAAGTGGAGCGGTACTTAACTCTCCTGCTGGCGCGCTAACTCCACTAGAAGTAAGGTTTTTACGCGCATCGGTTATCGCTCATATTACAAGTTGAAAGTAAAGTGTTTTTGCATCAGCACTAACCTGATGCACGCAAACACCCGAAATAAACCCCTTTTCGCTCATGCCTGTTAGTGCTCCACTCGTAATCTAGGCCTTAATATACCGTTTTTTTATGAAACAGAAAAAACATTTAAAGTTTAAATATTTTAGGTCATTTTGGGATAAGTAAAATAATTGTACACAATAACCAAACATAATATTTTTTATAAACTTGTGAATTTTATTTTTGATATTATTATCTGTATTATCATCTATTAGTCAATCTAAAAGTTTTTCAGTAACACAATAGTTGAAACTATTGAGAGCACAGCTGTACTTTTGAATAGGTCTTTGTTGCCAAAGTAACTGGACTTCATATTACATGGTGAAAACTAGTGCTGGCTTAAATCTCAGCTCTTTATATGGAAATGATGATTTGCCTCAGTCATTTCAGAGAAAAAAATGCATGTGATCAAGATACTGGGTGTGGTCTGAATAAAGTGCTGTTTCAAATAAAAATAAGTAGGAATGAATTAGAGAAAAAAAAGACCAGGCAAAAAAAAAAGAGCAAGATGGATATGCTTGAGTTTGACATGAAATTTGTGTTAAAGTGAAAGTGTGAAAGTGAAATTATGTTAAATTATTATTATTATTATTATTATTATTATTGCAAATGATTTATCCCATATCGATAACAACATTAATAATTTATTTTTTGTGCTTTTAAATAAATAATAAAAAAGTCTAGAAAATGTCCATGTACCTCATTGCTTAGTAGGGGTAGAAGTGGCTATAGCTATGCTTTCTCATATTAACAATATGGCTACATTCTATGGAAGCCAATGTGGGCCCCTAGTAGACATGTGCATTCATTTTCAGATAAATGTAAACCCATCTGGTGTTACCTAGGATCACAATTTTGACTGTGCATTTAATTCATTTGTATGGTTTAAACACATAGGGATCCCTTTATTAGGCTACGGATGCAGTTTTGGAGATCATGAGGTGTATACTCAAATGAACCACTGCGGGCAATAGTTAAAGGGACACTCAAGTCAAAATAAACATTTATGATTCAGAAAGAGCAGCAGTTTACAACACTTTCCAATTTACTTCCATTATCAAATTTTACACAGCCTTTTAAAATTCACACTTTCTGGACAACAAGATCCTACTGAGCATGTGCACAAGCTCACAGGGTATATGTATACTAGTCTGTAATTGGCTGATGTCTGTCACATGATACAGGGGGCCAGAAAATGGGAGAAAAAATAAATTTGTCAGAAAAAAATCTGCTGCTTATTTGAAATTCAGAGTAGGTGTTAATTCATTGTCTTGTTGTTATGCACTTGTTAATTATGTAATCCTACTGCAGAGAGTAGTCCTTTATGAAGCAGTGATCATCAGGAGGCTTTTTAATTACCTCTCCACTAGCTCTGAGTTGGCGGTTTAAAACCACCCTGTATTAGCCCGCCCAGGGTCATTGACAGTTGTACAATGCTGTCTGCTACTCTTGATCATGAGTGGACAGATTCCTTAACTGGGAACCTGTTCATCCACAAATTAAAGGGACACTGAACCCACATTTTTTCTTTCGTGATCCAGATAGAGAATGCAATTTTAAGCAACTTTCTAATGTACTCCTATTATCAATTTTTCTTCGTTCTTTTGCTATTTTTATTTGAAAAAGAAGGCATCTAAGCTAAGGAGCCAGACCATTTTTAGTATAGAACACTGGACAGCACTTGTTTATCGGTGGGTGAATTTATCCACCAATAAGCAAAAAACAACCCAGGTTGTTAACCAAAAAAGGGCCCGGCATCTAAACTTAAATTCTTGCTTTTCAAATAAAGATACCAAGAGAATGAAGAACATTTGATAATAGGAGTAAATTAGAAAGTTGCTTAAAATTGCATGCTCTATCTGAATCACGAAAGAAAAAATTTGGGTTCAGTGTCCCTTTAATAAATGAAGCCAATAGTAGTGGTATGTTGCCACCCAGTCAGTATTTTACTGGAATGGCTGGTATTTTTGAGGTTCAGTAAAATGTAGGTAATTTTTGAGGTTCGGTACAATATAGGTAATAATGAACAAATGCAATAATAAATGCTTTGTAATGGTGAAACTGTTTTTAAGTCTGTGGGAGTGATACATGTTAGTCTAAAATGTGTCCAATCAGCTTTAGTTTCCTAATTACACTGCATCGTAATTTATGCTTTTTAGCATGGCCGGTAAAAGAAAGAAATTTGTTTAAAAAAATACTCAAACATAATTGGACCTTTTATTTTAACATTATCTATATCCTGATTTAGACCCAATCTGTGTGCTGAGGAGTCATATGCTAACATGAACATGATGTGATCAGAGAGTAACCACGAGGATCACTTTTTATGGTCACAAAAATAATAGAGAAAGACAATTAAACAGTTGTGTGAAACATGTAAACAGCTAATAGTCCAACTGTGGCCCCAGGGAAAGGCCAGAGGGCCAAATAAACTAATATTAGACATTTCTGTCTTTAAAGAAAAATGCCTAGATTCATTTGTTATTTTATGGAGCTGAAAACAAAAATAGGAAAAAATATCTCTATGCTTGTGAACAGACTGAATGAAATAACTGTGGAGAGATATTTGCAGCTCTCAACCATAGACCATAAATTGCTGGTTGTGGTCATATGTGTGTAAGTCACCATAATGTGTATTCAGACCACTAGTGTTTAACAGAAAACAATTATATGGCCTTTGATAATCACTATACCCTTCATAATAGCATAAGGGACACTAAACCTCATTGACATAAATTTAAAGGGATAGGAAAGTCAAAATTAAACCTGCATGATTCAGATAGATCATGTAATTTTAAGACACTTTTAAATTCACTTCTATTTTCAAATGCACTTTGTTCTCTTGGTATCCCTTGTTGAAAAAGAATATGCACATATACTACACTAGTGGGAGCTAGCTGCTTATTGGTGCCTGCACACATTTATCTCTTGTGATTGGCTAATTAGAGGTATCAGCTAGCTGCCAGTAGTGCAATTTGTTCCTTCAGCAAAGGATAACACGATAATGAAGCAAATTTGATAACAGAGGTAAATTGGAATGTTGTTTAAAATTGTATGTTCTATGCAAATAACGAAAGGAAATTTGGGGGTTTTCTGTCCCTTTAATATAACTGTGAAAATAATATCACCTGGGACAACACTTGCAGCAACATTACAACTCGAAAAGTGCAGATTTTATAAACATCTGTACCTACCGTTGGTCACAGCTGAGAGCTAAGCTCCATTATAATCAAATGGATTTATTTTTTCTCAGGGCATTGAACAGGTTCCGCTGTGAAGGAAACAGCATCACAAAAACACAGTCAGCAGCACCTTACAGAACAAACAAATTAAAAAAAACTATATAACAGTCTAATCTAACATATGCACAAAAGGAAACTTGAAAAAAAAGAAATAGAAAGTCCCAGAATGCCGATGGCTAACTGCTAGAGACACGTTACTCTATCCAGATAATGCAGCAAACTACTTTACCATAGCAAAATAAACATGAATATGTTACAGTTATAAGCATTTGCATAAAGCATTTCACTAGCTTGTTTCCTAAGGTTTGTATTTGATGTGCAAGCAATATTGTATTGGCACCTCACACAACTAGAGATGCAAATGATAGAAAAGTCCCTAACCAAATACTGGAACAGATTAATCTGGAACATGACTTTGCCTTTAAGATGAGGCCCACAGGCAACCTCAGGAGCATCTATGACTCTATATAAAGGTTTGTGTTCCCATGGCTTGGCTAGTAATGCTTATAAAACTATATAGTAGCTTCTGTACTCTAACGGCTAGATTTAGAGTTTGGTGGTAGCCGTCAAAACCAGCGTTAGAGGCTCCTAACGCTGGTTTTGGGCTACCGCTGGTATTTAGAGTCAGTCAGGAAAGGGTCTAACGCTCACTTTGCAGCCGCGACTTTTCCATACCGCAGATCCCCCTACACCATTTGCGTATCCTATCTTTTCAATGGGATCTTTCTAACGCCGGTATTTAGAGTCTTGGCTGAAGTGAGCGTTAGAAATCTAACGACAAAACTCCAGCCGCAGAAAAAAGTCAGTAGTTAAGAGCTTTCTGGGCTAACGCCGGTTTATAAAGCTCTTAACTACTGTGCTCTAAAGTACACTAACACCCTTAAACTACCTATGTACCCCTAAACCGAGGCCCCCCCACATCGCCGCCACTCGATTAAAATTTTTTAACCCCTAATCTGCCGACCGCACACCGCCGCCACCTACGTTATCCCTATGTACCCCTAATCTGCTGCCCTTAATACCGCCAACCCCTATATTATATTTATTAACCCCTAATCTGCCGCCCCCGCTATCGTTGACCCCTGCATATTATTATTAACCCCTAATCTGCCGCTCCGTACACCGCCGCCACCTACGTTATCCCTATGTACCCCTAATCTGCTGCCCCTAATACCGCCGACCCCTATATTATATTTATTAACCCCTAATCTGCCACCGGTATTTAGAGTCTTGGCTGAAGTGAGCGTTAGAAATCTAACGACAAAACTCCAGCCGCAGAAAAAAGTCAGTAGTTAAGAGCTTTCTGGGCTAACGCCGGTTTATAAAGCTCTTAACTACTGTGCTCTAAAGTACACTAACACCCTTAAACTACCTATGTACCCCTAAACCGAGGCCCCCCCACATCGCCGCCACTCAATTAAAATTTTTTAACCCCTAATCTGCCGACCGCACACCGCCACCACCTACGTTATCCCTATGTACCCCTAATCTGCTGCCCCTAATACCGCCGACCCCTATATTATATTTATTAACCCCTAATCTGCCGCCCCCGCTATCGTTGACCCCTGCATATTATTATTAACCCCTAATCTGCCGCTCTGTACACCGCCGCCACCTATGTTATCCCTATGTACCCCTAATCTGCTGCCCCTAATGCCGCCGACCCCTATATTATATTTATTAACCCCTAATCTGCCGCCCCCAACGTCGCCTCCACCTACTTACAATAATTAACCCCTAATCTGCCGACCGGATCTCACCGCTACTCTAATAAATGTATTAACCCCTAAAGCTAAGTCTAACCCTAACACTAACACCCCCCCTAAGTTAAATATAATTTAAATCTAACGAAATAAATTAACTCTTATTAAATAAATTAATCCTATTTAAAGCTAAATACTTACCTATAAAATAAACCCTAATATAGCTACAATATAAATTATAATTATATTGTAGCTATTTTAGGATTAATATTTATTTTACAGGCAACTTTGTAATTATTTTAACCAGGTACAATAGCTATTAAATAGTTAATAGTGTAGTGTTAGGTTTAATAGTTACCTAGTTAAAATAATTACAAAATTACCTGTAAAATAAATCCTAACCTAAGTTACAATTAAACCTAACACTACACTATCAATAAATAAATTAAACTACCTACAATTATCTACAATTAAACCTAACACTACACTATCAATAAATAAATTAAATAAAATACCTACAAATAAATACAATTAAATAAGCTAACTAAAGTAAAAAAAATAAAAAAGAACTAAGTTACAAAAAATAAAAAAATATTTACAAACATTAGAAAAATATTACAACAATTTTAAACTAATTACACCTACTCTAAGCCCCCTAATAAAATAACAAAGCCCCCCAAAATAAAAAAATGCCCTACCCTATTCTAAAATTAAAATAGAAAAGCTCTTTTACCTTACCAGCCCTTAAAAGGGCCATTTGCGGGGCATGCCCCAAAGAATTCAGCTCTTTTGCCTGGAGAAAAAAAACATACAATACCCCCCAACATTACAACCCACCACCCACATACCCCTAATCTAACCCAAACCCCCCTTAAATAAACCTAACACTAAGCCCTTGAAGATCTTCCTACCTTATCTTCACCACACCGGGTATCACATCGATCCGTCCTGGCTCCGATTTCTTGATCCAAGCCCAAGCGGGGGGCTGAAGACATCCATCCTCCGGCTGAAGTCTTGATCCAAGCGGACAGAAGAGGACATCCGGACCGGCAAACATCTGCATCCAAGCCGCATCTTCTATGTTCTTCCATCCGATGACGACCCGCTCTATCTTGAAGACCTCCAGCGCGGATCCATCCTCTTCTTCCGACGACTAGACGAATGAAGGTTCCTTTAAGGGACATCATCCAAGATGGCGTCCCTCGAATTCTGATTGGCTGATAGGATTCTATCAGCCAATCGGAATTAAGGTAGGAAAATTCTGATTGGCTGATGGAATGTGAGCTCAATCTGATTGGCTGATCGGATCAGCCAATCGGATTGAACTTGAATCTGATTGGCTGATTCCATCAGCCAATCAGAATTTTCCTACCTTAATTCCGATTGGCTGATAGAATCCTATCAGCCAATCGGAATTCGAGGGACGTCATCTTGGATGACGTCCCTTAAAGGAACCTTCATTCGTCGTCTAGTCGTCGGAAGAAGAGGATGGATCCGCGGTGGAGGTCTTGAAGATCAGCCGGTCGTCATCGGATGGAAGAACATAGAAGATGCGGCTTGGATGCAGATGTTTGCCGGTCCGGATGTCCTCTTCTGCCCGCTTGGATCAAGACTTCAGCCGGAGGATGGACATCTTCAGCCCCCCGCTTGGGCTTGGATCAAGACATCGGAGCCAGGACGGATCGCTGATACCCGGTGTGGTGAAGATAAGGTAGGAAGATCTTCAGGGGCTTAGTGTTAGGTTTATTTAAGGGGGGTTTGGGTTAGATTAGGGGTATGTGGGTGGTGGGTTGTAATGTTGGGGGGAGGTATTGTATGTTTTTTTTCTCCAGGCAAGAGAGCTGAATTCTTTGGGGCATGCCCTGCAAATGGCCCTTTTAAGGGCTGGTACGGTAAAAGAGCTTTTCTATTTTAATTTTAGAATAGGGTAGGTCATTTTTTTATTTTGGGGGGCTTTGTTATTTTATTAGGGGGCTTAGAGTAGGTGTAATTAGTTTAAAATTGTTGTAATATTTTTCTAATGTTTGTAAATATTTTTTTATTTTTTGTAACTTAGTTCTTTTTTATTTTTTGTACTTTAGTTAGTTTATTTAATTGTATTTATTTGTAGGTATTTTATTTAATTTATTTATTGATAGTGTAGTGTTAGGTTTAATTGTAGATAATTGTAGGTAGTTTATTTAATTTATTTATTGATAGTGTAGTGTTAGGTTTAATTGTAACTTAGGTTAGGATTTATTTTACAGGTAATTTTGTAATTATTTTAACTAGGTAACTATTAAATAGTTATTAACTATTTAATAGCTATTGAAGTTGCCTGTAAAATAAATATTAATCCTAATATAGCTACAATATAATTATAATTTATATTGTAGCTATATTAGGGTTTATTTTACAGGTAAGTATTTAGCTTTAAATAGGATTAATTTATTTAATAAGAGTTAATTTATTACGTTAGATTTAAATTATATTTAACTTAGGGGGGTGTTAGTGTTAGGGTTAGACTTAGCTTTAGGGGTTAATACATTTATTAGAGTAGCGGCGAGCTCCGGTCGGCAGATTAGGGGTTAATAAGTGTAGGTAGGTGGAGGCGACGTTGGGGGCGGCAGATTAGGGGTTAATAAATATAATATAGGGGTCGGCGGTGTTTATATATAGCCTTACAGCAAAGTAAGGGGGCGCTAGTGATAATATAGATAGTGATATTAATCTATATACTCTTTAAAAAATGCAAATTGGTAATTGTGTATACAATACAAATAAAAAAATAAAACAAAATAAAAGAAAAATTAAATAAAATCCTCTCAAATGAGGGAAGTCCAAATATAATTACAAAATCAAGGCAAAAATAAGTCCTTTTCAAAACCAAGCGGAAAAGCCCTGTGGTGGCTGCCTCCTCCTCGCCGACTGGTCCGGGGATATAACTATGAGGAATAGAAGAAAATAGAGGGGCGCCTCATGTGTAGGATCAACAGATATAAAAATCAGTAATAACAGTAGTAGAGCCAAATTGGTACTCACACACTTCACAAGCACACCAATGTGCTGGTAGTAGCAGGCTGCAGATTCAAATGGGTGTGGCAGCTCACCTCTCAGGTAGTACTGTGATGCTGGAGAGGGAAAAGGAGACACAGAAAAAAAGCACTACATGTGCAGACTGTTAAAAATATAACAAACGATATTTTCAGTGGTACAGATGGTTACTCACATACTCCATGAGCACACTTATGTGCTGGTAGAAACAAGCTGCAAATTTTAGGCAGGTGTAGCAGCTCACCCCAAATCAGATTTCTTAATGCTGTAATCAAATGGCTCCAATAGGTAAAACAAAGTCCCAAAAAGGTAGAGAGACTCTTATGTATCAGCAGGGCAGTAGGTAGGTAAAGATATCCACTCAAAGGCGTATTTCCAGTAAAATACAAATATTTATTAAAAACAAAAGTTAAAAAACACAACAGAACAATTGCTGTGTTAGGTGGATAAAAAGGGGTTAACAGTGACCCCAATAATACAACGTGTTTCTCGGTTTTGCACTGTTTCATCAGGCATAAAATTGTTCTTATTCCTACCTCTCCTGCCTCTGCTTTATATAGCCAGCTAACAAACATTATCCTCCTTTCAGAGGGGTGTGTTAAACAATTAATCACTGACACCTGTTTAGGGGCAGCAGATTAGGTGTACATAGGTATAATGTAGGTTGCGGCGGTGTACGGAGCGGCAGATTAGGGGTTAATAATAATATGCAGGGGTCAGCGATAGCAGGGGCAGCAGATTAGGGGTTAATAAGTGTAAGGCTAGGGGTGTTTAGACTCGGGGTACATGTTAGGGTGTTAGGTGCAGACTTAGGAAGTGTTTCCCCATAGGATACAATGGGGCTGCGTTAGGAGCTGAACGCTGCTTTTTTGCAGCTGTTAGGTTTTTTTTCAGCTCAAACAGCCCCATTGTTTCCTATGGGTGAATCGTGCACAAGCACGTTTTTGAAGCTGGCCGCGTCCGTAAGCACCGCTGGTATCAAAAGTTGAAGTGGCGGTAAATATGCTCTACGCTCCCTTTTTTGGAGCCTAACGCAGCCCTTCTGTGAACTCTAAATACCAGCGGTATTTAAAAGGTGCGGGAGAAAAAAGCATGCGTAGCCAACGCACCACTTTGGCCGCAGAACTCTAAATCTAGCCGTAAGTGCCCACAAGTGTCTATCAGTGAATTTTCCTCATGTGAATCCAGAGAACAATGAGAGCCATTTCTTAATGAGTATTTGTAAAGTGTGTTATGTATTACAAACTAAAATAATTAGAATCAATTAAAAGGACATGTTTGGTAAACTATCAAAAAACAAACAAACAATGAGTTGGGTAACTACAACCCATACAAGCAGGGCCAGCACTATTATGAGTCCTTAATAACCATGGGACCCAGACAGCACGTAAAGGATCAGTCTAGTCCAAAATAAACTTTAATGATTCAGATAGGGCTTTTCAATTTAAACAACTTTCCAATTTTCTTTTATCATCAATTTTACTATGTTCTCTTGGTGTTCTTACTTGAAAGATAAACCTAGGTAGGCTTAAATGCTAATTTCTTAGACCTTGAAGGCCGACTCTTATGTGAATGCATTTTGACAGTTTTTCACCACTAGAGGGTATTAGTTCATCTGTGTCATATAGATAAGATTGTGCTCACGCACATGGAGTTACCTAGGAGCCAGCACTGACTGGCTAAAATGCAAGACTGTCAAAAAAACTTAAATAAGGGGGCAGTCTGCAGAGGCTTAGATACAAGGTAATCACAAAGGTTAAAGTATATTACTATAACTGTGTTTATTATGCAAAACTGGGGAATAGGTAATAAAGGGATTATCTATCTTTTTAAACAAATAAAAATTTAGGTGTAGACTGTCCCTTTAACAGGGGCAGTACATGGGAATATGTTTGCCTTAAAGGGACAGTCTACACCAAAATTGTTATTGTTTAAAAGATAGATAATGCCTTTACTGCCCATTCCAAAGCTTTGCACAACCAACATTGTTATATTAATATAATTTATAACATTTAAATCTCTAAATGTCTGCCTCTTTCTAAGCCACTACAGACTGCCTCTTATCACATGCTTTTTGTTAGCTTTTCACAAAGGACTGTTAATTTATGTGTGTCACGTAGATAACATTGTGCTCACTCCCGTGGAGTTTTGCCAGACCCAGCACTAATTGGCTAAAATTCAAGTCAATAGATAATAAATAGCCCTTAAATAAGTCTGCATGGGCTTAGATACAAGGTAATCACAGTGTTAAAAAGTATATTAAAATAGGTAAAAAGTAAATTAATATAACAATGTTGGCTGTGCAAAACTTGGGAATGGGTAATAAAGGGATTGTCTATCTTTTTAAACAGTAACATTTTTGGAGTAGACTGTCACTTTGAATGATATAAAAGTGTCTGTGCCACTTGTATATCTATGTGTCTCTCTTGCCTTTAGGAAGCACTGCAATGGTTGGCTTTAGACTGTAATGGAAAGTGAGTTAGGAAGCCAGTTTTATTCTTGGACCCAGGCAGCATATTATCACTGCTATTTCTTAAGGGGCTCTGCAAACAAGAAACTGAACTTGCTAGCTGTTGTCAAATTACACCAGTGAGAGCACCCACGCCCTCTATGTCTATTAGTCTCCCTAAATCTTACTATTTATTTGAAAGCATCCTCATATTCTCCAGCATTTTATAGGGATACACTAAATTAAATCAAGAAATGATTATGTGTGTGTGAGTATATGTGTGTGTGTGTGTGTGTGTGTGTATGTGTATTTGTTGTGTGTGTGTGAGAGTGAGTGTGTGTGTATGTATGGGACTGTGTATGTATGTGAGTGAGGGTGGGTATGTATGTGAGTGTGTGTGAGTGTGTTATGTATGTGACTGTGTGTGTTTGTGTGTGTGAGTGTGTGTATTTATGTGAGTGTGTGTGAGTATGTGTATGTGTGAGTGTGTGTATGTATGTGTGTGAGAGAGTGTGTGTATGTATGTGAGTGTATGTGTGTGAGTATGTGTGTGTGTGGTAGTATGTGTATCTGTGTGTATGTATATATGTGTGTGAGAAAAGCGTGTGTGTGTTTGCATGTATGTGTATGTATGTATGTATGTATGTGTGTGAGAGAGTTTGTGTGTGTGTGTGTGTGTGTCTGTGCGTGAGTATGTGTGTGTGAGTATGTGTATGTGTGAGTGTTTGCGTGTGTGTGCATACGTATGTGTATGTATGTATGTATGTGTGAGAGAGAGTGTATGTATGTGAGTGTGTATGTGTGTGTGTGAGTAAGCGCATGCATGCTCATGGGTGCTAGTATTTGTGTAGAGTGAATTCCGTTTTACGGGAAGTCCTGTACCTGATTGCTAGAATGTACTTTCAATATTGCTGAAAAAATATATTTAAAAGAAAATTCTAAATGAGAAATAAAATAATGTGTTAAGAGTATTTTATTTTTATGTTAACACTTGGAGCACAATCGATAGCACAGGATGTGGTATCTTTTGCGTGGCCTTGTGCAAAGAAAAACACAATCTGGTATTAAAAGTTATGGATAAAATAAATACTTTAACTATAGGATCTTAACCTGGGCAAAACTTTTTAAGCGTGCCCTATACTTTTAATAGATGCACCAGTCATGCAATTACCATGCTTGTTGCTCTTATAGAAGCGACGAGTGGTGCAATACAAAATACAGCTTAAAATGTGTTACCTGAAGTAAACCATTATTATTTATATTATAGAACTATATAAAGAACTCTACTACGTGCACTTTATAGGCTCAGTGTACTCCCAGTTTAGCGCATTATCGGCTTTGCACTCAAGTGATATCTGAGATGAATTTTACTGGGTGCCCCGATAAAGGTCTATTATGTAAGGGAGCAATAAAAAACAACTTTGGATATGAGCGCTAATCTAGGCTATGATTTGGTTAGAACATGTAATTTAAAACAACTGTCCTGTTTACTTATATTATCAAATTGACGTTGGTCTTTTAGCATCCTTTGTTGAAAAGCATACCTAAGTAGGTACATCCAAGAGGTGTTTAAATTCAGCTCCAGAGCAACAATGCACCACTGAGAGCTAGCTACAAACATATGTCTCTTGTCATTTTCTCACCAGATGTGTTCTGCTATGTCTCAGTAGTGCATTGCTGCACTTAAAGGGACATAATACTCATATGCTAAATCACTTGAAACTGATGCAGTATAAATGTAAAAAAAAGCTGACAGGAAAATATCACCTGAGCATCTCAATGTAAAAAAGGAAGATATTTTACCTCACAATCTCCTCAGCTCAGCAGAGTAAGTTCTGTGTAAAAAGTTATACTCAGCTGCTCCCAGCTGCAGGTAAAAAATAAATAAATGAAGAAATGAACAGCAGCCAATCAGCAGCATCAGCAGTGCTGAGGTCATGAACTCTTACTGTGATCTCATGAGATTTCACTTAACTCTCATGAGATTTCATAGTAAACTGAATAGGGAAATAATATGAGAGTGCACAAGGCTCATCCTTTCAGCTGTCCCAGGACAAACATACTAATATGCTGCTTAGAAATCCTTTACAATGGGATGTGGCTACTGAGGAACTTTTGAGGTAAAATATCTTTCTTTTTTACATAGAGATGTTCAGGTGATATTTTCTAGTCAGCTTTTCCCAGCTATGCTGCATCACTTTCAAGTGTTTAAACATTTGGGTATTATAGCCCTTTAAGCTGGCTTTAAGGGGACATTTAACACCTCTTAGTTTTTCTTTAGGTGCTTTCTGCAAACTCCCAAAAGATTAACATATCAGCAGAGTCTGAACTATATTAGAACAGATTAACACTTTGTTTTCTGCAATTCTTTTTCAATGGTCAAACTCCACTTGACACTTTCCTTATTTGTAAGAGTCAAACTAGACTTAAGTCTGGGGAAGATATGGCTTGCAACTGCCACTGTATTAACAAAATCTTCATTGTTTGGATTCAGCAGATAAGATACAGATATGTGACAAGCACTGTTCCCTCTAAGGTGTGTGTGTGTGCGCACCTATCTCAGAGGGTGCGCACATGACTTTCAAAACTGTGCACAGCAAAAGCAGAGAGTTTTTTTTTTTATTTCTTTTATAAAAGAATGTTACTATTTTTTTTTTTTATTTGTATTGCAGTGGTACGGGTCAAGTACAACTGGTACTACTGTAAATTGAGGGGTTTTTTTTTAAATTTTTATTGGAAGTAATTTTTTTATAAATAGGCTCAGCATCTACAGATTGCTACAGTTGAGTTCAGACAGAGCTTCAATGGGGAGGTGGACCTGCAAGGGGGAGGGTGGACCTCCAGTGGGGGAGCCAGAGTTTCAATGGGTGAGTCGGACCTGCAACAGAGAAGTAATAGTTGCAATGGGGGGGGGGGAGGCGGACAGGCAGCAGGGGAGCCAGAGTTGCAAATGGGGGTCGAACCTGCAATGGGGGAGCCAGAGTTATGATGAGGGAGTCAGACCCTCAACAGTGGAGTCAGTGTCGCAATGGTTGTGCTAGACCTGCAACAGGTGACCCAGAGTTGCAATGAGGGGAGGTGAACCAACAACAGGGGATCCAGAGTTGCAAAGGGGGGCCGGACCTGCCATGGGGGGAGCCAGAGTTGCGATGAGGGAGTCCGATTTTCAACAGGGGAGCCAGTGTTGCAATGGTTGTGCTTGACCTTCAATAGGGGAGCCAGAGTTGCAATGGGGGGCTGGACCTGCACAGGGGGAGCCAGCGTTGCAATGGGTGAACCAATGCTGCAGTGGGGTAGCCAGATGTTTTAGAGCCAGAGTTGCAGTGGGGGAGCCAGAACTTCAGTGGAGGAGCCGGATCATAATTTGGGAAGCTGGTGGTGACAGATAAACAAGCCTTTAGTGCAAAAGCTTTGTGATTTTGCAAACAAGATTAAGGGCTAGATTACAAGCGTAACTCTAAATATCGCTTGAGCGCAAGCTATATTAGTGCTCCAGTGAGTAATACCAGCGCACGCTAATGTGCGCTGGTATTACAAGTTAAGCACAATGCAAACACGAGCTTGCATTCCCATTGCTATGGAGCATTGCACTCACAAGAGTGTGCTTCTATAGGCTCCAATGGGAGCCTCATTCTGATGGCGATAGAGACGGTATCAGAACCTAAGCACAGCAAAGGGGGTAAGAAGTGCAGAGATGGCAGCAAATATAAATATATATGTATATGATTATATACATATATATTTATGTGTTACTATGTGTATGTACAGTACATATATACTTACAGGGAACACACAGTTCCCATAGACCAAGTGCCGTTTTTTTCTAACACCCCACAACTTTACCCCCAAAATACTGCCTATTGCGGTTATTTTATTAAAAAAATAAAAATGCTACCATTTTTATTTTTTTAATAAAATACACTACACTGAATTTTGGGGGCATTTAGGGCACATTTAAAAAATTAACCAGATATCTGATCTTTAGTCCTAGACCAGACTGCAGCTATTATTTTTGATATAGAGAGGGTAATGGAGCTGCATTAAATATTTCAATTGTGCCAAAGGCAGCCATACTTTAAAACAGCATGTTGGATTAAATTTAACTTTAAAAAATCTATTTTTGTACAAAATGCAACATGTATTTTTTAATTAATGGCATTTTATGCTTTTTTCCAGGTTGCAAAAAAAATGGTACAGGTATACCCCGCTCATACAGCGGGTTAGGGACCGGAGCCCCGCTGTAAAGTGAAAACCGCCTTAAAGTGAAACAAGGCAGTTTTAGCTTTCTTTTCAGTGATTAAAAACTTGAAAACATGTTTGAACTAACTTATATTATGGGTGCAATCGTGCTATGTTTAGTTTAACACTAGCACAGCACAGTATTACATTAGTATTCAATAAATACCGTACGTGTAAAATAGTGACAATTACTGTAGTATAATTTGCCAGACTATAGCACTGAGACACTGATTGCACTGTAATGCTGTAAACAGAGCAAACTTAACATAACAAAATGGTGCCAGTCACTTTTCTCGCAATCTCAAGATGATTACAGCACTGTTTCAAAATCCTTGGAGGTTGAACTTCAGCTCCACAAAGCGCTGTATTAGCGAAGCACTGTAAAGTGAAGCGCTGTAAAGTGAGGTATACCTATATATGTGAATCCATTTATAACATAAGTATGGAATCAAGTATACTAGTTAAGAGCCTGAATAATTAAAAAATACCCCTTTTTAAAGCAAATATTACCTTTTTTGTCATTTTGTGTAAACTTAGTACTAAAAGACAAACAGACACCAAAACTTAGAAAGGTTAATACAAAAACTATTAAGCTATATTAAGATTATTTTGTGTAAAACCTTTTTTAGCATGAAAAAAAATTGTGTATTTTTTTATGTAGTTTAATAAACTTCTATTAACCTTTCTGAGACTGGTAACTAAATATCAGCTATGTGTAGCACTGTATGCTTGTCCAACATTATTGTCCACATTTAGCAGACATTACTTTCCATGTATATCACCTTGCACTTGACTATATTACTGCCCATATATATATATATATATAAAATATTACCATATATGTGCCCACGATACTGTTCACGTATAGAACTATTTGCATGACCACTGCAGAACCCAGGGTTGTCAGTCCACAAGACTGCCCACTAAGAGCACCCTGGGCTAAAATGTTTAGGAGGACCCAGCATGTATATATCACACTGGGCATGTGTTCCCATTATGTTGCCTATTATTACCATTCAGGCTCCGTTTTTGTGTTTATGTGTGTAGAGGATTGTGCCATATATAATGTCCTGTGTGTTAGTTTTCCCGGGGCACTATTTTCAGCACCCAGTTTGTGTCAAGCATACTGCTCATGTTTACCATTCACTCGGCTAGATTACGAGTTTTGCAGTATGCTAAAAAAGCAGCGTTAACAGGTCCTAACGCTGCTTTTTTACGCCTGCTAGTATTACAAGTCTTGCAGGTTTAGGGGCACAGCACACTTTTTTGGCCTTACCGCAAAACGGCTTACGTAAACTTCGTAAAGTCTTTTTTCTATGGGACTTCCATAGCGCCAGTATTACGAGTCTGTCCTGGGAGGCCAAAAAGTGAGCGGTACACCCTCTCCTGTCAAGAGTCCTACCGCATTTTAAAGTCAGTAGCTATAAGTTTTATGGTACAACGCCGTAACATAAAACTCATAACTAAAGTGCTAAAAAGTACACTAACACCCATAAACTACCTATTAACCCCTAAACCGAGGCCCACCCGCATCGCAAACACTAAAATTAATTTTTTAACCCCTAATCTGCTGCTCCGGACACCGCCGCCACCTACATTATATTTATGAACCCCTAATATGCTGCCCCCAACATTGCCGACACCTACATTATATTTATTAACCCCTAATCTGCCGCCCCAACATTGCCGCCACTATAATAAACATATTAACCCCTAAACCGCCACACTCCCGCCTCACAAACATTATTAAAATATTATTAGCTCCTAATCTGCCGTCCCTAACATCGCTGCCACCTACCTACATTTATTAACCCCTAATCTGCCGCCCCCAACGTCGCCGCCACTATATTAAAGTTATTAACCCCTAAACCTAAGTCTAACCCTAACACCCCCTAACTTAAATATAATTAAAAGAAATCTAACTAAATATTCCTATCATTAACTAAATTATTCCTATTTAAAATTAAATGCTTACCTATAAAATAAACCCTAAGCTAGCTACAATATAACTAATAGTTACATTGTATCTAGCTTAGGATTTATTTTTATTTTACAGGCAAGTTTGTATTTATTTTAACTAGGTAGAATAGTTATTAAATAGTTATTAACTATTTAATAACTACCTAGCTAAAATAAATACAAAAGTACGTGTAAAATAAAACCTAACCTAAGTTACACTAACACCTAACACTGCACTACAATTAAATAAATTACCTAAATTAACAACAATTAAATAAATTAAATACAATTGGCTAAAGTACAACCCCCCCCACTAAATTACAGAAAATAAAAAACAAATTACAGATATTTAAACTAATTACACCTAATCTAATAGCCTTATCAAAATGAAAAATGCCCCCCAAACTAAAAAAAAACCCTAGCTTAAACTAAACTACCAATAGCCCTTAAAAGGGCCTTTTGCGGGGCATTGCCCCAAAGTAATCAGCTCTTTTACCTGAAAAAAAAAATACAAACAACCCCCCCAACAGTAAAACCCGTCGTCTTCATCCGACGACTAAAGATGAATGAAGGTACCTTTAAGTGACGTCAACCAAGATGGCGTCCCTTAGATTCCGATTGGCTGATAGAATTCTATCAGCCAATCGGAATTAAGGTAGAAAAAATCCTATTGGCTGATGCAATCAGCCAATAGGATTGAAGTCCAATCCTATTGACTGATCCAATCAACCAATAGGATTGAGCTCGCATTCTATTGGCTGTTCCAATCAGCCAATAGAATGTTGATTGGTTTTTCATACTATCGTAATTCAACCCGTAATATACTGTATATATATTTTTTTATGGTCATGTTTTCCCAGTAACCAATTGAAATTCTGGCCGTTAAGCGGCCGTCACTCTACGTCATCCGCCTATTGTTTAATCTGCGCATGCTCCAATTTACTTTATGCAGACTTGGTTTTGTTGCGCGCTCCCTTTTCACGCATGCGCATTCTTCCCCCCAGGCAATAAAGACTAAACGTCTTGATAGTTGCGGTCTAGGAACAAGGGTCACGTATGGAAAAAAATCATAGCCACTCTGTTTGGAATATAACATAGTACTGAATGAATACATTATTGTTATTCATTCAATACTATGTTGCTAGCACGATTCACACATGCGCGTTGTAGACCTGTGAACACAGATTTGATTACGTGCTGACGCTCTATACATCAGCACAAAGAAATAGAGGAAGTAGATGATGGGCGGAGTTAGCGCGGCAATGGTAGGAAAGTTTATAGATATATAAAGTTGAAAATATAAAATGAATCTAAAAAAAAAAAGTTGGCAATCTCAGTATATTTAACATATAGAGTAGATTGATGTGTTCTAGAGGCTCAAACTTTATTTTCACTTTAAAGGTACCTTCATTCATCTTTAGTCGTCGGATGAAGAGGATGCTCCGCATCGGATGTCTTGAAGATGGACCCGCTCCGCGCCGGATGGATGAAAATAGAAAATGCCGTCTGGATGAAGACTTCTGCCCGTCTGGAGGACTACTTCGCCCGGCTTGGATGAAGACTTCTCCCGGCTTCGTTGAGGACTTCGGCCCGGCTTGGATGAAGACTTCTCCCGGTAAGTCGATATTCAGGGGGTTAGTGTTAGGTTTTGTTAAGGGTGTATTGGGTGAGTTTTATTTTTAGGTTAGGGACTTTGGGCCTGCAAAAGAGCTAACTGCCCTTTTAAGGGCAATGCCCATCAAAATGCCCTTTTCAGGGCAATGGGGAGCTTAGGTTTTTTTAGTTAGGTTTTTATTTGGGGGGTTGGTTGTGTGGGTAATGGGTTTTACTGTTGGGGGTTGTTTGTATTTTTTTTTCAGGCAAAAGAGCTGATTACTTTGTGGCAATGCCCCGCAAAAAGGCCCTTTTAAGGGCTATTGGTAGTTTAGTTTAGGCTAGGGGTTTTTTTTAGTTTGGGGGGGGGGCATTTTTTATTTTGATAGGGCTATTAGATTAGGTGTAATTAGTTTAAATATCTGTAATTTGTTTTTTATTTTCTGTAATTTAGTGGGGTTTTTTTGTACTTTAGCTAATTGTATTTAATTTATTTAATTGTTGTTAATTTAGGTAATTTATTTAACTGTAGTGTAGTATTAGGTGTTAGTGTAACTTAGGTTAGGTTATATTTTACAGGTACTTTTGTATTTATTTTAGCTAGGTAGTTATTAAATAGTTAATAACTATTTAATAACTATTCTGCCTAGTTAAAATAAATACAAACTTGCCTGTAAAATAAAAATAAATCCTAAGATAGATACAATGTAACTATTAGTTATATTGTAGCTAGCTTAGGGTTTATTTTATAGGTAAATATTTAGTTTTAAATAGGAATAATTTAGTTAATGATAGGAATATTTAGTTAGATTTCTTTTAATTATATTTAAGTTAGGGGGTGTTAGGGTTAGGGTTAGACTTAGGTTTAGGGGTTAATAACTTTAATATAGTGACGGCGACGTTGGGGGCGGCAGATTAGGGGTTAAATAAATGTAGGTAGGTGGCGGCGATGTTAGGGACGGCAGATTAGGGGTTCATAATATTTAAATAATGTTTGTGAGGCGGGGGTACAGCGGTTTAGGGGTTAATATGTTTATTATAGTGGTGGCGACGTTGGGGGCGGCAGATTAGGGGTTAATAAGTGTAGGTAGCTTGCGGCGACATTGGGGGTGGCAGATTAGGGGTTAATAAATATATGTAGGTGGCGGCGATGTCGGGAGCGGCGGATTAGTGGTTAATAAGTCTAAGATTAGGGGTGTTTAGACTCGGGGTTCATGTTAGGGTGTTAGGTGTAAACATACATTTTATTTCCCCATAGGAATCAATGGGGCTGCGTTACTTAGCTAAACGCTGCTTTATTGCAGGTGTTAGACTTTTTTTCAGCCGGCTCTCCCCGTTGATTTCTATGGGGAAATCGCGCAGGAGCACGTTACACCAGCTCACCGCTGACTTAAGCAGCGCTGGTATTGGAATGAGATTTTGAGCTAAATTTTGCTCTACGCTCACTTTTTGTCTTTTAACGCCAGGTTTGTAAAAACTCGTAATACCAGCGCTGTATGTAAGTGAGCGGTGAGAAAAAGCTGCTCATTAGCACCGCACCCCTCATAACGCAAAACTCGTAATCTAGCCGTAAGTGTGGACAATACTCTGTCTGATGATTACATCTTCTGTGTGCTTAGTGCCTCCAAAGTGAATGTTTGTGACATTATTTTTTCATCACGATCCTTACAAATATGTGTTTGATCAATATATGGACATAGACAACTGCATGGATATATTAAAGGGACATGAAACCCAATTTTTTTCTTTCATGATTTAGAAAGAGCATGCAATTTTTAACAACTTTCTAATTTAATTCTATTATCTAATTTGCTATACTCTTTTGATATTCCTTGCTGGAAAGCATATCTAGATAGGCTCAGTAGCTTCTGATTGGTGGCTGCACACAGATGCCTCTTGTGATTGGCTCACCCATGTGCATTGCTATTTCTTCGTCAAAGGATATCTAAAGAATTAAGCAAATTAGATAATAGAAGTAAATATGAATGTTGTTTAAAATTGTTTTCTCTATCTGAATCATGAAATATTTTTGGGGGTTTAATGTCCATTTAAGACACATACAAAAGCGTAATGAGAGTATGAGAAGTGTTAGAGTAAAGAGTGTTAGAGTGGCAGTGTGGGTGTGTGAGTAGGTAGGTGTGTATTATTGACCTTATTTTGTCACAGAACTCTTTACAAATGTATAGTTTATTAATATATATGAGAGTGTTTGTGTGTGTGTCTGAGAGAGTGTGTGTGTGAGGTGTGAGAGAGTGAGGGTGTGTGCGTGCCTGAGAAAGAGAGAGAGTGTGTGTGTGTGAGAGAGAGTGTTTGTGTGTGTGTCTGAGAAAGAGAGTGTGTGTGAGAGGTGTGAGAGAGTGAGTGTGTGTGCGTGTCTGAGAAAGAGAGAGAGAGAGAGAGAGAGAGAGAGAGAGAGAGAGAGAGAGAATGTGTATTTGTTTATTCATGCCTCATTTAAATAAAGAACAACATACTAACACTGGCGTTATGCTTTCATGGCAGAGTTTGCTACCTTTCAGGCTTGACAATCCATATTAAAGTGTGCATACATTTTAGTAACTTGGCCAAAAATTGCAAAGGCCAAGATTTTAGTGAACACTGCTCAAAAATATTAGAGGGAACATTGGTGGCAAGATTAGGCTTGTGAAGCTTGCCATGCTCTCTTTCTGTTTTCAGGACTGGAAAATTTACCATTTTCAGACTTTAATTACAGGAAAAGGGGACAAAATAAATAATGAAAATATATTACAAACATTTTATATTACAGACTCCAAGTATTTACTTCCCTTTTACATACATAATATTTAACACTAAGGGCGCGATTACATATACGGCGCAGGCTTCAGCGTAATCGCTGCAACCCACGCCGCCCGTAATTTCACCTCGCACATTGGGGTATTACATAAACCCTGCCGGCAGTTTATAAAGTGCCGTAAGTCTGATAAACTAGCGATGTCCAGAAATTAGTGTAAATACAAATTTCTGGAGTCGCCAGTGACTTACGGCACTTTAGAAACTGCCGACGCCTAAGAAAAGTAAAGAGAATATTAAATCTTCCGTAACACTCTAACACGCCTCCCAAAAAAAAACCTGATACGTAAAACCCCTATATCCGCAATCCACTCCTCTCACTACTAATAATAAATGTATTAACTCCTAAACTGACAATCCCCCACAACGCAATAAGCCTAATTAAACTATTAACCCCTATATCCGCCATCAAACCCACACTGCAAGTAATAACTAAATTATTAACCCCTAAATTCGCCAACCCCAACATCGCAAACTACCTATTAAAACTATTAACCCCTAATCCGTCATTAACCCACAACGCAATAAAACTATTAAAACGATTAACCCCTAAACAACCAAAGCCCACAACGCAATAAACCTAACCCCTAACCTAAAACCCCCTAACCTAACACCCCCTAAATGAACCCAAATTACCTAATTTACAAACTACTAAAGTTACTATTAAATAAAAAAAAACTAACACTACTTTAAAAATACAAATAAACTAAGTATAAATTAAAGGGACAGTCTAATCAAAATTCTGGAGTAGACTGTCCCTTTAAGCTACAATTACAGAAAATAAAAACATCTAAGATTACATAAAATAAAAAATAAAATTTCCAAATTTTAAAAAATTATACCTAATCCCTATGAAAATAAAAAAGCCCCCCCCAAATAAAAACACCCCCTACTCTAATAAACCACCAGTAGCCCTTAAAAGGGCTTTTTGCAGGGCATTGCTCCAAGATAATCAGCTCTTTTACAACAAAATACACAAACCGCCCCAATAGTAAAACCCCCCACCCACCACCACCCCAAATAAAATAACCTAGCACTAAAGACCCTAAACTACCCATTACCCTTAAAAGGGCATTTGTTGGGCATTGCCCTTAAAAGGGCATTTAGCTCTTTTACTGCCCACCCTATCTAAATAAAATTAAAAAAATTTAAAAAAAACCTTAAAAAACCCTAAGTCTAAGCCCCAGGTTTCTTGTAAACTCACTGTTCCTGAAGTCCGGCAGAGAAGGTCTTGTTCCAGGCGGTGAAGTCTTCTTCCAAGCGGCGACCTCTTCTTTCTTCTTCCTGGAACATCCTTCGCAGAGCAGAGCTGAAGACTGAAGATCGCGGAGCTGAAGACCGACGACCTTGGAACTGAAGACCGGCGACCTCGGAGCCATGAAGCGTAGAAGATCCTCTTCATACGATCTTCGTCCGCACACTGGATAGAGAATTCAAGGGACACGATTAAAAATTGCGTTCCATGAATTCCTATTGGCTGATTTGATTCTTCAAATTCAAATTATCTATCCAGTGTGCGGTGAAGATCTTATGAAGAGGATCCTCCACGCTCCATGGCTCCGCGGTCACCGGTCTTCAGTTCCAGGGTTACAGGTCGACAGCTCCGCGGTCTTCAGTCTTCAGCTCCGCTCCGCGAAGGATGTTCCAGGAAGAAGAAAGAAGAGGTCACCGCTTGGAAGAAGACTTCACCGCCTGGAACAGGACCTTCTCCACCGGACTTCAGGAATGGTGAGTAGCAACCTGGGGCTTAGACTTAGGGTTTTTTAAGGGTTTTTTGTTTTTTTTTATATTATTTAGATAGGGTGGGCAGTAAAAGAACTAAATGCTCTTTTAAGGGCAATGCCCAACAAATGCCCTTTTAGGGGCAATGGGTAGTTTAGGGTTTTTAGTGCTAGGTTATTTTATTTGGGGGGGTTTGGTGGGTGGGGGCTTTTTACTGTTAGGGGGCTTTGTGTATTTTGTTGTAAAAGAGCTGATTATCTTGGGGCAATGCCCTGCAAAAAGCCCTTTTAAGGGCTACTGGTAATCTATTAGAGTAGGGGATGTTTTTATTTGGGGGCTTTTTATTTTCATAGGGATTTTATGTAATCTTAGATTTTTTTATTTTCTGTAATTGTAGCTTAAAGGGATAGTCTACTCCAGAATGTTGATTAGAATGTCCCTTTAATTTATACTTTGTATTTTTAAAGTAGTGTTAGTTTTTTTTAATTTAATAGTAACTTTAGTATTTTGTAAATTAGGTAATTTGGGCTCATTTAGGGGGAGTTAGGTTAGGGCAGGTTAGGTTAGGGGGTTTTATGTTAGGGGTTAGGTTTATTGCGTTGTGGGCTTTAGCGATTTAGGGGTTAATACTTTAATAGGTTTATTGCGTTGTGGGCTTTGGCGGTTTAGGGGTTAATAGTTTTAATAATTTTATTGCGTTGTGGGTTAATGGCAGATTAGGGGTTAATAGTTTTATTAGGGGTTAATAATTTAGTTATTACTTGCGGTATGGGTTTAATGGCGGATATAGGGGTTAATACACTTTATTAGTTATTGCGGTGGGGGGTTGAGGTTGACAGGTAGATAGACATTGCGCATGCGTTAGGTGTTAGTTTATTTTTGCAGGCATTTTCGGGAGTTACGGTGCTCCCATATTCAGCTCAAGGCTTGCTACGGCTGCCTTTTATGGTGAGGTAAGAATGGAGTAAGATTTCTCCATTTTCGCCACGTAAGTATATGCGGCGCTGTATATAGGATACCAAACCTGAGCAAAAATCGGCGTCGCGGGTGACGGCGCATATGTAATGGTGGACCAGTTTTAAAATTAAATATGATAATGATAATGTATTAGAACTTTTTTTCCCAATGAAAATAATAATTTAAAGGAACATTATACCATACTATAGTTAAAAAAAAAAAAAGTCACTTCAATGTAAAAAAGGGGGGTAAAGGCAACATGTCCCCCCCAGAACTGAAACTTCTGTGAGTGAACCTGGTTACCAACTGTACTCAAACACGTATTTGCTGTTATTTTTACTTTACATTTAAACAGCTTTAGTTAACCTTTTCACATAAAAAAACATTTTTAACTGATGCTCTGTCTCTTTAAAAGAAAAAAAATGTGGTTATGATTTCAAAAGTAGGCAGTTTAGTTGCAAAACCACATATTTAATCTAATCAGATAGCAATTCTTTAAGGATGATTATTTACTTTAAAACGTGTCTAACTCCTTCTTTCATTACAAACCAATTGAATTTTGAATATTTAATCATATACAGCTTCCCAAACTTAATTAGTTTATTTATTTAATGATTTTCAGATTACAATGCTATCCTACTCTTGACTTTATTTAAACTTCACAGATGAAATAGGGAAACTAATGATTGCATATTATATCAGTGCCTTGTCAGCATGCTTTTGTCATCTTGCCTTGCAGCAGCAGGTAACATGAAGCAATTAGTGATCAGAAGACAGAGTGAGATTCAATGTTCTGTGATTGATGTGAAAAGACCACATGGTGCAATCACCGAGTATAGGAAGACAAAAGATGTAACCTAGGGGTGTATAGAGAGTGGTGGAGAAGGGATTAAAAAAGAACAACAGAGGAAAAAGGGAAAGTGACAGTGGAAATCAATGCTTCATATTTCCACTTAGTAATAAATTGCACATTTCTTCAAACAGGAACAACTTTATTTGATATAATATTACAAACGAACACTAATGTGCTGCTGCCACAGCACAGGCCTCCTGCAGAGTATAATTTATTGTTCTTTTTTCTTTCTAGAGGCATTTCCCCTTTTCTTTTCCCATCTTTCAATTACTCAGTCATCAGCAGAAAATGTACAGTCAGATGTAATATACAGTAGGAACTCCTCTCTGGAGTTTTACAAAGGGTAGGACTTCTCTGTTTTAAGATCTCTACTGCTTCCTTGTGTTCAGATGGGAATCTAACCCTGGAAAAGCCAATGTGAATCACTGTGAATAGCTAAACAGATTTAACAATGACTAAAATAAGTTCAATTTCAATGCAAAAGTAATTGCAAAATATACTTCTGTGACTTTGAGGGTTTACTGCATCTATATATTTTAAATAATAAGATAAATAATTGTGCTCTAGTGTTTGTGGAAGACATTCCAAAATTGTAGAATAAAAGGTGCAGTTGTTTTATTGTGTTTTGTTGCATCAAGAAAATAAAACTGGTGGTTTAGTATTTTGTATATTCTATCAGCCAAAGGGTAATGTTATGAGGTTTATCATATTACCAGGTAAACTGAGTACTTGCAAAGTTAAAAAGATCATTAAAACTTGTAAATATAATCATTTGGTACAAAAATTGTATTATTAATAATAATTGACACAGGCCTTGGAATTTAATAGATAAAAGCTATTATATAAGATGTTGTGTTGCTGAGCCTAACTGAAATCAATTTTTCTAGCTCAGAAAAGATGCAAAAGCCTGAAGTGACAGATGCAGCAGAAACGCTTGGAGACTTATTGTGATTGTATTTAACCATTGGAACCAGCTCACAGGCTGAGTGTGATGCTTGTTAAAGGAAACATGAAGTGTGCTTCATTCTATTTACACAAAGCAGCACTGATAACTATTACATACACACCAGTATATTGTATGACATAAACACGTAACAGTTGCATACGCCAGTGTTTCTCAACTCCGGTCCTCAACTAACCCCAACGGGCCAGACTTTCATTATAGCTGAACCAGTGCACAGGTGAAGTAATCAGCTGATCAGTAACACCGTGGTTACTAACCTGCTCTCACTCATCAGCTGATTATTTCACCTGTGCGCTGGTTCAGCTACCATGAAAACCTGGCCTGTTGGGGGTACTTGAGGACCGTGGTTGAGAAACAATGGCTTACACTACCAGGCCTGATTTATAACATTGGTGCATCTAGTTAGATGGCCACTTTCTATATTAATTCTGTTTGTATCTGGAATTGTCATTGATAACATTTGCATTCTTTACAGGCATCACATAAACTGCTTAAAGGGGCGTTCTGATTTCAAAAACACATGCTTGTTAGAGCTTGTAGCTTTTGCTTTACTGACTTTATTAGAGCCAAAAGCATTGCATTTTCTGAGCAGGAGTTTGCAAGACAATGGTGAGTACATGCAACTCCTGCTCCTGACAGCAGTTCAAGATCTGCCTTACTTGTGGCTCTCAAGCAAGACTTTGCCTATATGTTTAAACCCTTTGCTGGTGTTATAAGCAGAGTTTACTCAAATCATTATAAAATGCTCTAACAAACACATTTTTTTCCATTTCATCTGAATGTCCCTTTAATAAAAACCTATACATTGCCCAGTACAGTTTCATATTGATTGCACTGGGCATAACATGTAAAATGATAGAGAATGTACTGCTGACCTTTATCACATGACAAGACAGTTGTCTATATCTGCTTAATGAGAACTCCAGCCCCATGCCCTATACAATGCATAATAAAAGTCCTAACCCCAGCTGAAAAAACAAGTGTAACCTAACAAAAGAGTGCATAAAGCACTTACAGACCACAATAACTTTACTTTGCTACTAGCCCTTATTGTTATGTATAATTAGGCACAATACTATTCGTTTGGAGTGGGCTGCTATATGTGGTGCACTGTTTATATTACAATATCCCTGCCTGCCTGGTCAATCCATCATTTATCTTTACAATAGGTCCTTATGGATGCAGCACATTGTATAGCATAGTGTATCAGCTATCTTTGGCAGCCAATGGGTTAAGTTGTCTTTTTAACAGATTCAATTATTTTGAGAGTTACTCAAGACTGTTTTACCATTTCCGACAATTGCTACTAAAGTATCAGATAGTGATAGGGAACTGGAGTGAGGTTGGTGGTCTGGAAGGTTTTAAAAACAATCTTTATGTACAGCCAGTTGGTCACCCAGGTCCCACTTGGGAGGTTGCAGTTGGTTTCTATTACTCACTTTTCCCTGCATGACATTGGATAAACATTGCCTGGCACAGTCTCACTTTATTCTTTATTGACCATATCAAATGTCAGGGATAGACAATAGTATATAAAACTAGGCAAGGATTCTAAAGAGTTACATTTTAACATAGATAGCAGAATAAAAAACGTTACCACACTTGTCATATTAATGTTCCAAAAGATATACAGATAATATATGTAATGCTGTAAAAAAATAGTGTATATGAAATGTGCCTTATATATTTCTGCAGTAATCATATTTTCTTCTGATTTCTACATTATAAAATATAGACAACATAAACATAGATGTAATATTTGTGATGCAGAGCCCACACTTTCCTTGTTCCTTTGATGTGGTAAAGGTTGGCTGTGTTTGGCACGCTTGCAATTAACCCTGACATGCCACATATGGATATAATGCTCTTGTTAATCTGATATCTTCCATGATTCACCAACCACACACAAAACATTATTTCCATATGGGCCATTATTTTATGGTAGCCCACAAATCATATCAAGCTGGGTAAGAAAGGTAAAGAAACAAAAGCTTTAGATTGTAACTTTTTATACCCCCAAAAAAACAGTGCTCCCATTAAAATGGTGCAAGGTGACAATGGGGTATTTGTCTCCCCTTTGTTGTCTCCGATTTCTGTATGTTATATAATATAAATACAAGATATTAAGGACATCACATAATATGTAAAAGGTGTACAAATGAACACAATCACCAACTGATTTTCTTTTATGATGTTTTATCTTCCAACAGGTGTGAACAGAGGTTTTATTTGTGGAGATGTGTGTATATATATTATATATATATAGATATATATTTTTCATTTAGCTAGAACAAGGGCATATTTAAGGCATTTACACCAGCACCGCAGGAAGTAGATAAGGCTAATCTATACAAAGCAAACGTTTATACCCAATCTTGATATAACTCTCTGGTCAGGACCGAGCTTTTCATATTCTTTACATTTGACTTGTCTCTCATTAATGAGTCCAAAGCGATTACAGGACTATTCTGGCTCACTTCCCAGTCTTCTCTTTTGTGGTCATACAAAACTCTTCTTTTCTTAATACAAGCTCCTAGCTTATCTAGGTGACAGCTGAAAAGACTCGTATTTCATTAAAAACACATTAGGTGCATAGGCAAAATCATCTCATTCATATGAGCCTCTAACAGGAGGTGTTACTTCAAAAATGCAAGTACCATGTTGTTGGTAACCACAGCCAGCCAAAATAGTACTTACATCATGGGAAGTTCTCCCTCCTAGCTAATGTCTTCCCAGTAGGAGTTTTGTGTCTTTGTGCTCTGCACCCAGGCAGCCTATATGTAAATGCTGAGAGAAAATTACTGCCAAAAAAGATTTATTCACCAGATGTACAACTATGTTTATTGCAATCTGAAAAGAACTGTGCCAAAAAAGGATGTGGGGGACCTACTCTTGGCAAATTTTTCTAGGCGTTTCTTGGACAAAGTTTAGGGGGAAAGACAGAGGATTTCCCAATAACAGCATTTGGGCTCTGTATATTGAAGAAAGTTATTAGGATTTCACACAAGAGTGAGCTCTGAGTTGTGAAAAAAGATAAATTATAGCTGTGGGTGACAACTATTGTGCAATTTACATATTAATACATCCAATATCATAGACAAGGACGTCATTTCAGTTTAGTACAATCTGGTATTAACTAATATTTTCTGTTTTTCATTTTTCTTAAGATACTCAATAGAGTGTAAATTGTGACTTGATTAAAGAAATTAAAAGTAACCTTTAAGTGAAACGTATGTATTATTTATCTCCTGGCACATCTGTTATAGGGACTATATACTTCAATCAGTTTAATGTACATTTACAGAGTTGTAATCACAAAGTCAGTTCTCCAGAAAACATATAGGTCTATATCCCACTCACAAAAGTTTTAAATATAAAAAAAAAGATTTCAGGTATATTTTAGAGAAGTAAATTAATATAGATGAGAAGGAAAATTGTGAAAAGATGTAACTTTAAACGTTTTAAATCTTAAAAGTTTTTGTAATATATATATATATATATATATATATATATATATATATATATATATATATATATACACATATGTGTGTGTATGTATATGTGATGTGTGTGTATGTGTCTATAAGTGTGGGTATATATTTTGTAATTAATTGGTTTAATGACCATTAATGCAGTTAATAAGATAATTATTATTTTGATTAAAGGAAATGATTTTAAGGTATAGTTATAAAAGTGTGTGTTGTACTTTCTTCTCTATGTATTGAGACTTTAGTTGTATTGGGCTCTGATTCCTTGGAGTATGGGAGTGTTACTGAGCCCTCCTCTTGTAAATTCTAGTGCCCCTCCTTCTCTGAGCTCTGACGGTATAATGATAATCATGAGGGGTGTCAGATCCCGCATTTGAACTTGCAGCCAAAGGGGCTCAGTGGTTCTTCTTTCACAAGGACTCAGCACAGAGACACACGGGAAGGAGGATCTGGGATCAGTTACCCTTATACAGAGGGGTATCATATAGAGTGGCAATAGCTTGCAAAGAGAATCTAAGCATCTTCCTATCCCACTGAGCTGGAGATATAGCACCACTGCAGCACCCACCAGCAACTCTGGAATAAGGTCTCTATAGAACACTGGATTTCATGCAGCCAAATCATTGTTAGTTCACCCTTTAAGGTAATCAATTTTATTTTGTTAAGAAAGTGTGTGTATGCTATCTCAGATGAATGAATCACATAATGTAGGGAACATTTACAATAAATATGTGTTAATAAAAAAAAACTACTTTTGGATATAAAGACTGAAAACAAAAGGAAAAATACAGATGTGGTGACATATGGCTTACATTAACAGATTTCTTTTAACTTCACTATTGCTCTAAAAAAATAAATATTCTATTAGATAAATTGAACTGATAAAAGTACAAAGAAAATAATTCATGTGTCAGATTGATTGAACTTCGTGTGGTGAGTGCAAATGATATTTCTCAGCTATATTGCCCATCTGATAACAATGGCAGAAACCTGGTGTTCCTGGAAAGCTGCATAGAAGCTGCATTGCTTTTGTCCATAGGCTGGGGAAGCACAAAGATTTCTGCTAAGAAACAATCACAGTGTTATACTAAGGGCACAGGATCACAGGGTTACTGGGGCATACACTTATACTTCATTCAGCTTTTCTGGTACTGGATACCTTTTAATCTTAGAAACAATGTGTTCTTTTAAATTAACATTTCACTGTCAGACTGACAATTTTAAATTGGTTTGGAAAACCGAATATATTGTATTAATGCATTATATTGATTCATTTTATAATAGTATTTGTCTTGCTATGTAAACATTTTCATATGTTACATATATTTGTTTGCATTTTCTGACAATTAGATCATAATTCATCCAGTGACCTATGTAATAAGTCACTGTACACATCGTTAATAATGTACAGGACAAGGTTGCAATACCTCGTTAAACCAATAGACATCTTCCTAGAAGATCTTTAGCTTTTCTTTCTTCTTTTTTTTAACTTACCAAGTTAAATATTGATACTCAATCCTACATAGTAACAGGGTGCAGAGATCGGCTTCTTTGCAGTTAATGTGTAAACTTCATTTGTATGGCCAGATTCTCACAGGACTGTGTACATTGTACAAGCTGTTTTACAATGCGAATCTTAGCAGCCAATATTTACTCTACAGTCCAGATGTTACTTTGCTTTGTTGGATGACAATTCATCTATGTAAACTGAAGCAAATCAGGCCAAGTGTATCATTTAGGGAGAGATGTTTGACTTACTTGCTCTAGGAAAATGTAGTTTTGTAACAAAGTCAACACATGTATTCCCTACTTTAGCGAGGTGGTTGCTGTATTTTAACCCGCATTGTCCATCCCTTGGCTGATAGCTGGAGCAAAGCATTTTATAAGTCTCTATGTAGAGTGGATGTATTGTTCTTTAATACAGTGTTGGATGTCTAGGAATGTGAGCATTAGGGAACATAGCGACATCTGTCGGGCTACAAAGAGTATTGCACGTGCAGAGTTTTTTTTTTTCTTGTCTCCAACCTGCACGAGGTCTGTTACACACCCCCTTTGTGTCATGTCTGTTTCACATCATTCATTTCTTCCATCCAGTAATCTGCATCATAAAAAATACAATCGATGCAAGTAATTGGAAGGCGAGCGTTCAATTAAGACACCTTGGCTGACCAAAAGGGAACAAACTGGTTACCGCATCCTTTCATAGTTCTTGTAATGCTTATTTATCTGGCTGTTTCCTTTGCTTTATGGTGATTGGAATCGATCCAAATCAGCCCAGGTTAGGTCACTGATCTCTCGTGTTTTAAAAGGGATTATTTGCTAATCTTTATAACTTCTATAGATAAAACCAAGGCTAGATGTATACAACGTAAAAGACAGCTATTTGTGATAGTGATTTCAGCTTTCACTTCAGCTACTGCAGTAGGGGTCAAATGCAGCGTGACTGTGAGGTAGTAAAACAAAGCGAATGTAGAGAGGAAACAAAATAAGGGAAATGACAGGAGAGATGAGGTTTAATTCATGCTTTAACCCCTTGAGTGTCAGACTTAGAGGGCTGCGCTCTCTGGCACCCTGTGGGTTATCCTTTACAATGCATGAGATGTGTCCTTTGAATTTAGGGACTGTGTTACTCCCCGGGCTACAGCTTCCAGCCTGGGGCAATGTACAGTGGCCCAGTCACTTGATAGGAGTGGATGGTAATTGTCCGTCTATCCCTATGGCCATCCCTGGAACTGATTTCGGGTCTCATATAACAAAAGCCAGCTGGCTCAATGAACCACAGGGCGGTGACTGAGGAGGGAGGGTGAGAAGCGGGCACGGCCCGAAGGGACCAGGCTGATAAATCGCCACGTGTACGGTGCAGATACAATAGAGCAGGCACATAAGTGTGCCCTGTATGTAGAGGGCATGGGTTGTTAACTCTTGAGATGCCTAAGAGGGCTGACCTTTACTAACAGGCAAGGGTTAAACTAACCCTACAATCGGTCACACTCACTCATACAATAGTCCTCAGATCTATGTGTTCCTACATCCCTGATTGATTTTTATACTCCAGGGATACCCTAATGTCTTACAGCTGTACAACATCTGGAACTATACAAAATAGGAAAATATATTTCTCTAGATCAAATTAAACTTGTAAGCTAATTAAATGTTGCTATCCTTAAATCTCATATACTCTATTTTATTAAAAGCCAAAATAAATACACACATATATATATATAAATTTAAAGGGACATTAAACCCTTTTTTTTAATTTTGTTGCACCCAAAATAGGTCAATTTAACAAGCATTACCTTTTCTTTAAATCTTGATTTCCCTGCTAAAAAGCAACTACTTTTTGTTTCCTTGTTCACCTCTAGAGCACAGGGAGTTATCCTGTTAAAGGGACAGTCTAGACCAAAATAAACTTTCATGATTCAGATAGAGCATGTAATTTTAAACAATTTTCCAATTTACTTTTATCACCAATTTTGCTTTTTTCTTTTGGTATTCTTAGCTGAAAGCTTAATCTAGGAGGTTCATATGCTAATTTCTTAGACATTGAAGGCCACCTCTTTTCAGAATGCATTTGAACAGTTTTTCACCACTAGAGGGTGTTAGTTCACATATTTCATATAGATAACACTGTGCTCCTGCACGTGAAGTTATCTGGGAGCAGGCAGTGATTGGCTAAACTGTAAGTCTGTCAAAAGAACTGAAATAAAGGGGCAGCTTACAGAGGCTTCGATACAAGATAATCACAGAGGTTAAAAGTATATTATAACTGTGTTGGTTATGCAAAACTGGGGAATGGGTACTAAAGGGATTATCTATCTTTTAAAACAATAAAAAATCCTGGTGTAGACTGTCCCTTTAAACAAATGAGCAATCAGTTCCCCTATGCACACACATACATGTACTGATAGTTTTAAAATCAAATTAAACTGCTTCAACTTATTTTTCTTTTTATGGAAAAAACGCATTTAAACACATCTCTTTTCTTTATATACATATGTTAAAAGGACATGGAAATAAAAATTAAACGTTTATGACATATATAGAGCATATTATTTTAAGAGAACTTTCAATTTACTTCTATTATCAAATTAATTTTGTTCACTTTGTGTCCTTGGTATCCTTGGCATACCTAGGTAGGCTCAGGAGCACCAATGCACTACAGGGAGATAGCTGGTGACTGGTGGCTACACACATATGAATCTTGTCATTGGCTCACCATGTGTACTCAGCCAGGTTCCTGTAGTGCATTGCTATTCTTGAGCTTACTTTAACTATGCATTTAACTAATTTACAGGGGCAAGCAATAGTGCTATAATAAAATACTCTACCACATAAAAGCATTTCTTTTTTGCACATTTATGTCCCTGTTTATTATTTCATAAATCTGGTAAAGTAGATGACTCACTAAAACCACGACCACCTAGACATCAGTGATCTACGTCTCCTTTCTAGACTTTTGTTTACTTAGCATATCCATGTTAACTTTTTTTCCTTGTAAATCATCATTACTCAATCCCTACAAGCTGAGCTTTTTATGACAGGTTTGTTGTATCACAGGTCACTGCCTCTTAATCTATTCAGAAGAAGCTCATGAATAAAAATGCCACTACTAGTCCATTATATCACCACCCACTTAGAGGAAATGGCAGAGCCTGACAACTGCTTATTGTTAGAGACCACCAGTCACACCGGAGGGAGGGGGGACGTGCAAACTGCAGCATAGGATGCTGTCATGAAAGGAAGATCAGAGCCCGTCTGCTAAACTGAGGGACATGGGATTAAACCCAATGAAGCAGCACCACAGACAGGGCTGTCAGTCATGGGATAAACCAAGGAAGCAAATTAATGACAATTTAGGGATTGCGGGATTGACCACATTTTTTAATTTTCAATTAAAGCTTTAGGGGATTTGGAAGACTAACAAGGCTTGATTTCAATTTAATGAGATTCTGGAAACTGGCTACATACTGTATGTGCTTAATGTTTAAACTTCATATATTACTCTTAACAATATTAATATTATTATTATTATATTATTAATAATAATAATATTATTATTATTATATTATAATAATAACTGGACTATAATCAAGCAAATGTAGCTTTATAAAGTGCTATGAAATCACCTACATTGTTCTAACAATGAGTGTCTACTTTATATAATACATAGAGTGCAACAATTGTTGGTCACTGATGAGCCCTCTAGGAAAGCCTCAGTGTAATGAGTCTTCTAAACAAACAGCTATAAAGTTCTTCTGTATGTGTGATTTGATGACTAGTAATTTCACTGAAGTGAGGGTTCTATATATCATGATAACCCATAATTAGAAAGGACTGCTTATGAGCAAATAAAATATGAAGTGATTACAGGCATTCTGCCAATTGTTCACCACAATGTAAATGACAGCATTGTGCTCACTTGTATATTGTGCCTCTGGTTATCTGTGTAATGGTTTTTTTTTCTGTGCTAGAATATTATAGAAAACAATTAGCTATCATGCAGTGAATTGCAGAGTTATAACTACAAGTCTATAACACACACACACACACACACACACACACACACACACACACATATATATATATATATATATATATATATATATATATATATATATATATACTGTACATATATATGTGCACACATATGTGCACACACATATAAACACACACACACACATATACATACACTCACACATATATGAACACACACATAAATACACACACACATATAAATATACTCACACATATAAATACACACACACATATATGCACACACACTAACACACATAAATACACAAACATATATGCACACTTATACAAATGAATACATACATATAAATTCACACAAATATAAGTATACAAACATATATATATATATATATATATATATATATATATATATATATATATATATATACATACACATGTAAATACATACATATATATGCACACATATACAAATACATACACATATGCATACAAACACATATAGACACATATGCACACACATGCAAATACACACACACATATATACACACAAATACATACAGACATACATATAAATACACACACATACCAATACACACACATTTGCATACACGTACATATGCTCACACATATCTGCATATACATACAAATGTAGTAACCAACAATGTCCAGCACAGTGTGAGGCCGCAGTGGTGCAAGTCTGTCAGAGCTTCCACACCAACAAATGTAAACAAGTCCAAAAGACAGCAGCACTCACCAAGTTATACAAAAGTTCAAGGATTTAATGGAGTTTCCCCATAGTACATAGATTAAGAAAACGTTTCGGGCTTGTTGCCATTAGTCATGACTAAGGGCAACAAGCCCAAAACGTTGTCTTAATCTATGTACTATGGGGAAACTCCAATAAATCCTTGAAGTTTTGTATAATTTGGTGAGTGCTGCTGTCTTTTGGACTTGTACACATACACATGTACACATGTAAATGCATACATATATGTACAACATACAAATACACACACAAATATGCACGCATATGCACATGCACACACAAATACACGCATATATGCATATGCACACACTAGCATATACAAATACACACACAAATATATATGCACACATACAGAGAAATATACTCACATATACTCAGGAATACAAACACATACAGTATGCACACATACTCATACACAAGTTTGCATATGTACGCATATATACACACACATATAAATACATGCATATATACACACACAATCTATTTTTCTAGGAAGAAAGAAAATCCCCATATATTGTAACTCAATCTGAGGTGTTTCCTCTAAATAACCTACATCTGTTCACTGTCACTGAACTGAGCACAAAAGCTTGGGAATTCACTCCCATAAACCTGTCTCATTGGTAACTCTGACATCATTATAAGAACACGTCTAAACAAGCAAACGGATGGAGTCAGTTCTACACAAGTGATTGACAGGAAGTCACTACCTTTTTGAAATTACAGCAGACTTAGGTCTAGTTTCCATTAAGTTGGTAAAGTTTGGAAACTGGTGGTTACATACTTTTTTTTCCATAGACTTTAATGGAGATAAATGTTTACCAACAGTTTTCAAAATGTACCCCCTCAATGGAAACTAGGCCTTAGTTGGGTTTTAGTGCTAATATTAGTTTTCATAATAATTTTATACATAATATATTATCCATATTTGTGCAGTAGAGTAATGCACAGTAATATATTATCAAAACTGGAGTTGTTTTCCATATGTTACCCACCATAATACAAATAAAAGTAGTAGTTAAGGTATATTTATTTATTTGCATTAATATGAAAAAAATATTTGGATCTTCTAATTGTATGACCAAAAACAATCAGCATTCTTGTAATTTATGGCAATACATATTCTCTTTTCTTCCAGGTCAAGATGTTGTTAGACATAAAATATATATTTTGGATATGTTCCACTTTCTACTCTGCCCTTGCATTCCGTGCAGGTAAGTTGTCATTCTCTATATGCACTAATGCTTTCACAAAACATGACACCCAACAGCTTTTTGTCTCTGGTCCTTATTGGTACAAGTTACTCAGGCAAAAGCAAACATTGTCTTCCTATTTGTGTTCAGGAAACATCACAATAAGACACTAAATACATTTCATGCTTATTTTCATTCACCTCCCTCTAACTTTGAGTACAACCATTTTGAAACCTAAGTTATACTGCAGGTATCGAAGGAGAGTTGTTGCCTGGCACTAGAAAGCAGCAAAAGCTAGATTTCACCATGGCAACACCTATGACTAGAGGGAGGCCAGGAATTTCATGTTTAATTTCCACATTGTCTCTAATTGGCTTCCAAATTTATAATGCAAAGAATGTAAGAAATATGTATTGAATTGCTAAAGCAATCTGAGAGGAGGCACTCTTATTGAAAAAATATATAGGCAGCTAAAGGAAAGTCAGACTTAAATTTAAATGGATTGAATAGATTATGAAATTTTAAACAAGTTCCCAATTTAAAGTGTTAAAGAGTAATCCTAGGTAAGCTCAGGAGGTCTGACAGCAGTGTTGCAACAATGTTTACAGCAATTGTATACAAAGATGCAAACCCTGATGCAGTATAATGCTAAAGACTCATGCATGCTCTTCCACAAAGAATACCAATAGAACAAAACAATTTTGATAATAGAAGCAAAATGGAAAAGTTGGTATTTATTCAGCAAAATAACAAAACAGAGCAATGTATTAATGTAGTTTAATGATGGAACAAAGACATTTTTTAAATAGCATCATGTCCTTTTAACCTCTTTAGTGAATTAATAGTCATCCTTTCTCCTTTAGGACTGCAATAAATGGAACTTTCTGTATATGCCATTAAGAAACATTCTAGTGTAAATTAAATTGTTTGCATTTTGTAATACAATAATATGCAAAACATTCACCAAACATTATGGTAGAGCTTAATAGCCCTGTTGTAATTTGAGTTACAAAATCCCTTTAACATCTTTGGTGGTCCTGTCTGAAAACATTGCCCTGAGGCTCAGTGGTTTCTATATGCAAATGTATTTAAGGTCAGTGTAAAAAGGTGAATATTAACTGGTTTGGAATGTTTCAGGCAAGCTAGTTTAGTGCTATTCATAAATAAAATTAAAGGGACTTTAAACTAAAAAAAAAAAAATTCACATAAATGTTTTAAATGATTTAAAATGGATTAATATATATATATATATATATATATATATATATATATATATTAAAATGGTGGCTTGTTGGCATAAAAAATGATTAAATTGTTTGCTTATGCGTAAATATAAGGAGCAAAGTTCCATAAAGTAAATATACACCTCTGGTTTTCAAACCTTTCCTCAGGCCTCTCTAACAGGCCAGATTTTCAGGATTACTCTGGATGAGAAAAGGTAAAATAACTGTTTACTAATGAGCTGATTATTTTACCTGTGCTCTAGTTCAGATATCCTTAAAATCTGGGCTGTTAGGGAGACCTGAGGACAGGTTTAAAACCAGTGATCTACACCCTACACTCCCCCCCACCCCGCGCATGCGTGATTGCACTGAGCAATGCACAAACACATTTACAGTTAGTACTAATTGACTACAATCAAGAAAGATAAGATATGTAATTTAACTTTGTTAATTTGCAGCATTCTGCAGCATACTTAAAGAGACATAACCCCCCAAATTTTCCTTAGACAGAGCATACAATTTTGAATAAGTTTACAATTTACCTCTGTTATTAAATTTACCTTGTTGAAGAGATAACAAGGTAGGTGTAGCGTGCACTGGAGCATTTCATGACAGGAAACACTGCTGCCACCTACTGTTCTTGCAAATGTATAGCATAGTTAGCTGTAAAATCAAAATGACACTTTCATGAGCATGTAGTTTTAGATAACTTCCTAGTTTACTTCCATTATCAAATGTTATTTGTTCTCTTGATATCCTTTGTTGAAGAGTATAGCTGGGTAGGCTCAGGAGCAGCAGGGTCACAGGTGAGGCAGCAGGGGGTATAAGCAGCTTCTGAATAAATCACACAGCTTTATATTCATACTTAAAAGAACAAATCTGGCATCTGAGGGGTTAAATCTAAATGCACATGTACTACACTGCTGTATGCATTTTTCATTAAAGGGACAGTCAAGTCCAAAAAAAACTTTCATGTTTCAAATAGGGCATGACATTTTAACAACTTTCCAATTTACTTTTATGACCAATTTTGCGTTCTCTTGGTATTCTTAGTTCAAAGCTAAACCTAGGAAGGCTCATATGATACTTTCTAAGCCCTTGAAGGCCGCCTCTTCTCACATGCTTTTTTACTTGCCTTTCACAACACAGGAGAGCTAGTTCATGTAAACCATATAGATAACATTGTAATCACGCCTGTGGCTTGTGGCAGACACTGCACTAATTGGCTAAAATGAAAGTCAATAGATAATAAATAAAATGTCATGTGATCAGGGGGCTGTCAGAATATGCTTAGATACAAGGTAATCACAGAGGTAAAACGTATATTAATATAACAGTGTTGGTTATGCAAAACTGGGGAATGGGTAAAAAAGGGATCATCTATCTTTTTAAACAACAAAAAATCTGGTGTTTACTGTCCCTTTAAGTATAACTAATTAACTGACATTATAGCCTCCGTATGTTATTAATTTCTTTGTGCTCACACTTCAGTCTTTGCACACTCAGTATTGCTCACAATGATGTAATCAGACATCCGGAAAAAGATTAAAAATCAATAGAATTGTATGAGAACATACAACTAGTAACTCATTTCATTTCCTTAGCCCCTTCAATTATAGGGCCCCTTTCAAGTTTTTGCCAAAGAAAGGCATGGGTTGTTCTGGATGTTGCACACACTGCTAAAATAGAAGATATTTCCTATTTTAAATGTTTTACATTTTCCATTCTGAGCACAATTGTTAGACCCCATTTATAATAGCAGTGAGATTAGAAAAATAACCTCATTCCATATGTCTGGATTTACAGATTTAAAGGAACAACAACACTCAAAAATGTGTTTAATCTAAAAAATAGTATTTAAAAAGATTTTTTTTTTCTGGTGCTAAATAATTATTATTTTTTTCTGGGGAATTGTTGCTATCAGCCTGTGAGCAATATATACCTGGGTTTTAGTTTCACTTCTTGTAAGTTTCACTGTAAATTGAAACAGCTTTTATTTGCAGACAATATTTTGACATGTTTAAAGGTTGCTGTGTTTATAACTATTTGGATTTTATTATCTTTTTATCATCATGGTCTATGTGACCAAATAAAGTCGTTTTTAACTTTTACCCTGTGTCTGGAGGTTCGTTGGTTTCCTGTTTGTTTATGTTTAAAGGGACACTCAAGTTAAAATTAAACTTTCATGATACAGATACAACAGACAATTTTAAACAACTTTCCAATTTACTTCCATTAACAAAACATGCATAGTATTTTTATTTTTACACTTTTTTAGTCACCAGCTCCCACTGAGCATGTGTAAGAATTCACAGAATATAAGTATATACATTTGTGATTGGCTGATGGCTGTCACATGATTCTGTAGGAGTGGAAATGATAGTGTAGTGACCCCTAGTGGGAATGAAACATATTAAGGGCTGTAGCCTGGCAGGGATAGGAATGTGAAGGAAAGATGGAGATGCAACAATATTGCAGTTTAAGGGGAGTGACTCACCTTGAGGTTCTGGAGAGTTCTGCCTCTTTCCTCCGGTGTTTTTTCAAGTAGTTGGAGTTGCCCACCCTCCCTTCCCTGGAAAAGAAACATAGTGGGCGGCATGAGCAGCGTCTGTGCTTCGGCTTTAGTTAACACTGCAGGGGGAGATTTAGTCGAGCTAGCCTTGGCTAAGCCCGTGTTTGTAATGTTTGGGCCTCCACCAGCCTCTTATTCGGCTCTTTCGGCTGTCAAGGGCAGGAGCTATAGTTTGCTCTAGTGGCGAGACGTAGCGGCCTCATTTTGAAGCCTTTGGGTGGAGTGATTGGTCAGGTTGGGGGAAAGGCGATGTCACTAGGTCTGAGCCTAGGGTGCCTTCTTCTCGCAGGTAGGCAGGCCAGAAAAATCATCCTAACCCCCTTGACTAAACATCTGATGGGGCGGAGTCATCCGGGGGACTCCGTCATATCCCGAATCAGAATTGGGCCTCTACCTCCCAAAGTAGGAGTTATGGTTAGGGACTCATGCACGCCAGGCATATTTGCATATGGTGTTGGTTACTAAGTAACCTTCTAGTGTAATCATGCACAGTGTCCATTTAAATAAATGCGACCTGAGGGTCTTCCAGCTCTGTTGTCGTGTCCTTATTTCGGGAAATAAGGTGGGGTAATAAAGTTTGATTAGGTGTGTTAATTCACTGGTATCCCGGAGTAGGCTATTTAGTCCTTATAGACATAACTTTGAAAATTGTCAGAAAATAATCAACTACTCAATTGAAGTATTGCATTGTCTTTTCATTGTGTATTTGTTGATTACACAAATCTACTATATTTACTGGTCCTTTAACTGCTGCTCTTTTATATCCATGATAGAAATATTTTCTGTATGATGTCCCCTAAAGGAGTAAATTATTACAGTCTCCGGGAGGTCTGTTACACATATTCATTTCTTTCAGTATGTTATGTGGAAGTTAGTGAGCTGTAGTAGATGTCCTTATCAGCAAACCAGAACCACATGCTTGTTTCATAATAAAAAGGACAATGTACTGAGAACAGTTCATTAGTGTAGTTTGTTAAAAAACTAATGCAGAAAATGGCCACCGCAAGGAGAAATTTGCTCTTTTTGGAACCAGAATTTTGCTGTGTGAAAGTGCAACACACAAAGACAAGATCTTTGTCTATTGCACTCTCACAAGACGAAATACGACTAAAAAAAACCCTGAATGCTGCTGGTGGTGGCCATTTTCGGCATTCGTTTGCTAATGAAGTAAACAAATGCTCATGACATGATGATTAAATGTGTAGCAGGAACAACCATTGAATTGATCTGTTCTATCTCATTCTCACTCCTACAACTAGGGTTTCCCCCTCGGCCATGTTTTCCTGGACACTTATGAGTTACACATGCTGCAGGGTAAGCAGGGCGGAACATGTATTATGCCTCTGGACATCACATAAATAGTGCTGATAAACAGCACAATACATGTTCCTCCCTGCAGCCCTACATGATGTTAAACTCATAACATGGCCGAGATGGCAACCCTACCCACACCCATGTGGAAGCTGATTTCTGCTGGTTCATCTTGTTACATATCTTTACTATAGTCAATAATGCAGTACTGACATTTTGAATATAGGTACAAATTTTAACAGGCAAAAATATTAATTTCAAATGACAAAATAAAGCAGCTATTTGTAAACAATTAAATACACTCCAGCAGGTAAAATGGTTGATTAAAAACAAATTAAAGGGACACTAAATAGATGCACCTTCCTCTAATGATGGGTGCTGCCATTATGGAACCTAGGTTAGACTGCAGGTATCTGAAGGAGAGTTATTGCACATGTGCAAACAGATCAGCACTGGAATGTAGTGAAAACTAGATTTCAACATGGCGGCACCCATTACTAGTGGGAGGCGAAGAATAACCTCAATACTAACAAACTACTTTAATTTCTTAATTTTCATTAAACATATATTTAAAGGGACATGAAACCCCACTTTTTTTTCATGATTCAGATAGAGCATTGAATTTTAAACAACTTTCCAATTTTCTTCTATTATCAAATTGGCCTCATTATCTTGGTATCCTTTGTTTATGGAGCAGCAATGCACTACTGTGAGCTTGCTGAACACATCAGGTAAGCCAATGACAAGAAGCTTATATGTGCAGCCTCCAATCAGCAGCTAGCTCCTAGTAGTGCATTGCTGCTCTTGAGCATACCTACGTATACTTTCCATAAATTATACCAAGAGAATTAAGTAAATTAGATAATAAAAGTAAATTGAAAAGTTGTTTAAAATTCTCTATCTGAATCATGAAATAAACATTTTGGGTTTTATGTCCCTTTAACATGCTTTTTTTTGCAGCTTTTTCATCTGCATACAAGAAATAATTGAATGTAATGTCTCTTTTAATTGTGATACATTGAGTTTATTATTACTTACAATCTCAGTACAGTCAAGTTAGGTTCTGCATTGCTTTCTAGAATACGTTACGCAATAGGCAAACATTTGTATTTATTTTGTTTTAGAAAGCCTAAAATAGCAGTAAACCACATCTATTGAAACTTGCACTGGAGATTTTTCCCCAATTGATCCAAAAAGCTGTCCATGAAGCAGATTAAGAAAAAGAAAAACGAGAAGGCGCTCAAGCGAAATATATTTTAATTAACCGCCAGTCATGATACCTTATCAGTTTCCCATGTTAAAGACAGTGTTACTTTTTATTTATTGATTAAACTTTATCCCAGTTAAAATGAGTTAAATGCTTGATCTTTATCAGTATTCATTGATTACAATTAACTTGTTACTCTCAATAAGCCCAATTACTTTTTAGAGCAGGATGTTATGCTCTTGTTGTTCAATAAAGTCACAGCAAAAACCTTGAAATTACAATATTTTTTTCTGCAGTCTTGCAAGATAGTAACAAAGTGGATGAGTTTCATTATTGTTTTAAATACTTTAGAGCAGACCTCCTCAACTTGGCCCTCCAGAGGTTTTGGAACTACATTTCCCATGATGCTCAGTCAGCATATCAGCTATCATGGGAAATGTAGTTCCAATACCTCTGGAGGGCCAAGTTTGAGGATGTCTGCTTTACAGGGACATAAAACCCAACATTTTTCTTTTGTGATTTAGAGAATACAATTTGTAAAGATTCCAATTTACTTCTATTATCAGATTCTATATTGAAGAGATATCTAGATATATAGCGTGCACATGTCTGGAGCACTACATGACAGGAAATAGTGCTACTATCTACATGCTCTTGCTAATGAATAACGTTGTTGCAAACTGCTGCCATATAAAGCTGCAGACACGTGCACACTCCTGAGCTTACCTTTCTGCTTTTCAACAAAAGATAAGAAAACAAAGAAAATAAGATAATAGAAGTAAATTGGAAAGTTGTTTAAAATTGTATGTTCTATCTCGATCATTAAAAAAAAAAAAAAAAATACTGTATGTCCCTTTAACATCTTGCTTGCGGCAATTATTTTTCAGCAGCCTAACTCCTTGCCTTTTTTGGAGGTCATTCAGGACTTGCTACTGGAGTAGCCACAATCTTTATGTTACCAATTTATGTTATGTTGCTTGCTGTTGTTTATGTATAATCTTTGCGGAAGTCAATTAGAGAGAGATGTGAGGAAGGTTTAGGTTTGTTAAGCCTGTCGTGCTCTTCCAGTCCGAATAAGAAAACTTAAATTACAAGAAAAGGGGACAAAATAAATAATACAAGTATGTGGCAAAAGTTATTTACTACACATTTCCAGATCTCAAAGTGTTTACTGTCCCTAAAGTTTAAACCAATCCTCTGGCCATTTACATTTATAAAATATTTAGATTTGTTCTTGTTAAAATTACAACTTATCATGTTTACAATTTGTCAGAAGTATCCAAAAATAGTTAATTACTAAAAAGGTTCAAAGAAAACAAAACAAAACAACAACAAAAACAAATTCTTAAACAACTCTCTAGAAGCAGATAGCTTATTGGCTGACAGTGACAACTCCCAAAGCACTATTGATGTTTGACACACCCTTCAAGCATGAAATATACTTTGTTTTATTTTCAAAAGGATGCACTTCATTCTATGGGGGGAAAATAAAAGAGTATGCAATACATTTAGAAAAACTAGAGATATAACACAAAATGTCATCAGGTTGCTTGTCTGGCAATGTGCTTGAGGTTGTTTGCAGAAAGCAGCATGCAATTACTCTAGACATCCCAAGTCTCCCTGAATTCCAGGGAGTCTCCCTGATTGTAATAGCGGCTCCCTGATGCCAGCAAATGGAATGCAATCTCCCTGAAACTCCAAGTACCGTGATCCAATGTGGCCCAATTCCGGAAAAGTGTTTCTTTAAGGAATGCCTTTAGTTGCGGGGACGATATAGAACTCTCAAAGCATGCATCAGTAACCAAAAAGCCCCCACTGATTCTAATAAAATTAAAACACAAATACTACCTTATTTACTGCACGTAATTAAACTTCGTATTCAAAAATATTTAAGCATTCAACAACATGCGTACGATCACTGGAAAATAGGTCTGTTGTATGTGGTTGTGCAATAAAGCTACTTTTTTAATGTAACTTTAGTGGGAAACTACTTTTAATGATAAGTCCCTATCTTATTTAGGGTTTCAATGTGTCCAATATATAACGGGGGGGGGGGGCAGTAGTGGGTGAACCCACCTCCCTGAAATAAGTTTTTGCAGGTTGGGATGTCTGAATCACTACACATCAGTTGGTCCCTGATGATAGTTGTATTATAAACTCAATGTTTGTCACGTGGTAAAAAATACACAATTTGCAATATGTTATCCCCTCACAGCTGCTCCCCTCTCTCTCTGCTACCCTTACCCCTATACTAACACACATTTTCAACCTCTCCCTCAGCACTGGTACATTTCCCTCATCAATGAAACATGCACTGGTCACACCTATCCTCAAAAAACCTTCCCTTGATCCTACCTCCCCATCCAACTACCGCCCAATTTCCCTCCTCCCTCTTGCTTCAAAGCTTCTCGAAAAACTAGTATATGCACGCCTATCCCATTTCCTTACGTTAAACTCCCTTCTTGACCCGCTGCAATCTGGATTTCGTCCCTATCACTCCACAGAGACAGCTATTGTTAAAGTCACCAATGACCTACTTACAGCTAAATCAAAAGGCCACTTCTCTCTGCTTATCCTCCTTGATCTGTCCGCAGCCTTTGACACTGTCGACCACCCTCTTTTGCTCCAAACTCTCCAATCCTTCGGTATCTGTGACACAGCCCTTTCGTGGCTCTCCTCCTACCTGTCAAACCGTACCTTTAGTGTAGCCTTCTCTGGGGCCTCCTCTGCCCCGTCATCACTTTCTGTCAGAGTACCGCAAGGCTCTGTCCTCGGCCCCCTTCTCTTCTCAATCTATACGTCATCACTAGGTTCCCTTATTAAGTCCCACGGTTTCCAATATCATTTGTATGCCGATGACACCCAAATCTACTTCTCTGCACCAGAACTATCTCCTTCCTTGCTAACCCGTATCACTAACTGTCTTTCTCACATCTCTTCCTGGATGTCCTCTCACTACCTCAAGCTAAATCTCTCCAAAACTGAACTCCTCATTTTCCCCCCTTCTTCCAAAATCTCCACCCCCAATATCTCTATAACTGTCGACAACTCCATCATTACCCCTACCCCGCATGCCCGATGTCTCGGGGTCACATTTGACTCAGATCTTTCCTTCACTCCTCACATTCAGTCCTTGGCTACAGCCTGCCGCTTCCACCTTAAAAACATCTCTAAAATTAGACACTTCCTTACACAAGACACAACTAAGATTTTAATCCACTCTCTCATTCTTTCCCGCCTTGATTACTGCAACTCTGTCTTCTCTGGTCTCCCCACCTGCCGCCTAGCTCCTTTACAATCCATAATGAATGCCTCTGCCAGACTCATCTTATTTACACGTCACTCTTCATCTGCTGCGCCTCTCTGCCATTCCCTTCACTGGCTTCCTCTTGCCTCTAGGATCAAACACAAAACTCTCACTCTTACATATAAAGCCCTCAACTGCACTGCTCCCCCCTACATCTCAGACCTTGTCTCCAGATACTCTCCCTCCCGTCCCCTTCGCTCTGCTCATGACCTCCTACTCTCCTCCTCTCTTGTCACCTCATAACACTCCCGTTTACAGGACTTCTCCAGACTGGCTCCCATCTTGTGGAACTCTCTGCCTCGCTCCACAAGACTCTCTTCTAGTTTTAAAAGCTTCAAGTGCTCCTTAAAGACTCTACTGTTCAGGGACGCATACAACCTACGCTAACCTTTCCTAATACCAGTTCCTCTCCTCCAATGCAATCCCCTGAACCCTCTTAGCATGTAAGCCTAAAAGTCCAGCTGTTTGTAGATCACCTTCTTAAGAGCTGACTACAACAGTGCAACTCTTGGCAGGGCCCTCTACCCTATAATTGTTTTGTTGTACTCCCCCTTTGTTTATAGCGCTGCGGAATCTGTTGGCGCTCTACAAATAACCGATAATAATAAATAATAATATGTTAATAGACTACAATGTTATTACATGTTAGACAGACTTATTGCTGTATAGTCCAGTCAGACATCATTTATCAATTTCTAACATGCAAAACCAATGGATAACTGCCACCACATAAAACATTCTCTTTGAAGCCAATTTCCTAGTGTTTTGAAGTCCTTTTTGCCCTATTTTGGAATCCACGGAAGGCTTCAATCCCAGAATAGCATCTTACATTATTAGCAAGTTTATGTGGTATCTTTACTAAATTTAGATACCCATTACTTGCTTTTTCACAGACAATCAAGTCCTCTACTTAATAGATGATAAAGACAGCTGTACTTTAAGCATAATGCTCTTTTGTTTTCTTTCTCAGTCCTGTCAGTTCTCTACCAAAGAAAAGTTATCTGTCTTTCACCTCAATTGTTATTTTTTCTTTTCTAAACAAAGCTTTTCTTACTGGATAACAACTTCCTCGTCCACTCAATTTGTGACAGATGTCATCAATAGAGAGGTGCCATTTCAATACTCATTTTCATCTTACTTTCTAAATTTACCCATGCATTATAGAGACATTTAACTCACATTGTAATCCCCCATAATATATTTAATTATGTAATTCTTTGTAAGGTGGTACATTTATTTATTTCGCTTACTTTTCCTTACATTTAACTCTAAGGCTTGTGAGAGGCTGGAGTGCATCTTGCAGGATTGGGAATAATGCATAACCTTGCAACATTCTACCCAGTGATTGGTTGATATATGTCTCTAATTGGTAATAGTAAAACAATGCAAATGATGCTAACAAAGCCATTTTAACATATTTATTGTGCATTTAATCTTTTGCAGTGCAGTGTGGTAATGTCTTCTATGCCTATATAAAATATTTTCAGCTCTATTTAATTCACTCATGACCCTTCTAATTGAATTACTTTTATTCAAAGAGCCTAAGTTCTATCTTTTCTACCCTTTCCAATCTATCTATCTATCTATCTATCTATCTATCTATCTATCTATCTGTCGGTCTGTCTGTCGGTCTGTAGATAGTTTACTTTAGCATAAATGGGCACTTACATGTCTTTTAATTCACACAGTAGCAGTGTAACTTGTATTTTTTGTGCTGCTTAATGTTTGTCAATTTAAGATAAATTGTCCAGTTGGAATTTCAATTAACTTGTATATCAGTGCTTTACAGACTAGTCTATGTTAAGTAATTGATCCCTCAGCACCTAATGCCTGTTTAAAATCTTCCTCCTTACTGTATGCTAAAGCTCACCCCAAGCCCACTGGTATAAACAGTGAGGCCTTTGTTCAGACACAGTTTATTACCTACACACCCAAACCCACTTATATTCCCCATTAATGTGCCGATGATAAACTGCTCACACTAGATGTGTGAAAAATTAGTTTTACTGAGCACTTTATGTGGTGTTATCAGCTAGACAACACAAGTGATTTAAGTCAGTTAATATCATTATCATATCATAAAACCTAATGGATACAGAGGTGGCGTGAACTGCAGTATACTGACAGTGAAGAACACCAGTTGTTCCTTGGGCCTGTAGGAAATGGTGAATAAAAAGACACATAGTTGTTGTAGCCCATTAGTTTTAATACACAATAGTAATAAAAGGGACGTTAAATATTAATAAATGCAAGAAACAAGGACGTCCTCAAAACAAAGATAAGCTTGAGAATAATACGTGGATGCAATTTTTAAATCTTATTAGTTGTTTAAATATTGAAAAACGAAGTGTAAAGTTTTAGTGTTTACAAAGTAAACAATACATAGTCCGCATTTACCATTGCACACAAGCGATCCTGTGCGCTTGTGTGCAACCCAACCCCCTGCCCGCACACAGCCAATCACACTGCAGGAGCTGTCAATGAAATTCTCCTCCTAAGAGGTGGAGAACAGGACAGGGAAGCAGCTCTCTAATGGCCGCTGCTTGATAAATCCTGACTGCAGGTTCGCTTGTTGAAAAATCCCTTAGTGTTTCTGAAATCTATTTAAGGCCATGTGATTATAATTTGGGAGCTCTGTGTGCCAGCTGTCCAGTATTTAACCGGACAGTCCAGTATTTTAGCAGGCTGTCAAGTAAAATCTATACAAAAATACTGGACACTTAAATGTCCAGTATTTTTAAAGTCCCATAAGTATCAGTTAAATGTAAAGGCCCTCCTATGCCTCTATGCATTACAAATATGGCACAAAATGAAGTAACTGTGCATTTTCTTTTATTGGTATTACATGTAGTCATGGGCTGTTAAATCATTGCTGTGTGTGTGCTCCTGACAGTCAATGGGGCGTGGGGGGGAATCTCTACTACATATGTGTGTTACTGGCAATCAAAGGGATAAAATGATTGCACAGTTGTGAAAAATATAAATGGTGGGATCAAGGGTGGGGCTTAATGATGACCTTTTGGGGGACATTGTGTTATCCCACCTACTAATACCAGTCATCTATATGTTGTCCAGCATTTTTATGGAGCACAGATAGAAACCCTAGTTAGATGGACAGTCTACTCCAGAATGTTTATTGTTTAAAATGATAGATGATCTCTTTATTAGCCATTCCCCAATTTTGTATAACCAACACTGTTATATTAATACACTTTTAACCTCTGTGATTACCTTGTATCTATGCCTCTGCAGACTGCCCCCTTATTTCAGTTCTTTTGACATACTTTAGACAATCAGTGCTGAGTCATAGGTAACTCCACAGGAGGGAGCACAATGTTATCTCTATGGAACACATTTACTAGCACTGTCTATCTGTGAAAAAACTGTCAAAATGCACTGAGATAAGAGGCAACCTTTAAGGGCTTAAACATTAGCATATGAGCCTTTCAACAAAGAATACCAAGAGAACAAGCACATTTGATGATAAAATACATAAACTGGAAATTTGTTTAAAGGGACAGTCTACACCAGAATTTTTATTGTTTTAAAAGATAGATAATCCCTTTATTACCCATTTCCCAGTTTTGCATAACCAACACAGTTATAATAATATACTTTTTACCTCTGTAATTATCTTGTATCTAAGCCTCTGCAAACTGCCCCTTTTTTCAGTTCTTTTGACAGACTTGCAGTCTAGCCAATCAGTGCCTGCTCCCAGATAACTTCTCGTGCACGAGCACAGTTTTATCTATATGAAATACGTGAACTAACACCCTCTAGTGGTGAAAAACTGTTAAAATGCAATCTGAAAGAGGTGGGCTTCAAGGTCTAAGAAATTAGCATATTAACCTCCTAGGTTAAGCTTTCAACTAAGAATACCAAGAGAACAAAGCAAAATTGGTGATAAAAGTAAATTGGAAAATTGTTTAAAATTACATGCTCTATCTGAATCATGAAAGTTTATTTTGGCCTAGACTGTCCCTTTAAAATTGCATGTCCTATCTGAATCATGCAAGTATAATTTTGACTTGACTGTCCCTTTAATAAGGAACATTATTGAGTATAAACAGAAGGCAGCGTCAATAGGGTATTTATTGAATTCTTTCTTTAAATGCTCTAACTTTACTCATCATTTTGTATTTTAAAATGTCTTGAACTCTTATCTTTACCTTTCATTACTCTGTGTTCAAACAAAATTTGTTGACACATCTCCTTCCCAATAGATAACCCTTTAAACGATCATCATCATTCATGTATATCAGTTACTTTAACCGTGTTGAGTTCTCAGGAGGGCTTAGTCAACTTGTTTATATTAACTTTATAGCTCATAAAAGTCTAACATATGAACATTCACAAAAGCTTTTTGTAGTAAAGACGCTGTCTTATTCTAGCCATATTAAAATATGCTTCAACCCTTTATATTTGTATCATTAAAATGTGAAGGGCTGCACCATACAAATAAAGACACATTCATATGTACCATATATAGACAATGGTGCCCACTTGTGCCAACAATTATACTAATCAGATAATTTTATGCAAAATCATTACATTTTTTGTTTTTAATTTATTTAGATTTTTGCACTAATCACTTATATTGTTTACAAAAATGGATAAAAGTTCCATAATGATATTTTAAAAACCCTTTACCATAAAGCATGTTAATCTGTGCTCTTACAGTATATTTCTTAAAGGGACACAATACCCAATTTTGTTCTTTCATGATTCAGAAAGAGCATGTAATTTTAAACAACTTTCCAATTACGTCTGTTATCTAATTTGCTTTGTTCTCATGATGTCCTTTGTTGAAAATCTAAATAGGCCCAGGAGCTGCTGGTTGGTGGCTGCACATAGATGCCTCGTGTTATTGGCTCGCCCATGTGCATTGCTATTTCTTCAGCAAAGGATACCTAAATAATGAAGCAAATTAGATAATAGACATAATTTGGAATGTTGTTTAACCCCTTAACGACCGAGGACGTGCAGGGTACGTCCTCAAAAAAAAAGCAGTTAATGCCTGAGAACGTACCCTGCACGTCCTCGGTTTGGAAAGCAGCTGGAAGCGATCCTGCTCGCTTCCAGCTGCTTTCCGGTTATTGCAGTGATGCCTCGATATGGAGGCATCCTGCAATAACTTTTTTAAGCCATCCGGTGCAGAGAGAGCCACTCTGTGGCCCTCTCTGCACCGGAGATCGGTGGCTCCCTGCGTTGGTGGGTGGGAGCCGGACCGGGAGGCGGGTGGCGGCCATCGATTATGTGCAGGGGGGGCGGGGATGAGCGGGGGCGCGCACGGACGCGCACGCGTGCACGGGGGGGGGGGGGGGCGGACGCGTGCACAGGGAGGGAGCGGGTGGGAACCGCTACACTACAGAAAATGTGTTAATAAAAAATGTTTAAATGCCTTAATATTTTTTTAAAAAAAAAAGATCAGCAAGGTGGTGGGGGTTTGTCTGTGTGGGGGGGGGAAGCTACACTACAGAAAAAAGCCAAATAAAAATAAAAAAAGCACATTTTTTTTGCAAACTGGGTACTGGCAGACAGCTGCCAGTACCCAAGATGGCCCCCAATGAGGCAGAGGGGATGGTCAGAGAGCGGTTTTGGGGGGGATCAGGGAGGTTGGGGGCTAAGGGGGGGATCCTACACCCTAGCATATGTAAATATGCTAAATTTTTTTAATTTTTTTTAAAAAAAAACCTTTTATTTTAGTACTGGCAGACTTTCTGCCAGTACTTAAGATGGCGGGGACAATTGTGGGGTGGGGGAGGGAAGGGAGCTGTTTGGGAGGGATCAGGGGGTGGGATGTGTCAGGTGGGAGGCTGATCTCTACACTAAAGCTAAAATTAACCCTGCAAGCTCCCTACAAACTCCCTAATTAACCCCTTCACTGCTAGCCATAATACACGTGTGAGGCGCAGCAGGATTTAGCGGCCTTCTAATTACCAGAAAGCAACGCCAAAGTCATATATGTCTGCTATTTCTGAACAAAGGGGATCCCAGACAAGTATTTACAACCATTTGTGCCATAATTGCACAAGCTGTTTGTAAATTATTTCAGTGAGAAACCTAAAATTGTGAAAAATTTAACTTTTTTTTCAATTTGATCGCATTTGGCGGTGAAATGGTGGCATGAAATATACCAAAATGTGCCTAGATCAATACTTGGGGTTGTCTACTATACTACACTAAAGCTAAAATTAACCCTACAAGCTCCCTAATTAACCCCTTCACTGCTGGGCATAATACACTTGTGGTGCGCAGTGGCATTTAGCGGCCTTCTAATTACCAAAAAGCAACGCCAAAGCCATATATGTCTGCTATTTCTGAACAAAGGGGATCCCAGAGAAGAATTTACAACCATTTATGCCATAATTGCACAAGTTGTTTGTAAATAATTTCAGTGAGAAACCAAAAGTTTGTGAAAAAAATTGTGAAAAAGTGAACGATTTTTTGTATTTGATCGCATTTGGCGGTGAAATGGTGGTATGAAATATACCAAAATTGTCCTAGATCAATACTTTGGGATGTCTACTAAAAAAAAATATATACATGTCAAGGGATATTCAGGGATTCCTGAAAGATATTAGTGTTCTAATGTAACTAGCGCTAATTTTGGAAAAAAGTGGTTTGGAAATAGCAAAGTGCTACTTGTATTTATGGCCCTATAGCTTGCAAAAAAAGCAAAGAACATGTAAACATTGGGTATTTCTAAACTCAGGACAAAATTTTGAAACTATTTAGCATGGGTGTTTTTTGGTGGTTGTAGATATGTAACAGATTTTGGGGGTCAAAGTTAGAAAAAGTGTGTTTTTTTCAATTTTTCCTCATATTTTATATTTTTTTTTATAGTAAATTATAAGATATGATGGAAATAATGGTATCTTTAGAAAGTCCATTTAGTGGCGAGAAAAACGGTATATAATATGTGTGGGTACAGTAAATGAGTAAGAAGAAAATTACAGCTAAACACAAACACCGCAAAAATGTAAAAATAGCCTTGGTCCCAAACGGACAGAAAATGGAAAAGTGCTGTGGTCATTAAGGGGTTAAAATTGTATTCTCTATATGAATCATGAAATATTTTTTTTTGTTTTCATGTCCCTTTAAGTGCATAATGTCTCTCATTTTATTAGTACAAAACATGCATAACCAGAGACTTATTAGAGAGAACACCTGGGTGGTCTTACCCCAAATTTTGCATCTAATGGAATAAATATATACAATAAGATAAAGAATCTTCTTTTATTTAGGGAAATTGTTTTACTTAGCTGGTCAAATACACTAATGTTGATACTGTTGTGCAGTTCACATGGTGTGTTTTCATTTTGCTGTTAAGAGACTTGGGATACTGGAAACTATCTGTTATCACCTCACTTGACAAATTGAGATATATTTGCATATATATGTGATAAACAGTCAAACAAGAAAACTACAAACACATATGCATTCTCTCTCTTTCACTTGCTCACACACATAGACACACCCATTACTAGTACACATTTTTTTCCTATCGCTCCCCCTTTGGCGTCCAAAACCAGGGGTTATTATTTACTTGCTGGATTCCAATGGGGGCACAATACGATTGGCTACATCCTGAATTGTCAGTGAAGTAAGAAATAGAGTATCCGTTATGGGTGGAGGAACAGCAACATATATGAAAACTGGAAAGGGTAATTATTAAAAAAAATGAAGCATTTACAAAGCCTTTCATGAATGAAAGTCCCCTTCTTTTATTTTCTTAATACAAATATTATAACTACAAACGTTAAAGTTTATCATCACTTCAACAATTTAATAATCGCTTACAATAACACTATTACCACACAAGTTGTTTTTTATGGAAGAAAATGCTGCTATTTTGAAACTCTATAATTGGGGTATTTTTGCAATCACAGTGGACATCCTATTAAAGGGACGGTTAAAGGGACAGTCTACACAAAAATTGTTATTGTTTACAAAGATAGATAATGCCTTTACTACCCATTCCCCAGCTTTGCACAACCCACATTGTTAGATTAATATACTTTATATTATTTAAACCTCTAAATGTCCACCTGTTTCAAAGGCTCTATATAGACAGTCTCTTAATCACATGCCTTTGTGTTTCACAACAGGAGACTGCTAGTTCATGTGGGCCCTATAGATAACATTGTGTTCACGCCCGAGAAGTTATTTAAGAGTTAGCACAACACAATACTAAATGCAAGTCAATAGATAATAAATAGTCACAGTCATGTGATCAGGGGGCTGTCAGAAGATGCTTAGATACAAGGTAATCACAGAGGTAAAAAGTATATTAATATAACTGTGTTGGTTGTGCAAAACTGGGTAATGGGTAAAAGGATTATCTATCATTTAAAGCAATACAAATTATATTGTAGATAGTCCCTTTAAGGCTATCACATTGCCAGTAAGTGCCTTTAATACGTGGGTATTTTTAGCGACTCAAGCAGCAGACAACTGTTACTTGAAATTAATTTACAAGATCACTTTTTTCAAAACACAAAAAAAAAATACAAAAATAAATAAAACAGAAAAAAAACTCCCCCCATTTAATTTTTTTTTTCTTTATCAGCTATATCTAAAAATGCTGTGATTTTCTTGCCAAAACTCTTGAAACATTAAAGGATTTTTAAGCATGTTTGAGAGGGCCGATCTTCTTTCATTTGGACGTGCAGATGGTTAAATTAGAGGGTCTAGCTTTGCTGATGAATCTTATGATAATGATACTTGACAACAATTGCTTCTTTTGTGGGGTTTTTATGTTTGAGTTTAGTTACAGAGCATTCTGTAATGACGTCATTTGACTTTTATGTTTCAAAGTCAGTTCTGAAATAAGTTTTCCTTGTGGGAAAATCTACAAATACATTTTGTAACTACCTGGTTTAAAAGTGATATAAAGAATAGTGTTATATGAAGTCAATTTAGGCAAATGCCTAAGGCTCTTTACAGTTAGGGACTTCTTGCTAGCTGTTTATATGTTTTAACTTTGCAATTGGACTCTTCTCATCTCACAGTCTGAGAGCTGAAAATATGGCTGAATTGTGTAGCTAATCACATTCTGCACCTGGCAAATTATAGCCTCCTCATATGCAAAGTTATGCTTGTTGGTGGGCTGCAGCATGTAGCCTATGGGCAGCAGGTTTAATTGGTAAATCATTTACCAGTATGTAATTATAACAGCAAAGGAAAGTTCAAACGTGCAGACAGTTACATAGCATTTGACATTTTTAAAAAGGACATTGTAGTATAAAATACTTGCTCTAATTTCTCAGCATATAATTTTTTGTAGTACTCCCACTGGAACTCTATTGGTTTAACTTCCTGAAATAGGTTATACAAATAGATAGCAGATCATTTTTGAGCAGGAAACAGTTGGTTAGTCAATTCAGCTTCAGTCATACCATCCACCAGTCACCGTCTGTCTGTGTTCATAGTTAAAACAAATCCTGAATGGAATGAAAAGAGGCGCCAATAGGGTGATAACGTAAGCACAAGAGACAATAGCAACAAGCAACGATGAGTATACTCACAAACGGAGCGGCACTGATTTGCGCCAGACACAGCAGACCGGGACCTGTTTGTCGCCCGGCAGACCAGCAATCGATCAAAACTCCAAGCGGTCACGTGGGACCCTTCAACCAATCAGGTATGAGGACACGTCCACACCTTGTTCCTCACGGCCGCTCCACCAATCCAAAGACGATCTGGATACACACCTTCCTCCCTTGGAAGCACAGTGGGATACCCGTATTCAACATTTTTAATAAACCTTTTAACTTTTACCCCTTTGGAGTCCATATCTGTGTTACCGGAATTAAGCTTTTGGGTCCTGTGGTTTTCGGACTATAATACCACCCGCCCTGCGTATCTCACTCAGTATTCATTGAATACGGGTATCCCACTGTGCTTCCAAGGGAGGAAGGTGTGTATCCAGATCGTCTTTGGATTGGTGGAGCGGCCGTGAGGAACAAGGTGTGGACGTGTCCTCATACCTGATTGGTTGAAGGGTCCAACGTGACCGCTTGGAGTTTTGATCGATTGCTGGTCTGCTGGGCGACGAACAGGTCCCGGTCTGCTGTGTCTGGCGCAAATCAGTGCCGCTCCGTTTGTGAGTATACTCATTGTTGCTATTGTCTCTTGTGCTTACGTTATCACCCTATTGGCGCCTCTTTTCATTCCATTCAGGATTTGTTTTGGCCATTGTCGTATAACTTGAGAGAGCAGCCTTTGATCTTCGCCCATCGTTTGTTTTTTAACCATTTTGGCGCCTAGCGCACCTCCAGAGTCTGACTTAACATTCTCTTTTTCTAACAATACTGTGTTCATAGTTCTAGTGTGAGTAGAGCACCTATTACTTGTACTAATGAATCATTTTTGGGTTACAATGTCCCTTTAATGCCTATTTAAAAGGACACTCAAGTCAAAATATTTTTTTTAGGATTCAGAGAGAGCATGCAGTTTTAAGACACTTTCCAATTTACTTTTATTATCAAATTTTGCACAGTGTTTTTATATTCACACTTTCTGGGGAACAAGATTATACTGAGCATCAGCACAAGCTCAAAGGGTATACATATATTAGTCTGTAATTGGCTGATGTCTGTCACATGATACAAGGAGTCAGAAAATGGGAGAAAAAATTAATTTGTCAGACTCAATGCAGTAGAATCTTGTTAATAATGCAATTCTACTGCATTGAGTGGTCCTTTAATATAAATGTCCAAAAATAATACTGAATCATTGCTCTAGTAACCACCTGCTTGAGAGAAGCAGAGAAATGAATATCACACAACTTTGCAGACCTTAAAAGAACAGTGTCCATTTTACCGGCTGGAGTTTATAAAATTGTTTACAAATAGCTCCTTTACCTTTATTTTGTCATTTTAAATAGATAGATGATTTTTCCCTTTAAACCTTCACCTATTCTAACATTTTCAATACTGTAGTAATGGCTACAGAAAAGCTATGTAAACAAGATACATCAGAAGTAAATTGGAGAGAGACCAGCCCTTTTAAAAGGGTGATTCTGCACCAGCTTGAAATACAAGGAAGCTCTTACCTGCTGCTTGTCTGAGTGTTCTGACTCTTTGGAGTTTATTTATTAACCTCCTGCTAGCAGCCGAGAATCATGTCCCCTCGATCTTTAATAAATCTAATCCTTTAACTTTATTCTGAAAGTTATGTGTGCATATGCTGTACATATATATATATATATATATATATATATATATATATATATATATATATATATATATATATAATGTATATATATATATATATATATATATACACACACATATATATGTATTTTTTATATTGAATAGACATAGCAGCTTTTTCACCCCTGGCATTATTTATACATGTGAAACACACTTGTAAATTTATTTAAGAGGCATTTCATATTAGTAAGGGAGAAAAAAAAATGAGACATTACATATATATCAACTCTGTGTAATATTTGCTTTGGAAACAATTGTGCTTTTCTGCTTAAAATTACACTTTCCCAGGGTATTAGGGAATGTGGATGTAATGTGAACATAAAATTGTGGGTTTTGTCTGTGATTGTCCCTGATTTGTCTAAGCAGTTTTCAAAGATATTATGCTATTAAGCACTGCTTTATAAAAAACATATGTTCCAATTTGAACTGTGTTCACCAACAAAGATGTGAATAGAGTCTGTGTATTATGCTCCGGCAATAACTTTTCCAGGTTGAATAGCTAGATATTTTGTATATGAGGTAGATCTGCTTGCTTGTTAAAACAGGGTTGCTTTACTAAATTCTAAATTATAGTTTAAGGTGTTATGTAGTAGAAATGGAGTAGAAATATGAAGAAGGAAAAAAAAAGAGAGAGAAGAAAGAAAGAAAAAGAAATGTGAGATAAGCTCACTTACTTAAATGAGCAGTAAACGTCTATGATATTTTTACATTGCTTTGTATTATATACATAAGAAGTTATCAGCACTTATCTTTTTTAAAGTTATTTTTCCCCAGGTATTGGTTTCCAAACTACCAATGACATTTCCATCATCAAAAGCAGATTTTTTTAAGGGAGCATCAAAGAATTTTTAGACCATTCACAAGTAGATTTTACCCACACTATTCACTTTAAAGAAGCGCGCTCATGTGCAGGATGATTAGAGAAAGGTTGTAAAAGCATAGCACACCCCTTCTTGTTGATGCAGCCAATGCCTAGCATAGCAATGCACTACTTTAGCTTGAATGGCACCAGCAATAGGGCTGTGATTGGCCAACAGCCAGTTGATGCCCCCTATAAAATCCTTCTGCTTACAAACAGACTATATAAGTGTAACTGTGGCAGTTTCAGTGACCAATATCTCGGGTTATCTTGGTTGTGTCTCATAAACAACTTACTCCGGGCATATACAGCCCAATAAATATTATTATTAAAGGGAGATAAAACCCAAAATGTTCTTTTGTGATTCAGATAGAGCAAATTTTAAAGCGTTTTCAATTTGCTTCTATTATTAAATTTGCTTCATCCTCATGGTATTCTTTGTTAAAGATATGTAGGTTGGCGTCTCAAAATAGTTCTTTCATCTAGTGCTCTTGTAAATGAATAACATTCTTGCAAAACTACTGCCATATAGAGCTACAGACATGTGCATGCCCCTGCTTTTTAACAAAAAATAGCAAAAGAACAAAAAATAATAAAAATAGAAGTAAATTAAAAAAGTTGTTTAAAATTCCATGCTCAATCTGAATCATGAACAGTTTCTTTTGGCTTTTATGTCCATTTAAATGAGCAACTTAGCAAGGTTTATTATTTATGTATCAAAGGGGTATTGTAATGTAAAAAACAATGTTCTGTTTTATATTTTAACCATATTTAATTTCTTCCATATAATTTAACATCTAGTAAAAAAATAAGCTTGCAGTTCATCACACCCAATGGTGTATTGCTGCTCCATATAAGGATATAGCCAATGAGCCAATCATGAATGGAATACATTTATATCTTCCAAACACTGGCTGTATACTGATCGAGACTCCACAGTAGAGTGCTGAGTGCACAACTTTCACTATGTGCTTTAAATAAAGGGATTTTGATTATAAATAACATGCCCTGATGATATAGAACATTTTTTTTCTAAATCAGAATGCCCCTTTAATGCAATAGAAATTGTCTTCTGCTAAGTACTTGCAGCTGGATATAGTTGAAATGCCTGATGAAAGCCTTATAACCACAAGTTGTAGCTAGAAGCGAAGCGCAAGGTTGCTTAAAGTATTTGAAAGCTATTGTTCTCTGCAAGGAATATTCTAAGCCCCAAGGGAATAGGAAATCATTATAACAAAAGAATAGGCAGACAACAATAACGATTATTGTTGTATGAACAGCTATTAAACTGTTATCCAAATTAATTGGCCAAAACATTAATATTTCAGCAATGCGTTCATGCCACAACACAGAATTATAGTAAAAAAAAATTTGTTCCGTTAATTAAAAAAACAAAACATTACAGGTGATTTATACCTTTTTTAAGTAGTTACTCACATACAGTAGCTGAGCCTTTTACATTTTAGCAGCTACTTAGGAATTTACCTTCTTCACAAATACTGTAGCTGTAAATTTAGTTTGTGTATAAAGAATGTATTTTATATATACGCTGTTGTCTAGTTTGCCTTTGTCAAAATGTTGTCTCCTGAGAGAGACCGCGAATGTCAGCCAAATTTTAGTTAAACAGATGTTCAATGTGAAGATACAGATGTTTCAGACTAAAATCAGTTTTTGTATCAAAAATAGAACAAATAAAATTATACCATCTCCTCACATTAATCTTCACAGCTCTCCCTTTGTACTCCAGATGTAGGAAAGTGTGAGCTGAAAAATAGCTAACCCATCCCTTTCATAAACGTAAGCGCTGTGAAACAGCTGAACATACTATATACAGCACCCCGCCTGACATTATTATTAATATTCCTTGTTTTCAGAACAACAGTCGTAGAAACATACAGTTACTTATTATTGATGATATTATGTTAAACAAGCAACCTTAAATTTGTAAATACTAAATGCTTCTGCATATAAAAGCCCCTGAGAAGATTTTTTATTTTATTTTTGAAATTAGAAGTAAATATTTTTTAAAAAAAATGTATTTTTTAAACGCATGAATACTGTGTTGAATAAACATACTTTTCTTTACATGCTTATGGAAGCTAATTGTGGTCCACCTATTTCATTTGTGATGGTTATGGTTATGGTTGTGACGCTATTGGCCAAAGTGCATTGACCCTGCAGTATAAACCTTGCATTTGATGCTAGTTGTATTTTTATTTTGTAGCATTTTGTTTATGTTTTAGTATTGCAAAAATGTTTTAACATGATTGTTTGATATTGTTATGGAAATATAAGATTATGCTTCTTTTCTTTTTAGTTACATTGGAAAAAAGTCCCCCAGTGAAAGGATTACTATCAGGACGGGTAACTTTGCCATGCTTTTTTTCTACTTTACCTACATTACCACCAAGCTACAACATTAATAATGAATTTTTAAGAATTAAATGGACAAAAATTGAACATAGTAAAGATGGAAAAGATCCAAAGGAAACAACTGTCTTAGTAGCCCAAAGTGGTGGTATAAAAATTGGTCAAAACTATAGAGGACGAGTATCTGTGCCTAGCCATCCTGAGGATATTGGTGATGCATCATTAACCATGGTTAAACTACGGGCCAGTGATGCGGGTGTATATCGATGTGAGGTCATGTTTGGGATTGAAGATACTCAAGACACTATTTCCTTGGACGTATCTGGTAAGAATAATTAAATAAATAGATGGGGTAGGGGAAGTGATGATAGCCAGTGATGTGTTTGGCAGATATGTATGGAGAGACATATACAGAGTCATAAAAAGAAGAGGCAATAGTTAAGGGATGCTACAATATACCCTGTCATCATTCATCTAACCTCTATAAACACTTCCTAAATGTCTTGGTTATCTCTACACTTGAATTTACAACCTTATTATTATAAGTTTGTACATACTACATCTTATCATATTTTCGGTTTGTACATACTACAACTCTTCATCAAATTATAATTTTTTACATACTACAACTCATTGTCTCATTATAGCTTTGTATATAATACAACTTATTATCTCATTATAGGTTTGTATATACTACAACTCTTCCTCCTATTATAGGGTTTTACATACTTCAACTCATTTTATTATAGGATTGTACATACTACAACTCATCTCATTATAGGTTTGTACATGCATTACTCTTTATTCTATTATAGGCTTGTACATACTACAACTCCATTATCTCATTATAGGTTTGTACATGCAATACTCTTTATTCTATTATAAGCTTGTATATACTACAACTCATTATCTCATTGTAGGTTTGTAAATGCAATACTCTTTATTCTATTATAGGCTTGTACATACTACCACTCTTACTATGATAAGGTTGTATATACTACAACTCATTATTTTATAATAGGATTGTAATATTTCAACTCATTATTTCATTATAGGTTTGTACATGCTACAACTCTTCATACTATAATAGGCTTGTACATACTATTCATCCTATTATAGGGTTCTACATACTACAACTCATTATCTTATAGGATTGTACATACTGTAACTTATTATCTCAGGTTTGTACAAACTACAACTCTTAATCTTATAATAGGTTGCTACATTTATTTCTCTCATCTTATCCATGAATGCATCTGCTCCTGTTTTCACATATGTGCCCATCTGTATCTGCATATCTGACTGTGCCTATCAATCTAAAAACATAACTATACACGTAATAATACTCCATCCATCCATACACTATTAGGCTACCATTCCCCAAACATAAATGTTAAACTCTCCTTACAGTCAAATTTATATATTTATTACTAGGATAAAGGGCTTCAGTCCTGGGTGACACCCCCCCCCCCAAAAAAATAAAAAAAAATCAACAACAAAAAAACCATTTCTGATTTATTTGTATAAGAAAGAATACTAAAACTATTATATTCCCTTTCAAGATAAAACATATAAGGATACATTAAATGATATTTAAAAAACTGGAGTACAACAATAATTTTACACTGTACACGTTTAAACAATAAAAATATCAAAAATATCAATCTCAATGTGCTTGATGAGCTATCTGTTTTACAGGGGTTGTATTTCATTATCGTGCCTCAAAGGACAAATACACCTTGGATTTTGAGGATGCCCAAAAAGTTTGCATAGATAATGGTGCCAAAATTGCTTCCCCTGGACAGCTGAGAGCGGCATATGAGGATGGATTTGAGCAGTGCGATGCTGGATGGCTGTCTGATCAATCTGTGAGGTAAACTCCTGGGGGTCATGGAAATTCCTTATACCAGTGATTTTTAACCTTTTTTTTTTTTCTGTGGCACACTTTTTTACATTAAAAAATCCTGTGGCACACCACCATCCCAAAATTTAAAAAAAATCACACATTGTAGCCTAATACAGCATATATATATACACATACACACAAACACACACATACTGTATGTATTGTGCTGTTATGCCATGCCTCCTACAAACTTCCCCTGCACTGGGAGTAAAAAACAAGCAAAGTTTAAAAAATATGTCACACTGTTGTCAGTCTGCCGTGGCACACCTGAGGATCTCTCACGGCACACTAGTGTGCCACGGCACACTGGTTGAAAAACACTGCCTTATACTAATCTATTTTTACCAACACACTGCACAAGGATTGACCTGTGTTTTTACATGTAAAAAAAATATTTGTGGATGTTTAAACTAAATCCATCCAGATGAAACAAAGAGTGAAAATCATGATGGGTGAGTCTAAATTTACTTAAAGGGACGTGAAACCCAACATTTTTCTTTCATGATTCAGATAGAGAATGCAATTTTTAACAACTTTTTAATTTACTTCTATTTTTTTAATTTCCTCCCTTCTCTTGTTATCCTTTGCTGAAATGTTTATCTAGGTAAGCTCAGGAGCAGCAAAGAACCTTGGTTCTAGCTGCTGATTGGTGGCTGCATATATATAACGATTGTGATTGGCTCACCCATGTGTTCAGTTAGAAACCAGTAGTGCTCCTTCAAGAAATGATACCAAAAGAATGAAACAAAGTAGATAATAGAAGTAAATTATAAAATTGTTTAAAATGATATTCTCTATCTGAATCATGTAAGAAAATATTTGTGTTTCATGTCCCTTTAAACATTAAAGTCAAAATAAAACTTTCATGATTCAGATTGAACATGCAATTTTAACAACTTTTTAATTTACTTCTAATATCAAATTTGCTTTGTTCTCTTGAAATCCTTTGTTGCAAGAGAGAATAACAAGATAGGCTCAGGAGTGCAATACTGACAGCTAGCTGTAGTTAGATGGCTACATATATATGCCTTTTGTTATTGGCTCCTCAGATGTGGTCTGGCAGTTCCCATTAGTGCATTGCTGAGCCTACGCTTAAACAAAGGAGGCCAATTTTGAAAATAAAAGTCAATTGGAAAGTCATTTACAAATTGCATGGCCTGTATGTTAATTTTAATGAAACAAATAAACATTAAATTGATTATGATATTAAGCGAAATAATTTGCCAAAGTCACAAACTTTGCTCTAATTTGACAATTAGGTATTCTGGACAGCACTTATTCTCAGTTTACAAATTCTATGTATATTTTTCAACTGAAATCCTATATGGAAACTGATATATCCAAAGAAATTGACAACAGATTAAATTTAGACTCGAGTTGGAGATTTGTCTCCATGTATATTTTGGATAAAATTACGCTTTATGCCTATAGTCCATATAGTTCTTTTTTTATAAAACAACAACTCTTTAGAGGAAGGCTGATTCATTTAAAACATCTGGTTTCATTTTCAAACCATTATTGATTTTTGGCCCTGCTTGGCATTTCCCCTTGGCAGTCTGGGTTTAAACAGGGTAAAACTAAGAGATTCTATGAACGATAATAATTGTCATAAACTTGTGAGGGAATCTACTTTGTTATTCTTCAGCAGTCAGTCTGTCAGTCTTGCTGTCTTTCTGTTCAGCCAGGACAATACTAATCAACTATTTAAAAACTATACATGAAGAACAAGATCAGTATAACTTCCAACACTGATCTCAACTCTAGATCAACATAACTTGTGATTTTGATTTACAATTTATTTTGATCTGGTAATGAAAATATCCAATATAGAAATTATTTTTATCTAGTATTGAAAAAGGCATCCACTGTGCTTTCCAAACTCAATTTCATCTCTGCATAAGTGAAAAACATAAAAAATAAATAAAATCCATTTTGTAACTTTTTATCACTAAATCTACTGCACATTTTTTATCATAAAATAAATCTAGGAATACACTGCCCTATAAAATCTATTTTAATGGAGATATGTCTAAAATTCTGCATAATTCATTTTCACATTTTAATAACCCCCGAAAGTACTGAACTGATTTTAATAAAAACATTTTAGGGTTTGTAGTAATTTGAGCTTTAGGTAATATCAGATCTCATTATGTTATCACTTTTCTGTTCACAGACTTGCTTCTTTATCTTATATTTGTCTAGGAAACCAAAGCTCAGTACTTAGAGAGAACAATGGAAAATTATCATTTTATTACTTAACTACCATGCCCCCCACTGAGAGTGTAATCTCTTCTGTTGGCTGTGTTTACTTAGGCTATTCAATAGAATATACTCCAGTATAGAAACTTTCAGTATAGGTTGGGATACCACAGGCTAATTCAGCTATTTCAAATGCCAAAATAGGGGTAAAGGAGCTACTTGTGAACAATTTAAAACACTTCAGCAGGTAAAATGAATCATTGGGAACAATTTAAAAGGGAGAACATTTTTGGGTGAACTGTCCCTTCAAAGGGACACTCAAGTCAAAATAAACTTTCATTATTCAGATAGATCATGCAATTTTAAACAACTTTCCAATATACTTCCATTAAAAAAATGTGCACAGTCTTTTTATATTTAAACTTTTTGAGTCACCAGCTCCTACTGAGCATGTGCAAGAATAAATGTGTATGCATTTGTGATTGGCTGATAGCTGTCACATGGTACGTGTATGCATTTGTGATTGGCTGATGGCTGTCACATGTTACAGGGGGAGTGGAAATAGACATAACTTTTAAAATTGTTAGAAAAAAAATCTACTACTCATTTGAGTTCAAACTAAGTGCTATTGCATTTTCTTGTTATCTTGCATTTGTTGATTATGTAAATCTACTGTGTTTACTGGTCCTTTAAAGGGACAGTCAAGTCAGAAGTAAACTTTCATGATTCCATTATTCAGATAAAGCATGTCATTTTAAACAACTTTCCAAATTACTTATATTATCAAATTTGCTTCATTCTCTTGGTATCATTTTTGATGAATAGGTTTAGGATCATCACTGCTGGGAGCTAGCTGAACACATCTAATGAGCCAAAGACAAGGCATATGTTTGTAGCCACCAATCATCATCTAGCTCCCAACAGTGCATTGACACTCCTAAAAATACCTAGGTATTCCATAGGGCAGGGATGGGGAACCTTGGCCCTCCAGACGCTTCAGAACTTCATTTCCCATGATGCTCAACTGGACTTCAGAGTGCCTAAGCATCATGGGTAATGTAGTTTTGAAACATCAGAAGTGAAAATGTAGCAGATTCAGGAAAAATGTGAGGAAATATTTTTTTTTACAGCCAGTGTGGTGGATTCATGGAATAAACTTCCTATTGAGGTGTTAAACAGAAAGACTGTAAAACAATTAAAAAATGCCTGAGATATGCATAAGGTTGTCCTAAGAAAACAGTAACATGTAATATGGGTAGATTTGATAGGCCTTTTGGTTCGTATCTACCGTCAAATTCTATGTTTCTTAAACAAGGACTACAAAGAGAACAAAGCATATTTGATAATAAAAGTAAAATAAAAGTTGTTTAAAATGACATGCTCTATCTGAATCATAAAATGTAATTTTGATTGTAGCAAAATTCAATTTTGAATGGAAGCATTTTTGCAATAGACATGCATTAGCATAAATGCTTCTAGTGAAAGATTTTACTGTGCACAACCATTGGGAACCATTGGCTTCTGGGAGTGGGCAAGAGAGGGCAATCCCATCCCACTAAAGTTTCTTTTTATATTTAATCCATATCTGAAAATGTATGCAGACACCCTTGTTTGGAGCATATCCAAATATGCTCTGTACATCAGAATTTAAAAAAAGTGTCTGATCAGAGTGATGGCATTGTCTTGTATTATGTTGACAACAGCTCAATTTTCATGATACTAGCTAGCACTATGCATTATTCTAGCTCACTGGAGCACAGACAAAACGGTGAATGCAACATGAGACAAGTGCATTTTCATAAGCATATAAAATAAGCAAATTATATAAATAAATGTCATATACAGTGATATATATGTTATTGAGTTTTTAAAAATCTGAGTAACCTTTGAGGACACTGTTCATTGCAGATATTCCAGCAATGTCTGACATACACACTTTGCATGCTCTTTTTAAAAAAAAGAACTAACAAAAAACTGCCTGTGCCAGGTGTTGTTCTAGAGCACACAACATTAAAGGGACAGTCAAGTCCCAAAAAACTTTCATGATTTAAATAGAGAATGTAATTTTAAACAACGTTCCAATTTACTTTTATCACCATTTTTACTTTGTTCTCTTGGTATTCTTAGTTGAAAGCTAATTCTAGGGGGTTCATATGCTAATTTCTTAGACCTTGAAGACTGCCTCTAATCTGAATGCATTTTGACTACTATAGGGCATTAGATCATGTGTTTCATATAGATAACATTGAGCTCATGCACGTGAAGTTACCCTGGAATGAAGACTGATTGGCTAAAATGCAAGTCTGTCAAAAGAACTGAAATAAGGGGGCAGTTTGCAGGGGCATAGATACAAGGTAATCACAGCAGTAAAAAGTGTATTTCTATAACAGTGTTGGTTATACAAAACTGGGGAATGGGTAATAAAGGGATTATCTTTCTTTTTAAACAACAAAAAATCTGGTGTTGACTGTCCATTTAAAGGGATACTGAACCCAATTTTTTTCTTTCGTGATTCATATAGAGCATTTAATTTTAAGCAACTTTCTAATATACTCCTATTATTAATTTTTCTTCGTTCTCTTTGTATCTTTATTTGAAAAAAGCAGGAATGTAAGCATAGGAGCCAGTCTATTTTTGGTTAAGAACCCTGGAGAGTGCTTGGTGATTGGTGGCTACATTTAACCCCCAAACAGCAAGTGCTACCCAGGTGCTGAACCAAAGATAGAATGGCTCATAAGCTTACATTCCTGCTTTTTCAAATAAAGATACTAAGAGAATATAGAAAGTTGATAATAGGAGTAAATTAGAAAGTTGCATGCTCTATCTGAATTATTAAAGAAAAAAATGTAAGTCCAGTATCCTTTTAAATATAAAGAGTGCAGGGGATGCCTCATTTTCTACTTCCAATTCTAATTCTTTATTTTTATTTCTTTATTTATTTATGTAAAAAAAATTAATTCTGCCTTCTCCCTCCCTTACGTCCCTCCATGGCCAGTGTAGTGTCGAAATGACGTCACGGTCGCACATTCCGTCAGGTCGCAGATTTCTACACTACACCGGCACTGGACATACAAAGAAATGCTTCATCTTGCAAATTTAAATTGCAGGCAGCTGGCACCTTTGGAGATTGGCAGTAATAAATGGGGAGGTGTCACACCCACAGCACCCCATAAAACTGCCACTAGTCAGCATGTGAACATGGGCATCCCTTAGAGAGGATTTACATATATAACAGATGTTAATGTGAACCTTTTTTTTTTTTTCTTTCAGATATCCAATACGTAATCCTAGAGCAGGTTGCTTTGGTGATAAAATGGGCAAAGAGGGTATACGTACCTATGGAAAGCGTCCATCTGAAGAGAAATATGATGTGTATTGTTTTAAGGACGAACTAGATGGTAAGTTTTTATGGTTTCTTTTGAGGAAAGTTTTTCTGTGCACATCATAAAGGATTTTAGTATATTAAAGTTATGAGAATACAAATTGTTTGTCCAACCCTATAGTTATGTGGAAAGTTAGGCTTCAATTAAGGCAGAATGTGGAGGTAGCTGAGTTTCAATGGACTATTCAAGTGCGTTGCTTTATAAAGTTTTTCTGCTTTGAACAGATGGGGGTGAAGCCCCCTTCAGTGCTTGCACCAGTGCACATTTATTTTAACCTTAGAATTCAGCTTAAAAGTGTGAACTTAACACATTGTTTAAACAACACATATTGGCACCCGGGGGGGACAATTATTGCAATTAATGATGCTGGCAGTACAATATGTCTAAAAATAAGTTATAAAGCAAAGCTGAAAGGAGGTTAAGTGAGGTTTTATAGCCACAATTCAAATAAAACCTATGATGGAAATAACAAAGACTTCAGGAATGGAAAAGTTCACAGTCAGAGTTTATATTCCAGCAGACAGCTCACAAAAGAACCCAATATTAATTTTAAGTCAACCTGTGAAGGAAAACACCAACTTCTGAAAGAAAAAAATAATTTATTGAACATAAAACTTTTCCATGCATATGATATTTTTTTTAATGTTCAACAATTTTATTCATTTTACTCTATATTTCTTAAAGGGACACTGAACCCAGTTTTTTTCTTTCGTGATTCAAATAGAGCATGACATTTTAAGCAACTTTTTAATTTACTCCTATTATCAAATTTTCTTCATTCTCTTGGAATCTTTATTTGAAATGCAAAAATGTAAGTTTAGATGCCGGCCCAATTTTGGTGAACAACCTGGGTTGTTTTGCTGATTGGTGGATAAATTCATTCACCAATAAAAAAAGTGCTGTCAAGAGTTCTGAACAAAAAACTTAGATGCCTTCTTTTTCAAATAAAGATAGCAAGAGAATGAAGAAAATGTGATAATAGGAGTAAATTAGAAAGTTGCTTAAAATTGCATGCTCTATCTGAATCACGAAAGAAAACATTTGGGTTCAATGTCCCTTTAAGCTAGTATAGCAGTGTCTTTATAGGTAACGTTAATTGACATTAAAAATGTTGTAGTGCTATAAAGAGGTATTTGTGATAAACATTTTAAAAAAAATTAAAAAATTATATATATATATATATATATATATATATATATTTTACTTTTTTATTTAATTTTTTAATGTACAATTTCAAAAGCGTATCTCTACCAGACTTTTGAATGTTTTTAAGCAATATAATCATAAATTCTAGGTATGCTTGTGAATATTTTTTTTTTAAGGTTGTCTATTAAAGTTTTCTATTCTATATTTTAATATTGTTCATGTAGTACCTGCCACTATGTCAAATAGATGAAAATTTAGAAAATCGCTAAGATAATGTTAAAGGAACATATTGTACTTTAAAATAGTTCTCCCCGTAATGTATTTCCAATAATCTGTTCTACCAGCTGCTGAGTAAAACATGAGAAATTATGAGGTTTAGTTTTGTATATGAATGAACTGTTTTTTTTTCTGATTTAACCCTCAATCCATTGTTTTTAATAACATGCCCATATACATGGACTGAGCCCTAGAAATAGCAGACACCCTAATCTTATCTAACTCCCTATACCTTAAGACATCCTTATCTTATTTGTCTGTCTTTACACAATGACCATTATTCAGAAAGAGCAATTGAAAATGAAAATGTCACTGCCTATGTTTTCCACCTCCAACTGGAAACTTGATTGCAGCTTGCTACCTAAAGTTTACATAGCTTTTCTACAGAGAATACTAAAGTATTCATATTTTTTAGAATAGGTGATTACATCAGGCAAAAGCAGACAAAATAGGGGTAAATTACCTATTTATATGCAATTTGATACACTCCAGCATGTGAAACAGATCTGTGGGAGCACATTTACAGTGATGGTAAACTGCACATGTTTTAAAATCAGGTCCGTAATCTAAGCAATATTTTAGATGGTCTTTAATTGATCATTTCTAATGAAGATGCACTGTAACTTGCCATTCTAATACCCTGTGCTCCCACCGCCCACTTCAAAACTCGTATTTTTTGGGAGATAGTGGCTTGAACTGTTCTCCAATCAGCGCTCTAGCCGTATGGCACTTTTTTTTTATAGCTAGAACACGGATTGGAAAACAGTTCAAATGGTTAGCTCATAAAAAATACTTCAATATAGTTTTGAAGTGAGCTGCTATATTAAAAAGTAAGTGATCAATTAAAGTCCCTGTAAAATATTGCTTAGATTCTAGATCTGATTTTACAAAATGTAAAGCTTACTATCACTTTAAGCAGCTAAAAATGTACAGTACAATATCCCTTTAATAAAGTAACACGAAAGTAAAGCCTAACACTTCAATAGCTGTAGATCTGACAGGTTATTGAAGAAAGCTTACCGGGGAGAAGATTTTGAACCAGCCTTTGTTTGGAATTGAAAGTCTGGCTCATAAGTCTAGTCTGTGGTATTTAAAAGCCATAAAATGCAAGCCTTAAACAGGCAGGTGATTTCTTTCTACACTGAAGTACAAATACAGAGAAAAGGAAAATCCTAGTAATTCTAAGAGAACCGCTGAATTCAACCTGGTTTTTGGATGGAACCAGCAGCCAAAGTTAACACACGCTGCATTATTGTCGGTAACATAAACATTGTCATGGTTTCCATTTTCAGCTTTGCAATGACAGGATTACAGAGTGAGCTTCCATATTCCAAGTCTGCTCCAAACCCCATGCTAATTTTGCTGAGTTACATCTAGCCATAGCTCCAGCTATGAAAACATTAGAATACATTTTTTCCCTCACTTACCTCTTTCTTTATGGTGATGTTCAGGAAGCCATGATTTACACAATAGTGTAAAGAAACCATTTTAAAAAGCCACATTACTGTAAACAGATTTCTAGTGAATACTCCTGAATTTTAAATATTTAGAATAGGTCCGACGAATATAGTTTAAACTATTGCATCCTATAGATGGTGCGTAGAAAAATCATAAGATAAAAATAGTTATAGAAAAAATTATAGTAGACAAAAAAGGATTTCTCTATAGGTGTAATACAAGTTATTTCTGTGCAAAGTTACTTAAAGAGACATTTAAAGGGACATGACATTCAAAATATGGCCTCCATGATTCAAAGCAGCGTACAATTTTTAAAAACTTTTCAATATATTTGTATTATCATCTGTACTTTGCTCTTTCGGTATCCTTTGTTGACATGGCCCTGGAACATTCACATATCTGGAAGAGTATGTGGCACCAGTGTTGCAGCAATATTTTTTGAGCACTAGATGGCAGCAGTGTTTGCAATATGTATAACATTGTTAAAAGCATTGTTGCAAAACAGCTGCCATATAGTGCTCCAGACACAATGGGCATGCCTCCCAGCCTACCTAGGTATGCTCTTCAAAGAATACCTAGAGTACAAAGTACATTTGTTAACATTAGGACATTTGAAAGTTTAAAAAAAAAATGTATGATGTATCTGAATCATGAAAGAAAAAAAAAGAGCTGTTTAATATTGATTATGTTTTAATGAATGTTTCTTTGTTTAAAGGAACAATATATATATATATATAAAAAAATATATATTCATCAGTCCGGCATACAAGTTAAATTGTTGATTTGAAACTAACAGGAATAGGATGTTTGTGCACAATTAGTCCATGATGCAATATGGCTGATACGACCAGCTCCCATTATTCTTGAACAGTGACTTGCTCTATTTTTGTAATGTAGCCTATTTTTAGAGTCATCATAGAAAAACAATCAGTTAATAATGCTAATGCTTGTAGAAACTAGTCCATCTCCACTAGTAGTGGCTTTGGAGTTGACCTAATCAGCCTATGAGCAGTAGGTATTTGAGTATCAGTTGTGCACAGATATGCTACTTTCATCATCAATTTAAACAGCCATCACAGTGGAAAAAAAAGTCTTGCTCTCATTGATTAGAGCATGTAATTTTATCGCTATCAACCCTGCAAATCGATGTTTTTAACCCATACAAAGGCTTAAACACATAGTTAAAGTAATTTATAGAAGCTGCAGAGAACTGCTGTACAACTACTGCTGCTGATTGGCTTAGGGCAGTTTACGCTCAGGACCCATAATTTTATGTTCATAAGAGATGTTTTTCTTTCATTTCACTTTAAGTAAAAAAAATATACAAATATATTCTTCCCAATGATGTTGACAACATATTCATAAAGTTATTTTTTTTTACTTTTTCCCCTATTGGCTGTTTTGAAAAGGTTCTCTTGAAGCTATTCTAATCACTTATTTTTCAAAAAATAATTCAAATCTATTACAGCCAATTTAGTTTTTGAGAGTTGGTTGTTGAGTGAACTTAGGCACGCCCCTTTTGCTAAAGGGTTGCTTTTCTAATGGCAGCTAGCCAAAGCGTCTGGGAAACGTGAGAGATGAAAGATTCCCTTTAAGCATTTTCATTCCATACAAAGACATATCAAAGCAAAACATAATGCTAGGAAATCCAAAGCCAAAGACTCATTTTGGCACCTAAGTACTTATTAATGCACAATTATTGTCACTGCCATATTAAACTGGAATGGGCTTTCACAACAGGAACACAAATCATCCCTCGTGGGCAAGCTTATGCTTATGCATGTGTCTTTAGCAGTCTATGGCAGCAGTAACTATGTATAACATTGCTGTAAACATTGTTACATGCACTACTGCCAGATGGCTAAAGCCATTGTGCAGCTCCTGAGCTCACCTTGGATTACTATTTAAAGGGACATAATACTCATATGCTAAATCACTTGAAAGTAATGCAGCATAACTGTAAAAAGCTGACATGAAAATATCACCTCAGGCTCAACATCTCTATGTAAAAAGGGAAGATGTTTTACCTCACAATTTCTTCAGCTCAGCAGTGTAAGTGTTCTGTAAACAGTTTTACTTCAGCTGCTGTCCAACTGCAAGTTGGAGAAAAACAAAACAAAACAATAGCATCAACAGTTCTGAGGTTTTGCATTGCTTTGCTATGTTCCCGTGATATTTCACAAAAATCTTATGAGATTTCATAGTAAACTTCCTTAAACTGAATAGGAAAATAACACGAGTGTGCCTGCACATGACAGATGCACACTATTTATCATCCTGATTACAATGGGGTGTGAATACACAGGACATTTTGAGATGAATAGCTTCCTTTTTTACATTGAGATGTTCAGGTGATCATTTTTGTAAGCTTTTTACAGCTATGCTACACTTCAAGTGCTTCAGCATTTGGGTATCATGTCCATTTATTAAAGTAAATCAAGAGAACTAACCAAAATTGAAAATAGAAGTAAATTGGAAAGTTGTTAAATGTCATGCTCTGTCCAATCCATTTATGTTTAAGTTTTACTTTATTGTCCCTTTACTTGAAGTATGAATGTATTCTGATGTGTGCTGTCAGGTATTTGTATGTTGTCCTAGATCTAAGTAAAAAGGAATAGTCTAGTCAAAATTAATAATTTTTCATGATTTAGATAGAGCATGCAATTTTAAGCAATTTTCTAATTGACTCCTATTATCAATCTTTCTTCGCTCTCTTGGTATCTTTATTTGAAAAAGCAAGAATGTAAGCTTAGGAGCCGGCCCATTTTTGGTTCAGAACCCTGGGTAGTGCCTGTTAATTGGTGGCTTACATTCCAGCTTTTTAAAATAAAGATACCAAAAGAATGAAGAAAATTGATAATAGGAGTCAATTATAAAGTTGCTTAAAATTCATGTGTTTCCTGCTTAGTAATGTCTCCAGCACCTCAGACGCAGAGAAGAGAAATCACCCCAAACTCATTGGTTTGCATTGATTGACAAAACCTGCTCTTGTGTGATTGGTTAAGATCAGGGGGTGAGATTGCACAAGAGTGCTCTTTTGCACTGTTAAATTTTGTTTTGGGAAGCTGAAGTGAAAATTCTGGAGGAAAAGTCTCTGCTTGCCCACCTGTAGCTTGGTAAATTTTCCTTTAAAATCCCCCATCTTATGGGCTGAGGAATAGTAGGTCTATGAATAAATACACTCTTGAATACAGTGCAATTTAATATGTTATTTCCTTTGTTAAAAACATAGTTCCTTTCCAATACAGCATACCTAGATACTTTTAGAAGTGTGCAAGTGTCTTACGCTCCTGAACCTACTTCAGTATGCTTTCATGCAGATAGGGCAAGTTTCAACAAAGGACACCAAAGGAGGAACATTTGATAGTAAAAGTATATTAGGAAGTTTTTTGTTTTGTTTCCAAATGCTCTATCTGAATAATTAAAGTTTATTTTTGACTTCCGGTCCCTTTAATAGTGAATATCTCTGATTCACAGAGTAGAAATTACAGAGTGCTGGGATTCTAAACCAGCCATTGCATTTTGTCTTGCCTTACATGATTCACAATCACTCTCCAAGGGTTTTGCCATAGAGATTAGCACCTATTTTATCTTTTTAACCTTTATGTCATTAGTCTCTTATCTGGAGGTAATACATTGCCTCTTATTAATGTTTTCTTTTGATGGTTAAATGAATATTGTGGCTTATTTGTCAAAAGGACATAAACGTACAATCAACTGTCTGTTCATGCTATGCCATGAATTTTTATGTATGCTACATATCAACTGTACAAGAGGCTTGAACCCATTTTATTTTATAAGTGAATGTTTTATAGCAAATGCCCAAGTGCTGAATAAATCTACTTTTCTTCTCAGATTTGTCCACCAAAGAGCATTGTGGGAGCCGTCCCTTATAGCAAGGAGATGTTAATAATACATTTAAGCATTTTTTAACTAACCCTTTATTTAAAAGTTAATATACATTCTATATGCACGACAAAATAAACAATTTCTCTTTAATAAAACTAAGTGGCTAGATTCCATTTACCAACTAGTAATAGCAACAATCGTAATTACAATTAGAATGTAATCTATCTTATAGACATTAGAACAACATTCAAATTAATTAATGAAAACTAAAAAAATCCAACTCCAAAATACCATTAACTAAAAACCTATTTTTTTTTTATTCCATAAACAGTTAAAATAAGAAAATGTTTTGTTTTTTTAGCTTAGCCCCAAGTATTTGATTCTGCTGCAAGCCCTTTTGACTTTCCTTTTGGGAAATGTCATGGTTTGGTGCAACTGAGCTGAGCTAATCCATTAAAAGCTGGATCTAGTGGGAGGTGGGAGGGTGAGAGATATTTTACAGAGATAGGATAACTTCACTTTGTGTTTCAATATAACAGAAGAGAGAGAAACAAGAGCTGCGTCTAAATATATCACTTTTCCTCCCAGACCTCGTTGTCAGTGTAATGATTTCTAGAGATAGAGTGCAACATAGGTTTTACGCATGGCTGAGTCACTTAGAACTACTAGCATTTCCTGGAGAGAATCCTTCACAAGCAGAATCTGGTCTCATTGTTGGTGTTACTGTGGTGGAGGCAGTGGTTTAGGCAGCGTTTGGAAGCGGTGGTTTATATAGTGATTAAACAATGTGGTTAAGGCAGTGGAAAAAACAGTGGCTTTTCTGTTTTAGTTATTTCAAATGACAGCAACATGCATCGTGTCACCAACAAAATGGTCATATGTTTGAAAACTTGTAAATTAGTATTTAAGTAGATAATTTACATTATGCTAGGGTAGAAAATAAAATGTTATTACTATTTAGAAATCACATTACTGCACATTTTAGTGTTAAAGGGGCAGTATACTCCAGAATTTTTATTGTTTTAAAAGATAGATAATCCCTTTGTAACTCATTCCCCAGTTTTGCATAACCAACATGGTTATATTAATATACTTTTTATATCTGTGATTATCTTGTGTCTAAGCCTATGCAGACGGCCCCCTTTTTTCAGTTCTTTTGGCAGACATGCATTTTAGCCAATCAGTGCTATCTCATAAATAACTCCACAGGCATATATATGACACACATGAACTAGCACTGTCTAGCTGTAAAAAAAATATGTCAAAATGCACTGAGATAAGAGGTAACCTACAAGGGCTTATAAATTAGGATATAAACCTACCTAGGTTTAGCTGTCAACAAAGAATACCAAGAGAACAAAGCAAATTTCCTGATAAAAGTAAATTGGAAAGCTACATGCCCTATCTGAGTCATGAAAGTTTAATTTTGACTATACTGTCCCTTTAATACCTCTAGGATGTGTTGGGTCCTTCTCTAGCAACAAGTAGTTAAAGGGACAGTCAAGTAAAAAAAAAAACCTTCCGTTTTTCAAATAGGGCATGCAATTTTAAACAACTTTCTAATTTACTTTTATCAACAATTTTGCTTTGTTCTCTTGGTATTCTTAGTTGAAAGCAAACCCAGGAAGGCTAATATGATAATTTCTAAGCCCTTGAAATCCTCCTCTTTTTTATTTGCTTTTCACAGCAGGGGAGAGCTAGCTCATGTAGGCCATATAGATAGCATTGTGATCACGCCCGTGGCTAGTGGCAGAATCTGCACTAATTGGCTAAAATGTCAATAGATAATAACTAAAAGTCATGTGATTAGGGGTGGTCAGATACTTAGATACTTAGGTGGTCTGATGCTTAGATACAAGTTAGTCACAGAAGTAAAACGTGTATTAATATAACAGTGTTGGTTTTGCAAAACTGGGGAATGTGCAATAAAGGGATTATCTATCTTTTTAAACAACAACAATTCTGGTGTTGACTGTCCCTTTAAAGTGTATGTTCAGACATTTTTTTTCGTCCTTACAATGACACTAAACGCTAAAAAAAGGCCAGACATAAAGATGTACTGATAGCAAAGAATAGCCTAAGGATAATATACAGATGTGATTTTTTTTTATTATTTTAGTTGCTTAAATATTGAAGGAAGAGTTTTGGTTTCTACAAAGTAACAGCCATATGCTATAACATAGGTATCCTAGGTTGAAAAGCACTTTTCAACTCTATGGAGCCAATTTATCAGTCTGTCTGACATGATACACTGTAGCGTATAATGTCCGACATACATCGCTGAATACCGACAGCATACGCTGTCAGCATTTAACATTGCATAAGCAGTTCACCAGAATCGTCCGCTAGCAGCGGGTGTCATTGCAGACAGCAGCCTCAGAGGCAGCAGACCAGTTTTGGAGCAACGGTCTTAAAACCGCTGCTTCATAACTGCTGTTTCCGGGGAGCCTGAAGGTTTGCGAGGAAACAGGGGCATTAAGCTCCATTTGGAGCCTGATAATTTGGCCCCTACGTCTCATTCTTTAAAATACTCTACCATTTACATTTTGAAATAGCAAACACACATAGTAAAAAAAAATGAATAATTAAGAATCACGTTAACTTTAGTATTTGACATATAATAGATATTAATATGAATGTCTCGTGCTTAGAAACATATTGTACTCTGGGATGCTAATTTTCCACATTTAATGACCATATTAAATGAAAATTGAGGAATAAACTTGCCTTATAATTGTGAATTTTGAAGGTAAAAAGTATTACTAAAGCTTTTTCAATAGAATAGAACATAATGGTCTATTCACCAAATGGAATTAAAAATATTAAGAAAAGAAGGATAAAAAAACTGATATTTTGTACAATTTTGTCTCTGTTGATTAATCAAACAATGATTTTTTTTAAGTCAGTTGTCTAGTTTTCTACAATACATATCCCAAGAATAATCCAATTTATTGCTTGACAGTTAAGTTCGTTTATTATTACTCACATAAATCCTATTAGTTTTAAATGAATCTACAGGTTTGTTCATGTATAACCATTACAACATGTAACATGAAATCATAATTGTTTTAGAAGTACACAGGCAGCTCATTACCAAGTGAAATAGAGGTGATCACTATTAAATAATGTTACTGTGTATATATATATATATATATATATATATATATATATATATATATATATCTATATGAATATTAAATGATAGTGTTTTTATTTTTAGGTGACTTGTATCATTTAAATGTTCCTAACAAACTGACATTCCAAGAAGCCAAAGAAGCGTGCGAAAAGAAAGACGCGGTTCTTGCCACTGTTGGAGATCTATATGCCGCATGGAGAAAAGGCTTTGACCAATGCAATTATGGTTGGCTTGCTGACGGAAGTGTCCGTTACCCTGTGTCTGTGGCTAGGCCTCAGTGTGGAGGAGGTCTTCTAGGAGTCAGAACTAAATATCGTTTTAGCAACCAGACATACTTTCCTCAACCAGAAAGCAAATATGATGCATACTGCGTTCAAAGTAAGTTATTATCATTAAATACACAACTATCAATACAGAGTCAACATTCTAGTCATATTCCCATTTAATGTGTAAACTTAATCCTTAGGGGCCTATTTAACAAAGGTCTGTCGGACCCGATCCGACAGTGCGGATCAGGTCCGACAGACCTCGCTGAATGCGGAGAGCAATGCGCTCTCCATATTCAGCATTGCACCAGCTGCTGGTGCAACACCGCTCCCTGCAGATTCGCGGCCAATCAGCAGGGGGGTGTCAATCAACCCGATTGTATTTGATCGGGTTGAATTGTGGCGATGTCTGTTCGCCTGCTCAGAGCAGGCGGACAGGTTATAGAGCAGCAGTCTTTAGACCCCTGCTTCATAATTGGTGTTTCTGGCGAGCCTGCAGGCTCGCCAAAAACACGGGTCTTCAAGCTCCGTACGGAACTTGATAGATATGCCCCTTAGTATTAGGGATATGTGAATGTTCTGTCTAAATAGATGATGAATGATGCACATTTGATATCTACTTTACAGAAAAATGTTTCTATATTGAATGTACAATTCGAATATTCCTTAACAATCACTGAATGTTGGTAATCGTAAACGTCAGTGTTGCGGACTTATCATTATTCATAAAAAAATATATATTTTGCCCAATATTCGCTCATGGAGTTCAGGATTTATTTGTTAACAAAAAATCCTTTAGTCCGCTATTTATTATGGGTAACATTTTGAGGACAGCAGAAGAGCAGTTGGACAGCAACTTAAAGGGACATTGTACACTAGATTTTTCTTTGCATAAATGGTTTTTAGATGATCCATTTATATAGCCCATACAGTTTTTTTTTAAAGATGTTTAGTTTTGCTTATTCTAAAATAATATTGTTCTGATTTTAAGACTCTTAACCAAGCTCCAAAGTTTTATGTGCTTACTGATGTCTACAGACTCCAGCTTGATCCTGTTTGTGTAATATGCAGGGGAGGTGGGAGTGTCTGCCCTTTTTGTTTCATTTATTCTGTTAAAAGAACCACTCATTTGTTGGTTTTGGTCAAAAGCAACAAATAACAAAATATTAGTTGTTTTTGATTTCACATTTATGTGAATCTGAATACGCATATCTACTTTTAATGTATGCAGAGCTTATGGAGCCTAGTCACAAAGACCGCTGCTCCATAACCTGTCCGCCTGCTCTCGAGTACGATCGGGTTGATTGACACCCCCCTGCTGGCCGCCTATTGGCCGCGAGTCTGCAGAGGGCGGCGTTGCACCAGCAGCTTTTGTGAGCTGCTGGTGCAATGCTGAATACGGCGAGCGTATTGCTCGCCGTATTCAGCGAGGTCTGGCGGACCTGATCCGCACTGTCGGATCAGGTCCGCCAGACTTTCATAAATAGGGGCCTATGTGTGTATGGGGGGTTGTATGGATGGGTCTAACTAGTGGGTATATGGTGGGGGTGTTTGGAGTGGGTTATGGAGTGGGTATATGGTGTTTGGTGGGGGGCAATCAAAGCTTTATCTACTTACTCTGATAGAAATCTGGGAAACAGCATCAGTTGCAGGGGAATCAACATTCAGGACAGTTGCTATTTTTACCTCACATTGCTCATCTACACTGAAAAAGTACATAGTGATGACACGTGGCTGTTTCCATTACTTTTGCATTGTGTGCATATTAAATAAATGCAGACAAAGGAATGCCTTCAGTCAGCCTGTGCACAGGTGTTTATGCGGAAACACATCATTTACTCACATATGAATCATCTTCCTAGTGGTAATATGGAGGAGGAATTATTAACTCATTTAACATGCACTGAAGCTTTTCCTGGCAGCGACACACATGCCAACAAGATGCAGGATCAAAGGTATTAACCACATTGCATCCGTCTGTGTTGTCTACGTGAACCACCCTGCAGTTTATCAGATACTCTTTCATCTTCTAGTATCTTGTGTGACATCTTGACACTGTTCAGATATTTCAATGAATTAATCCCGTGGTGGCCTCTCTGGCAGCCTAGAGGTAAAATTAGTTTCTTACTGCTCATACTGATATATAGTTCAGATTTTTTCCCCCAAGAATATTGATTCTGTTCATTCTTAAGTTAAGTTATATAGAGTTCAAAAAGTGTTACACAGTGAAATTGTAGGAGCCTATTAAAGAAGAAAATGTGGTTTGTAAATCAGATGTTAAAAATCATTCACCTGCTTTTAGCAATATCATAGAAAATGTATACATTTTTTCCAGGAAGTTTAATATTTAAGCTTTTACACAATGGCTAGAATTATTTATCAAAGGTTAAAGGGATAGTCTACACCAGAATTTTTATTGTTTTAAAAGATAGATAATCCCTTTATTACCCATTCCCCAGTTTTGCATAACCAACACAGTTATAATAATATACTTTTAACCTCTGTGATTATCTTGTATCTAAGCCTCTGCAAACTGCCCCTTTTTTCAGTTCTTTTGACAGACTTGCAGTCTAGCCAATCAGTGCCTGCTCCCAGATAACTTCTCGTGCACTAGCACAGTGTTATCTATATGAAATACGTGAACTAACACCCTCTAGTGGTGAAAAACTGTTAAAATGCAATCTGAAAGAGGTGGGCTTCAAGGTCTAAGAAATTAGCATATGAACCTCCTAGGTTAAGCTTTCAACTAAGAATACCAAGAGAACAAAGCAAAATTGGTGATAAAAGTAAATTGGAAAATTGTTTAAAATTACATGCTCTATCTGAATCATGAAAGTTTATTTTGGCCTAGACTGTCCCTTTAATAATAGTGTAGGTACATGAACTGATTTATTTGTTATTCAGATGTACTACATAAATGATTAAGTATATCCAAAGCAGCTATGCTTCAACACTGACATAAAGGCATATTCAAACACAAAGCAGAAACATGGAAACTGGAGTGAAATAGACCATTGTACTTTAAAATTGACTATATTTAAGTACAACATTTAATCAAGGTACAATATTTTTACTTTTTGCTTAAAGGGACATAATACACAAATGTTGAAGCACTTGAAACGGATGCTGCATATTTGTAAAACGCTGACTAGAAAATATCACCTGAACATCTCTATGTAAAAAAGGAAGATATTTTACCTCAAATTTCCTAAGTATTCACACCCCAATGTAAAGAGACTTTAAGCAGCCAGTCAGGATGCTTGTCCCAGTTCAAGCTAGGGAGTGTGCATCTGTCATGTGCAGGCACAGTCATGTTGTTTTTCTATTCCATGTTGATTGGCTATTGTTTTTTTTTTTTAAACTTGCAGCTGGACAGCAGCTCAAGTATAACGGTTTACACAGCACTTACTCTGGTGAGCTAAAGAAGATTTTAGGTAAATATTTTCCTTTTTTACATAGAGATTTTCAGGTAATATTTTCTTGTCAGCTTTTTACAGTTGTGCTGCATCAATTTCAAGTGATTTAGCATATGAGTATTATGTCCCTTTAAAAAAAGGTTCCATAAATGCTGTTTAAATTTAAAGTGAAAGTAAAGTGAAGTTCAGTTCACGAAGAGGTATCCCACTGGCTAACAGGGACATCTCCCTCAGAAAAATGTGGTTTATTAAAGGCACAGTGCCCTGTTCCTTTAATATAAATCTAATTTTAACCCTTCATTAATAGAGCTCTGATCCACCACAGCTGCTCACGGGCATAATTCACTGCTTTATTTCAGCATAGATATTTCTAGTGGTTCTAATGCTTGAACGCAAGCTCAAACAACCACTCCACTCGTAACCTAGCCCTAAGTGTTTACTGTCCGTTTAAAGAGGACATGTGTATTGTTTTACAAATTGCTGCATAGATTTGACAAATACAGAGGATTTGGAACAGTATAAACCTTGGAGGACCAAAAAAGGGCTACAGTGCATAGCAGCTTTCTCAGGAAGTCAAGAAGTTTAATCCTCATATAGTCAACACCCAAGTTTATTAAATGACAGCCATGAATTCATGCTGAACTAATCTAATATAAAATAAGGTATCTATTAAAGATATCTGGGTCAGATTTCAGATAATCTTAACATCCCATACTGTGTGTGTTTGAAATTTTCTAAATCCAAATAACCAGGAACATGTGATAGAAAACGGAATTAGACTGTGCACTTAGCCGAAAGGCACCATGCAAGGCATAGATTAACTACACTATGCTGGACTTTGTTTCTCTACCACCAATCCAATCTTCATAGTGAAACTGTGAGCTAATACGCTATTATAATTTTATATGGTAAAAAAAAATTAATATCAATTTAAAGCCTATAAAAGTTTATGTTGTTGCTTTTAGTTGTAAAGCTTACTACTGAAATGTAATCTACCCCTCTATTTTCATCTTTAGCAACAGCTAACACTTGTGGTTGTGTTATCAGGTATGTGGATTTTGAGATATATTCACTAAGATGAGAGCTTTTTCCCAAATAAAAGAAAACCTCCAGTTCCTATGGTGACCTATAAAAACAGATCTTCAGCTACTGCACATTTTAGTAAATAGTTTGTATAAATGCAGCAGACGTTTGAGAATTATACCTCACTGGAGTGAAATTTCTGCAATTAGAAAATGTAGTCTAAGGAGAATTGTCTTTTTTTCACTTACACTGAAGTACAAAATAGTCTCCACCCCTGCTCATATGTACTTAATGGAACTACACTAAAATAGTTCGTTTAAAAGGACATTAAAGATATTTTTCATATATGCATCAGAACTTAATCACTGTACTGCAAGTTATCTCTATGGAAAATAAATATTTAAAATATGAATCTCTTATTTTAGTAGTAAAATATGCATCTTTTGCAGTTCAGGAACACACCTTAAGAAGTAAAAAAAAAAAAAAAGAAGTAATAAAATAAAGTAATAAAATAAATTGTAATGCAAAGTTTTTTTTTCTGTTATGTGTAAGAAAACATTTTGCAAGGAATTAAATTTGAGTTTAATGTCTATTTAATCACTTGGTATGCTTAGATTACTTCAGATTGTGTGGGGCACTAGTACAAATTAATGCAGCAACCTTATTTTGGGCCCCATTTATTCAAAAAATACAATTACGTTTTCCACTTATGTCTAATAGCTTCTCTAAGCTTCTTCTTGTCCATCGCTGCAGAAGCTTTTTCTCATATTTCAATTCAGTGGAATCTGCCCCAGCTTGAAATCATGTCCCATAATTATAGACTTACCATTTATTTTAAAAAAAAAATGCTTCTGTCTTCTATTATGCATCATTAATATTCTTGATGTGTGCCACTTTGCAAACTCCCTTCCCCTTTTGATTTTTTTTCTCTGTACAACATATGATGAGTGTCAGTCACGCTTGAATACACTAAGCAGATTACATGATACGGTAAAGAAATGGAATATACTAAAATTTAAAATGACAGCCGTGAACTAATGCTGCAATAATCTAAAGTAAAATATGGTATTGATTAACAATGGTCAAGTCATATTTTGGTTAATCTGTACATTTCCTACTGGGTAGGAATGAAATTAACAAAAAAAAAACCAATAAAAGAACAACCCCTCCAAGAACCCCCCCCCAAAAAAAAAATAAAAAAATAAAATGAAGCTAACAATAAAAAAGGCTTTTAGCAGTATATGAAATGGCAGAAAATAACCACATGGTGTTTTTTATTTCACCAATGACACATTATTTAGGGGCACTGATAAATAAAAAATTAACCATATATTGAAAAAAAAAAACATCCTATATTATAAAAGACAAGAGTTTGTCTGAAGCCGTCATGCGCAGTTCTTAGACAGCAGCTGATCGCACGCGCACCCACCCGACTTTGCACGCGCCACCCCCTGCAGATGAAACCAGCAGCGCGAGGACCGGGCAAAGAGCACAGCACGTAGCGCGAGGACCGGCAAGTGAAGGGAGAGAGAGAGAGAGAGAGATAGAGAGAGAGAGAGAGAGAATATATTAAATATAACAAATATAACACAACACGGCCCGTGTGAACGGGCTTTAGGACTAGTTGTAATATAAAGTATTTAATTAGAGGCAGTAAAAAAAGCTTTGCACTATACATTCATAATACATAGGGGGCCATTTATCAAGCTCCATAACCCTGTCCGCCCGCTCTGATGAGGCGGACAGGAATCGCCCGAAATCAACCTGACCGAGTATGATCGGGTTGATTGACACATCCCTGCTGGCGATCGATTGGCCACGAGTCAGCAGGGGGCGGTGTTGCACCAGCAGGTCTTGAGAACTGCTGGTGCAATGTTAAATGCGGAGAGTGTATTGCTCTCCGCATTCAGCGAGGTCTTGCGGACCTGATCCGCACTGTTGGATCAGGTCCGCAAGGCCTTTAATAAATAGGCCCCAGAGCCTCAGTTTTGGAAATAGATTGATTTTCATGTAGAGAATATTCATCTTAGGGCCCTAAAGGTAAATACTGAAGATTTGAGTTTATTCCTGATAGAAACAATATAATGTTACAGTACTTAAATGAGCAGGACATACTTGAAAACGAGAGAAATCTCAATGTATCCTTCCTGGTAAAATATTTTATAAATAAATAAATAAATAAACATATTAACTCTCACTAGTCACTTTATACTCCAAAAATACATATGTTATTAAATTATAAAAACTATGGTATGTGTGAGTCACTTTTAGACCAGTTGGATACCATTATACCTAAAAATATTGCAAACTAGAGGACTGACTTATCAGGCAAGTGTCCACTGGCTTCGGACCTGTGGTGGTGGTGGGGGGGGGAAAGTTTCTATTTCACATCAGTCTGACCGAGGACATTCAAACATAATTGTTGTGAGAAGCCAATGCCAATGCACTGCTATATTGCACTCTTGCACATTGGCATGATTTACTGGTGGCGACCATCTTTGAATGGCCTTGCCAGTACTTAAAGGAGAGATGAGATTGGGGGCTGGGGTAAAGGGGGCTTTAACCCTTTTTTTTTTTTTGCCAGTGGGCCCCAAAGGTTGTCAGTCCACCCCCTGTTGCAAAGAACACAATTCGTGCTATGAATGTGTGTTAACATCATTTATACAATTTAGGAATATATTTCAAATTAATACAATTATTTACACACATAAATTTTACATATAACTCTCAGTTTATATTTTCAAGTGTGTGTGACACATTTCCTTCTGTCGTGCCGTCCTTGTCATCCAATTTATTTATTTTTGTCAGACTGTATAAAGATATAAAATATCTAATGCAATAAAAGAATGAAGCCTTTTTATAAATGAAAACATAAAAACATGGAACAACTTCCCAGGAGTCACATTACATTTTGGAGGTGAGACCCCATAATTCATGAACAATTTCCCCCCAGACCACAATATAAACAAAATAAGGAGTGATTTGTGCTTTTGGACAAGCAGAATCAAACGTTTGTTGTTTGAGATTTTAGCACTTTAAAATCTTGTGCCTCAATGACTTCCTGTCTGAAGTGCAGTTGTTATTTTAGTCTGTGGGAAACCTCTACAGGTAACAAAACCCACAGAAGCTTGTGCTGAAATAAAAATTTCAACTGTTTGTTGCTCAAAGGCACATGCTCAGTTTCCTCATGAAAAGAAATACAAGGATATAGTTGTTTTAATTGATTATATACCTATATATCTATCTTTCAATCTATCTATCTATCTATCTATCTATCTATCCATTTATCTATTTATTTATTCATCTATCAAACCTTTATCTTTCTATCTTTAGGTTTCAGTGTGACATGAGTATAGATGGCTGTGGGTGTGCTTGTCTGTCTGTTACATTGAAAAGATCACACGCTCATCTTTGATTGGGAACGCTGCTGTTTGTCAGTGAACAGATTATACATGTCCTGATGAAGGCCCAACTGGGGGCCGAAACGTCGACTATGTTCAATTGATTCTACTAATAAAGAAATTATTTTTTCTACTATACAAACCCTGAGAGTGCCCTTTTACTACATGGATATTTGTATTTGCTTCTTTTGAGGATTGCACCCAGGTTGTGATTACCCAACCTGGTTGGAGTGCTGGGCTACAGGCTAAATGACTTTGGATACATATAGATATAGATATATAGATAGCTAGAAATAGATATATAAACACACACATGTCTGGAATTGATAGACTAGTGGAGATTTCCAGTCATATATGTTTTGCAAGTTTCACTTGGTGTTTATTACAAGGTTAACTCATGTCGTGTGACACATACTTATCAGTAAAAACATTCACTATGTCTATTCAATCAGTTGCAGATAAGCAACATTTTAAAGGCAAGCTGGGCCTCCTAGGACAAGTGATCTGTTCAAAATCACATCCCCTGTTCTCTAATAGTCACATCCAAACGTCTTATCAGTCGTTATTAGTATTAAATGTATGCCAAATCAAAAAGTGGCAGATATATAGATTGTATGTGCTGCTGGTTATAATGTACGTCTATTATAATTCAGATGCACTTTTATACATACTGTTGCCCTTTAGCAATCCATTTAAAATGTAAAATTAATTTTAACTCTTGTCATGACTTAAGTGTCATGAGTAACTACTGCTTTAAAATACTAAGCTTTCCCTATGACTGCTCTGATATCAGCCGGTTCCACCCACTGCTAATATTTTACTTCATTGTGATTGCAAGATGACATCACTCACATCTGGATTTCAAAAGGAAAATTTGGCCAACTAATTTTGCATAACAGAACGCCATACAGAATTAAGGCTCAGATTAAAAGGTAATGTAGGCATTTGTAATCCATTTCAGTTATGATGTAGGTGCACAAGCAATAACCAGAGACATATACACATAGGACTAGATTACGAGTGGAGCGCTATCGTTTGCGAGTGAGCGATATCGGGTTTTCGGGGGCGTTTGCGCGCAAGTTAAATTCTACTCGTATTACAAGTTGAAACTAAATGTGAAAGCATGAGTGTAAATCTTCTAATGCTGCACTTTTAAATAACTGTAACTGTGTTTGCGTGACTTGGGGTGTTTTTTTAGTTTAACTTTTTTGGCTCTATTGAAGTCTTTGGGGGAATATCATTTTGTGTTTGCAACTTCTCAAAGTCCATTTTTTACTGTGAATTTTAGAACAAGAGAGCAGAAACTTTTTACTTTCAACTCTTAGTATGAGTGTGAATCAACGAGCATAAAAAAAAAAAATTATAGCAGTTTTAATGCTCGAACATGAGCACAAACTACCATCCACTCGTAATCAAGCCCATAGTAGGAATGTGTACACAAATACAATGGGCTACAAGATTCCAGAGGGAGTTGAGATGTAAGTCTAAAGTCCCACAGACTAGCAAGATGCATGGGGCATTTTCTGAAAAAGAATAATCACAATTGCTATAATAGGTGAATACAGAGGTTGTCCAGGGAATAATCTAAAGGATTACCTTAAATCTTCATTTTTAAAGGGACATTAAAGTAATTTTATTTTCATATATTCATCAGAAATTAATTACTGTATTATAAAATGTCTGCAAATATACGCCTAGATTACGAGTTTTTGTCGGTAAGGCTGTGCGGGGCTAACAAGCCTTTTTTTCTCACCGCTCACTTAAGCCAACGCTGATATTACAGGTTTTCTTCAAGCCGGCGTTAGCCTCAGAAAAGTGAGCGGAAAATTTAGCTCCACATCTCACTGTAATACCAGTGTTGCTTACGGTAGCGGTAAGCTGGCAAAACGTGCTTGTGCACGATTTCCCCATAGGAAACAATGGGGCTGAGCTGGCTGAAAAAAACCTAACACCTGCAAAAAAGCAGCGTTCAGCTCCTAATGCAGCCCTATTGTTTCCTATGGGGAAATTAATTTTATGTCTGCACCTAACACCCTAACATGAACCCAGAGTCTAAACACCCCTAATCTTACACTTATTAACCCCTAATCTGCCACCCCCGCTATCACTGACACCTACATTATATTAATAACCCCTAATCTACTGCCCCCCCAATGTCGCCACAACTATATTAAATTTATTAACCCCTAATCTACTGCCGCCAACGTAGCCGCTACTATAATAAATGTATTAACCCCTAAACTTAACCCTAACCCTAACACCCCCCTAACTTAAATATAATTTAAATACATCTAAATAAAATAACTATCATTAACTAAATTATTCCTATTTAAAACTAAATACTTACCTATAAAATAAACCCTAAGATAGCTACAATATAACTAATAGTTACATTGTAGCTAGCTTAGGGTTTATTTTTATTTTACAGGCAACTTTATATTTATTTTAACTAGGTAGAATAGTTATTAAATAGTTATTAACTATTTAATAACTTCCTAGTTAAAATAAAGGCAAATTTACCTGTAAAATAAACCCTAACCTAAGTTACAATTACACCTAACACTACACTATAATTAAACTAATTACCTAAACTACCTACAATTAATTACAATTAAATAAAATAAACTAAATTATGAAAACCCCCCACTAAATTACAGAAAAAAAAGAATTACAAGAATTTTAAACTAATTACACCTAATCTAATCCCCCTAATAAAATAAAAAAGCCCCCCAAAATAATAAAATTCCCTACCCTATACTAAATTACAAATAGCCCTTAAAAGGGCCTTTTGCGGGGCATTGCCCCAAAGTAATCAGCTCTTTCACCTGTAAAAAAAATACAATACCCCCCCAACATTAAAACCCACCATGAAAGAAAGAACGCGGAGCACTGAGATAAAGTAAAAAGTTCAACTTTATTTTGTCATTAAAACAAAAAGGCATAAAGGAGAAAAAAGGGTGCTAATCCTTGCAAAAAGAGTTCAGCTCAGACAGCTGCTGACATGTTTCGGCATTCCGCCGTTATCAAAGCTGCTTTGATAACGGCGGAATGCCGAAACATGTCAGCAGCTGTCTGAGCTGAACTCTTTTTGCAAGGATTAGCACCCTTTTTTCTCCTTTATGCCTTTTTGTTTTAATGACAAAATAAAGTTGAACTTTTTACTTTATCTCAGTGCTCCGCGTTCTTTCTTTCATGCTGTTTCTATGACCTACCAGCGTGAGCACTGAGAGAGGAGACTGCTCCTCATTGCAATCCCTGATACTCGCACTACAGGACGGACACTGCAGCTACCACAGCTTACTAGGAGATTCGCCTTGGATTGATTCCCCTCCAATCAGGAGCAAGCTACTGAGCTGAGGACACATCCCCACCAATCGGGTGAGAGATTACACTAAGGACGGATAGATGGTTCACGCCCCCCCTCCCTCCAGGAGCGTCTGACGAGGGATCACAGGAACCAATAGCGGACGCAGTAAGTTTGCTTCTCACCAGACAGGCTGGAGTCGCCACCGGAACACTGTGTTTAACCGCTGAGAGGATTTTCATACCCTGCCCCCAGGACCGGACGCTTCGTAGGTGAGAGGAGGAGGGGGGTAAGTTCACACCACATCACGGCTGTTGGTATTTATATATTCTGAGTGTCTGCATAGTTATGTCTACATTCATACTACAGTGACTTTGTTGTATAACCTATATTGGACACGCATACCTGGGACTACACCACTTTGCTATTAAAACCCACCACCCACACACTCAACCCTACTCTAAACCCCCCCAATTACACCTAATCCCCCTAATAAAATAAAAAGCCCCCCAAAATAATAAAATTCCCTACCCTATACTAAATTACAAATAGCCCTTAAAAGGGCCTTTTGCGGGGCATTGCCCCAAAGTAATCAGCTTTTTCACCTGTAAAAAAAAATACAATACCCCCAACATTAAAACCCACCACCCACACACTCAACCCTACTCTAAAACCCACCCAATCCCCCCTTAAAAAAACCTAACACTACTCCCTTGAAGATCACCCTACCTTGAGATGTCTTCACCCAGCCGGGCACAAGTGGTCCTCCAGAGGGTCCGAAGTCTTCATCCTATCCGGCCAGAAGAGGACCTCCAGACCGGCAGAAGTCTTCATCCAGGCGGCATCTTCTATCTTCATCCTACTGGAGCAGAGCGGGTCCATCTTCAAGACATCCGACGCAGAGCATCCTCTTCATCTGACGGCCGACGACTGAATGACTGGTCCTTTAAGTGACGTCATCCAAGATGATAGAATCCTATCAGCTAATCAGAATTAAGGTAGGAAAAATCCTATTGGCTGATGCAATCAGCCAATAGAATTGACCTCACATTCTATTGGCTGATTGGAACAGCCAATAGAATGCAAGCTCAATCCTATTGGCTGATTGGATCAGCCAATCGGATTGAACTTCAATCCTATTGGCTGATTGCATCAGGCAATAGGATTTTTCCAACCGTAATTCCAATTGGCTGATAGGATTCTATCAGCCAATCCTAATTGAAGGGATGCCATCTTGGATGACTTCACTTAAAGGACCAGTCATTCAGTCATCAGCTGTCGGATGAAGAGGATGCTCCGCGTCGGATGTCTTGAAGATGGACCCGCTCCACTCCGGAAGGATGAAGATAGAAGATGCCATCTGGATGAAGACTTCTGCCGGTCTGGAGGTCCTCTTCTGGCCAGATAGGATGAAGACTTCTGACCCTCTGAAGGACCACTTGTGCCCGACTGGTTGAAGACGTCTCAAGGTAGGGTGATCTTCAAGGGGGTAGTGTTAGGTTTTTTTAAGGGGTGATTGGGTGGTTTTTAGAGTAGGGTTGGGTGTGTGGGTGGTGGGTTTTAATGTTGGGGGGGTATTGTATTTTTTTTTACAGGTGAAAGAGCTGATTACTTTGGGGAATGCCCCACAAAAGACCTTTTTAAGGGCTATTTGTAATTCATTATAGGGAAGGGAATTTTATTATTTTGGGGGGCTTTTTTATTTTATTAGGGGGATTAGATTAGGTGTAATTAGTTTAAAATTCTTGTAATTCTTTTTTATTTTCTGTAATTTAGTGTTTTTATTCTCGTAATTGAGTTTATTTAATTTATTTGTAATTAATTGTTGGTAGTTTAGGTAATTAGTTTAATTATAGTGTAGTGTTAGGTTAGGGTTTATTTTACAGGTAAATATGTACTTATTTTAGCTAGGTAGTTATTAAATAATTAATAACTATTTAATAACTATTGTAGCTAGTTAAAATAAATACAAAGTTGCCTGTAAAATAAAAATAAACCCTAAGATGGCTACAATGTAATTATTAATTATATTGTAGCTATCTTAGGGTTTATTTTATAGGTAAGTATTTAGTTTTAAATAGGATTAATTTATTTAACTGTAGTAATTTAATTTTGTTTTATTTAAATTATATTTAAGTTAGGGAGGGTTAGGGTTAGATTTAGATTTAGGGGTCAATAAATTTAATATAGTAGCGGCAACGTTGGGGGCGGCAGATTGGGGGTTAATAAATGTAGGTAGGTGGCGGCGATGTTAGGGACGACAGATTAGGGGTTAATAAAATGTAACTAGTGTTTGCAAGGCGGGAGTGCGGCGGTTTAGGGGTTAATACATTTATTAATGTGGCGGCGATGTCCGGGCGGCAGATTAGGGGTTAAACATTTTAGTTAAGTGTTTGCGATGTGGGGGGGGGGCTCGGTTTAGGGGTTAATAGGTAGTTTATGGGTGTTAGTGTACGTTTTAGCACTTTAGTTAAGAGTTTTATGTTACAGCGTTAGCCCATAAAACTCTTAACTACTGACTTTTAAATGCGGTAGGAGTCTTGCCAGGAGAGGGTCCACCGCTCACTTTTTCAGGCGATCGTAAAATCCCATTAAAAAGATAGGATGCGCAATTGACGTAAGGGGATTTGCAGTAAGCTAAAATCGCGGAAAAAAGTGAGCGGTAGACCCTCTCCTGCCTGACTTGTAATAGCAGCGGACATTAAAAAGCAGCGTTGTGACGCCTCAACGCTGCTTTTTAAGGCTAACGCAAGACTCGTAATCTAGCCGATAATGTTTTACTAGAATTTAAAAAAGTTATTTTGTTAATAAATTATTTTTTAATTTTTTTTTAATGAACAGGGACTTGACCCTTGAAAACCTGCGTTTCCATTTCCCAACCCCACTGTATCATATGACAGTCATCAGGAAATCACAGACTCATATATGTATATGCTGTGAACTCGTGCACATGCTCATAGCTGGTGGCCCAAAAAGTGTGATTATTAGAAGACTGTGCACAATGTGATAATAAAAGTAAAATTAGAACTTTGCAATGCAACACCTTGCAGCCTAGGGGTTAATGAAACAATTTTCAATGCATATTGTTTGGAAATTGTCTTCTGCATTCTTAAATATGCCAACCCAGACCAAAACCTCATCTGAGAGTTGTACTTGTAGACAACTAATGCAAAACATCTGCTTCATACAGACACTAAAAACTAGTAAAGTAGAGTAATGGAATAATGGGCATATTTATGTTAATAATCTTTTAAAATGTTTGTTAAAAGGTTTTTGAGGATTTATGGTTGTTCAAACATTCATCTTTTAAAGGCAGACTGTAGACTCTAGACATACACTCTAGGTTTACTTATTTCTAGTTTATCCTCTGTGTGTTACTCAGGCAGAAATGAAGAGAACAAATATATATATTTACACGGAGTGGAGTTGTGTTAGGTATTAGCTGTAGATTCAGTTACAGTTCAGACCAGGGTTGTAGTTGCTCCCCTAGGTACAAGTTCATACTTCTAAGCTTTTATTAAATCTCAAACTACAGGATTTAAGGGTGTTGGTCTTAAAGGTACAGTCAAGTCAAAATTAAACTTTCATGATTCACAACATTTTAAACAACTTTCTAATTCACATCCATTATCTAAATATGCACAAACTTTTTATATGCACACTCTCTGAGGCACCAGCTCCTACTGGGCATGTGCACGATTCATAGAATATATATATATATATATATATATATATATATATACACATTTTGTTATTGATTGAGGGCTGTCACATGATGCTATGGGAAGGACAATAAAACTAACTTTGAAAATAGTCAGAATTGTTTTTTACTTCTCCTGGGAAATTCAAACTAAGTACTGTTGCATTGTCTGTTTATTATTAACTGTGTTTGGTGGTCCTTTAAATGTTAAAAGGGAGCCATTTTATGGGTCAAACCTAAAAAAGGTATTGATTAACTGGGCATTGTTTAAAAGAGGACAGGCTTGTGCAGGCTGTAAGCAACTGGGCTTGCATGAACGTTTCACTGTAAAATAGCATCCTCCATACCAGTATCATTTCTTTCACCAGTTATTTGGCTTCTTGGTACAGTGAGAGGTTGCCTTGAACTCAAACTGAGCAGGGACCAATGCAGATTAATTTCTAGTTAGAAGCCAGGAGAAGAAGGAGGGAAGGTGCATTGGAATTCAGCTTAACCCCTTAATGACCACAATGTACCCTGTATGTCACTGGTCGTTAAGGGTTTTTTCAGGACATAATAGCACAAGTCTAGCAAGAACACGCTATTAATGCACTCCCTACAGCAGGCTTTGTGGAATAGAGCAGTCTCAACGCTGGTGGCAAGACTGCGCTATAAAACAATCAAGTCCCAAAAAAAGGCCAGTGACATACAGGGTACGTCGCTGGTCCTTAAGGGGTTAAAGCTAAATAACAATATAAATGTCCTTGGACCAGCAGCACACTCAATCCCTTTCAATGCTTTTAGATAGGGATAAAGAAAAAGTCCTGTGGTTATTTTCTACCCTCCTCCAATGACTCGTGCTCTCCGGCTGTATAGAGGTTACAGCTAGGAATGGTCCCTCAGTATAAGAGACAGCACATTATACACAGTAGCTTCAGTGCGTCTTCTTCCAAATCAAGCCAAGGATGTTACCACTGCCAATATATATGGTTCTGGTGACCCAGTTAAATGTCTGATTTTGAAAAATCTATAAATCCCTCAGTGAAGCCTCTACACAGATCAACCAAATGTATCCAAATATCAAATACAACAACTGGAAGCTGATTGGGTCAGGAAACTCTTTGTGATGAAAATTGTCCTAGTGAGCTGCCAATGTTTTATAATTACAAACCTAGAAATGTTTAACTATTAAAAATGTATGTTTAGAATCGTTGTAATACAATAAACAAGACTGTTGTATCATCCATCAGCTGGTGTTAGTGACATACAGCGCTGCGGAATCTGTTGGCGCTCTACAAATAACCGATAATAATAATACTGATACAGACAAATGACTTTTTTTATGTTTTGTTTAGCGTGGCCATTTTCATTAGCTAAATGTACTTAAAGGGACCTGAAACCTAGCTTTTTTCTTTCTTGATTCAGATAGCGCACGTTGTATTAAAGGGACAGTCTACACCAGAATTATTATTGATTTAAAAGTTTACATAACCTTCACAGTTATATAAATACAAGTTTTACCTATTTGATTACCTTGTATATAAGCCTCTGCAAACTGCTCCCTTGTTTCAGTTTTTTTGACAGACTTGTAGCCATCAGTGCTGACTCCTAGGTAACTTCACATGCATGAGCACAGTGTTATCTATATGACACACATGAACTAATACCCTCTAGTTGTGAAAAACTGTCAAAATGCATTTAGATAAGAGGCGGCCTTCAAGGTTAAGAAATTTTCATATGAGCCTCCTAGGTTTAGCTTTCAACTAAGAATACCAAGAGAAAAAAGCAAAATTGGTGATAAAAGTACATTGTAAAGTTGTTTAAAATTACACGCTCTATCAAAATCATGAAAGTTTATTTTGGACTAGACTGTCCCTTTAAACAACTTTCCAATTTACTTTTATTATCAAATTTTCTTTATTCTTTTGGTATTTTATGTTAAAAAGCAGGGTCGTATATAAGCTCAGGAGAATGCACGTGCCTGCTGCACTATATGGCAGCAGTTTGCAAGAATGTTATCCATTTGCAAGAGCACTAGATTTTCTGTCATGTAGTTCTCCAGACACATACCTAGGTATCTCTTCAACAAAGAATACCAAGGGAATGAAGCATATTTGATACTTTTTTTTAAATTGTATGTTCTGCCTGAATCACAAAAGAACATTTAGATGTTTGTATCCCTTTAAATGGGAAAATAATATCAAGCAAAACTTTTGCTTTAACTTGGCATGTATGGCTAGGACCTTCTTTTGAGTCCATATTTTCACATATTTATGTTCTCAGATAAAGGCTTGGTAATCTCTACCAATAGAGCGGTAGAATTTGTTCTGCAGCAAGCAAGTTATAGCGCAATATACATAGCTGATACAGCTTTATTAGTCTCAATGTAAATTTAAACAACTTTGACAAAAAATGTTGTAATCTGCAATGTTCCTTTAAGACACACACATATGCCTATACTGGCTCAGACACACACAGACAATATATGTATATACCATGTGCGCATCTATTCTTTTTTTCTTCATTGTTTTATTTTTTTCTGCTTGAAACTCTCTCAAAATGTTTCTTTCTGAATTGTAATTAGACACTGAATGTATTTCAAACTGGTATTTTATTTTCCCGTACAGTACTTTTGAATTGTATGTTAAGTAAACCTGGAATAACATCCATAACATTTATGGTGCACCTAATTTATAGTGTGTTGCATAGAGAAAAAAAAGAGAGATAGAAATAAAAAAGTAAATGCATCTATCTTTAATTGGAAAAAAAGTATTTACCACATGATGTTAAACAATTTACAAGAACAGGAAATTAATGTTTAAAACTAATAAATAGAGCATAAAAGTGTAATTGTTTAGTAATTAATCCCTGTGAATAAAGAAACCATTGAATATTGTATAGTTTTTGGAGTAATAATTTGGCACAAATCCTTTACAAGCTACTGAATCAACAAAATAAAACCCTGTCTTATTTCATTTATTGTAACACTTTCCATAGAGTGGAGCATGTTAACCTGAAAAATGTTTAAATGGAAAAAAATATACTGTATATATTCTTGAATTGGTTTTATAATATTTCTCTCTTGGTTTTGTAGGTAAAAAGAATATTACAGAATCTGTATCTGTCAAGCTGGTACTGCCAACAGAAGCTGTGTCTGCCAGTATTATAAAGAAACTAGAAGTTCTACCTGAAAAGGTTACAACAAAGCCCATTTTACCTACAGTGTTTCCAACTGAAAAAGAAGTTATACAACCTACTACAAAAGCAAGCTTTGTGGAAGAGAAAAAGCAACAGTTGACTGAAATGCCAACTGTTCTACCAACTGAATCCCAACCAACAGAAACTCAAACGCTGGAATTTCAAGAGGTCAGTACAATAGTTCCAGCACTTTTGTTGCAAGAAGATAGCACAAAGGATATTGTAGATCCAGAAAGTATAACCCCTGACAGTCAAACTCCATCTTCTTTTCACACTGAAAAACCTGAAGAAGGGATCCAAGTAGACTCAACAATTTCTCCAGGGCAAACATCATTACCAGAACAACAGCCTGTTGAAACATTTGGCACAGTCACACTAACAAAAGAGGTATTGCACTTAAGTTCTCAAGCACCAAAAGAAACTATGGAAGCTAAAAGTGAAGAGATTATTTCAACAGTTATTATTCCCCAAGGTGTTACTGATCATGTAGATGTTTTTACAGCTTCCCCCACAGAATATGGAACAGATTCAATATTACCACCACTGGAAGATACCAAAACTATTACTCCAAAAGATTATACTACAGTAGAAGAAGAAGTTAAATCATCTACTGTGTCTCTTAGCAGAGAATATCCTTCAACAAGTCTTGATGACAGTAGCATTACATTTACACTAAAAGATTCAGAACCAAGTGGATTAGAATCTTCCAGCAAACAGCCTGAGGTGGATGTGGTCACAATATCTAAGACATCTCTTGATACAATAAGCAAGTCTCAGGAAACAAGTGTAGGTGTAGAAGATAGTACTGTCACATATGAAAAGCCATCTACTGTAGTTCCAAGTTATGAAATAGTTACATCATCAAGAAAGTTATCTGATCAAAGCACTACATTTATCCAACAAGAACTAGCAACTTCTGTCATTTCTTTTGATGTAGATATAACTACAATACAGTCAGATGTATCTAAATATGCATCTCAAGAAGTAAGCACTGACAGTATGAGTAAGGAAATCGCATATGTTGAGTATACAACAACTACTACTGAAATACCTACTGACTTCCCTGAAACATCAGGTGAAGACCCGGAAAAAAAATCAGATCCAGTGACATTGGTTACAACACCATCATCAGTTACTGAATTGAAGGATAAAACAACACAACTACATGAACTTCTAACACCTGTTTATCCAGCAGAAAATGAAGGTTCAGGAATGCTGGAAGAAACTACTCAAATTAGTGTGCAAGACTCTGAAACAGTAGCAACAGTTACTGGACCAATTTTATTAGATGTAACTAGTGAAGGCAAAGCAGGGGATCCAATTACTCTGTCCCCAGAAGATGAAATCACAGCATCCTCAAAAGAATCAGATCCGACAAAACTATCAAGTTCCATTCCACCTGCAATTCTAAGTACAGAACCACTGAAGGCTGAGGAAAAAGGTATAACAAAGGAAATCAAAGACACACAAACTGTGAGCCCCACACATGTGTCTATTCAACATGCATTAGATACCAGCTCAACAGCCTATCAGCAAGAAAGTCAGTCAGCAGAACAGTACAAAATATCAGATAATGTTACATCTTCTAAGGATCTTCTATTTACAACGGTAAGAGATTTTGCAGAGTCGTCAACCTCAAAAGACACGTTTATCCATACAGCAGTTCAAAAAGAAGATTTAATTTCTGAAGGTAGTGGTTTAGACCAAGACACAGCTATTACAGGAACAGTGAAAACACCAGAAAGTAAATCAGTAACAGGAAATGATGAAGTCTTGACCTTTACAGAAACTCAAAAAATATTAATCTCCACTGCTGTCCCAACAGAAGAAATTGATGAAAGTGTTATTTCAGAGCAAACTTTTCAACTTATTGATGGTACAAGCCCTCTATTCTCTGATATTACTCAGCAACCAGAGCTTGTAACTAGTGATGATGGAATGAAAATACAAACTGCTTTAATTACAGAATCCATTACTACTGAAACCAAACAGCCATATTTACCACCAGAGGTAGAAGGGTCTGCTGATTTTGTAGATACAGTTGTTCCAACAGAGAAAACACTAACTGTCTCAACTGAAACCACAAAATTGTCTGCTAAAGAATATACTGCAGTATCTAGTCAGCCAGAGACTGATGTTACAGTCTCTGTAGTAACATCTTTATCAGAAAGCTCTGAGATAACTACAGCACCAGTAAGTATATCTCATAAAGTTGATTCCATTGAAGCTTCTGGTATAATTGAGGGAAAAAGGACAGAACCAGATATACCTTTAACTACAACAACAGAAAAGGCATCAACATTAAGTACTGTTTATCCTAAAAAGGAAGCTGATGAGAAGACTACAATACCTTTATCTACCATTGCTACCCAAGGACCACTTTTAATTAATGGGGAGCCTGATGAGGAAACCAGTAAAGGAACAATAGTGATTGATGAATCTGTTTCCCCATTGAAAACCACTTCAGAATTTGACCTGGCAAGTACAAAAGAACCAGAAATTGATTCTGAATATTTGCCAAGTGAAACTTCTGAATCTCAAACAACAGAGGCTACAGAATGTGAAAACAGTACAGAAGTATCTGAGTCACCAACAGATTCGAGTGAAGCCTTGGATATATACAACCATCAGATTCCATCATCAGTTGGGGTTATTAACGTCATTGTTGTTCGAATTCCTGAAAATGAAACAGGTATCTTTTTTATTCTCCTTCATATTAGTAATAATTGCTTATATGGTTTGTGGAATGACTTAATAAGTAAAATAATTTTAAAGAAAATTAGATCAGAGAACTTCCATAGACTGTTGAATAGGCACCAATATATGAGTTTAATGAAATACACAGCTCAGATGTAAATGAAATACCAATTCAGTAAGGGTTTAAAGGGTAGCTGACACCTAAAATTAGGTGTATAATGGATATAGGTATTTATTTTTGGCTAAGAAAGAGTCATAGTTTCTGAGCCCTTCCAAATATATTCCTTTCAAGGGGAGAGTATTGGGTAAGAAATCTGTCTATTATTTTTTTACCATGTGAAAACATGAGGACTATTGACACTTTCCTCTTTGCAGTGAGTGTTTCAGCCCCTCAAGGTTGCAAGAAGAGTTAAGGCCTGCTTAACTTTTTGTTACCAAGATCAGACTCCAGACTTGTAAAAGATGGAAGGGCACTTGGTTCCTTGTATCCATCCCCTGTGTGTACTTATGAGGGCAGTGGAACAGAAATGAGAAACACTAGATGAACAGTAGGTTTCAGAAGTGGGTTTAGAGTTGGCATTCAGAGAATAGGTAACAAAACATCTTCTCTGACACTGTTGTGCAATCTTTTCTCGTTTCTAACAATTGAGATCTTTTTAGATGTGCTGTAAAGAATTTTAAGTTGACAAAGTAGAAATAGGTGAACCAACACCAGAGCTCAGGATTCTTAGTACTCAACATAAAGAGAAGAAAACTGAAACAAGACCATTTTTTTCCCAATCTAGCCATTAAGGCCTTTGCACTACATTCATAAACTGCAAATTATTTCCTATCATAAATCTTTATGTCTGTAGGATAAATTTGTGAATCGTTACCTTATAACTGATTGTCCTTTCAATTAAACAGCATTTCATTTTAAGGAGATTGTCTTAATTATAAGTTACTGCAATAGTTTGCACCTGTTGGTTGCTGTATATATTTTTATGTGTTCATTTATAACCTTTACGTAGGATTATGAGTTTGTCGGTATATGCAGGTGCAAATATTAATAAGCACAATAAATTACGTAAACTTTCCAGCTTGGCAGAAACACATTTAATGCAGGTGAGCAAATTAAAAATAATAATAAAAAAGCTAAATGCATGTAGTAAAATCATAAAACACTCAATGCATGTTTCAATGTATTATGGGTTTCCTACTTTAGTCTTCCTATTACACTGACTGTAATAGAGCCCACTGCAAAGGCAAAAATACTAGTTATTCACACTTTGAACAAAAAAGATATTAGTTTTTTTAAAACTCTTAAAAAATTATGGTCATAAAATATAAAGTGTGAATATGAACGGTTACAAAAGATTGTTTGGAAATACAAAACTATACTTTATAATTAAAGGGACAGTCTAGTCCAAAGCAAACTTTCATTATTCAGATAGGACATGTAATTTTAAACAATTTTCCAATTTACTTCTATCACCAATTTTGCTTTGTTCGCTTGGTATTCTTAGTTGAAAGCTAAATCAAGGAGGTTCATATGCTAATTTCTAAGCCTTTGAAGGCCACCTCATAGGCCAGGGCATTTTGACAGTTTTTCACCACTAGAGGGTGTTAGTTCATGTGTTTCATATAGATAACACTGTGCTCACACATGTGGAGTTCCTAGGAGCCTGATTGGCTAAAAAGCAAGTCTGTCAAAAGAACTGAAATAAGGGGGCAGTTTGCAGAGGCTTAGATACAAGATAATCACAGAGGTAAAAAGTGTATTACTATAACTGTGTTGGTTATGCAAAACTAGGGAATGGGTAATAAAGGGATTATCTATCTTTTAAAACAATAAATATTCTGGTGTAGACTGTCCCTTTAACTGATCAAATGCTGCACGTTAAAGGACTATTATAGTAAAAAAATGACATGCTCTAATTCAGGGTTTTTTAAACCTGTGCTCAGGCCTCCCTACAGGTTAGATTTTCAGGATATCTGAAATGGAGCACAGATAATATAAACAGCTGATTAGTTAACATGGTAATTAACCTGCTATCAGGTAGTCCTGAAAATCGGGCCTTTTAGGGAGGCCTAAGGACAGGTTTGAAAACCCCTGGTCTAATTTATTAGACTAGCAATCCTTCACCACTTTGTGTTTAAGCTTTGCAAAGGGGTTAAACACATAGGAATAGATCACGAGTGGAGCACTAACGTTTGTGTGCCAGCGATATTGGGTATTCTGGGCCGTTTGCACGCAAGTTAAATTCCACTCATATTACAAGTTCAAAATAAATGCCAAAGCGTTAGTAATAATAATCACGACTTCAAAGCTCTGGTTAACTGTTATGCTGAATAAAAAGTGTCACAAAACGCATAAAATTACTTTAAAAAGTACAGTTACAGTAATAATAAAACTAGCTAATAACAATTGATTAAAGGGATGCAATTTTAAGCAACTTTCTAATTTACTCCTATTATAATATTTTTTCATTTTCTTGGTATCTTTATTTGAAAAGCAAGAATGTAAGTTTAGATGCCGGCCCATATTTGGTGAACAACCTGGGTTGTTCTTGCTGATTGGTGGACACATTCACCCACCAATAAACAAGTGCTTTCCAGGGTTCTGAACCAGAAATTGGCTGGCTCCTTAGCTTAGATGCCTTCTTTTTTAAATAAAGATAGCAAGAGTACAACGAACAATTAATAATAGGAGTAAATTAGAAAGTTGCTTAAAATTGCATGCTCTATCTGATTCACAAAATAAAAAATTGGGTTCAGTGTCCCTTTAAAAAAATTGCAATAAAAAGTTATGAGAGCTCAAAGATATGAGTTCTCAGATATTAGAAAAACGGACTGCAAAGAGCTTCAACATAGATGTACGTACATATACTGTATATGTCTAAATATATATGTGTGTGTATATATATATATATATATATATATATATATTATATATATATATGTGTGTGTGTTTGTTTATATGTGTGTACATATGTATGCCTTTATATGTGTATATATATATATATTATATATGTGTGTGTGTGTTTGTTTATATGTGTGTACATATGTATGCCTTTATATGTGTATATATGTATTTACAGACATATATACACATATAAACGCATAAATACAGATGTACATACATGCATACATATATATAAGTGCACTGGAGCCCTTTGCAGTCAAGTAAATGAAAACATGAAAAATCATATGAATGTTCTGCACATAACAGAATATGTTCTATGTATTTTTAAACATATATTCCTATATATATCTGTATATATCTATATCTATACGTATATATAATCATGTACATATAGGTATAAATATATATTTGTGCACATTAGATATATATTTAAATGTCTCTTTAAGAATAAATACAACATATTCTGCTATCTGCAGAATATTGGATCATGAAATATGCAATATTATCTTCTTATAAATAACAGTGATCGTTTTTGCACAACTTGTTGGTGTTAGGCTTTTTTTGGGCTGCATTGAAGTCAATTAGGGAATGCGATTTTGCGTTCACAACTTCTTAAAGTCTACTTGTTGTCGCAACTTTTTCACTTCAAATTAAGTATTTTTTTTCTGCTTTTAGTTACAGCAACATAAGTTAATTTATAAAAATAGAAGATTTATTAAAATGATGACACTGAGCAGCACATAAAGAATGTACTTGGACCTGTTGGAAGTTGTAATTTTATTTGAATACTTTAAGTATATATACTTTATATATAGACATACTTTTGGTGTCTGCCTGGCACTTAAAAGTATGTCCCCATTGTATTGGTCCTCTTTCAGGACAACAGTTGTGAATAGCAATACTGTAAAGGATTTACAACTTTTCTGTAATGGTTTGAATAGGCGATTGTTTCCTCTAAAGGAATGAATTGCGCTTAACTAGCAGGGTAATCTATTATGTGTTCACCCATCACCATTCACACAATTTAAGGGTCTCATTTAGGCAGCTACTCGTGTTTTAACTTCTTTTGTAGACTTCCTTAGAAACAAGGATGTGTTGCCATCATATTACATACAGTTCATAGGAAACATACACATTTCTGTCTGTCTTTTGTTTGTTACCATGGAAACATCACAGGGTTTGGCACAATGACTCTACTCCTTAAGTATTCTTTGTAACTTGCTCATATAAATGATCATTAATTCTGAATTACAAGTTGAACTCTCTTGGAAACACATTAAAAAAAATAAATTAAATTAAATGGTTAAATGTCTTTATTTGATAAAAAAAAAAGGATTTTATTTTAGTGCCAAGTAAAATTATTCTATTTGTTGTTTGTTTATAAAACTAACAATGGTTCGGATACTTGCTGTATGTAGCCCCTGGTATTAGATTATTAAGCAGACATGACATTCTTATGAAAATGTGATTATATAGTAAAAAGTAACAACTTGCGTGTGAAAATCCCTCACTCTTTCATGTTACTGTTCCCACACTTGTGGAAGTTATGTTCATGCTTGAACTCCCTCAATTAGTTTACAAACCCAGGTAAGAAGTAAAACCAAAAATCACAAGTTACATGTTTGGCCTGAGGCAAGGGAAATACAGATGGGATTTTGCTTTGAAACTGAAGAGCAATAATAAACATTTTGAAAGGTGCAGCTTTGCTCTATTGTTGAAAAGTCTACTGTACATAAAAACCTTAGTACTTTTATATGATAACTTTAATATATATATATATTGCCAACATAAGGCTCAGATTTATGTGAGTTACATTCCTTCAAATAACTCCCTGCATGGAAAATATCCACCCTGTCAAAAATGGTGGTTTAAGAGATTAAACAATATAGTCCTCTCTCTATAATGTCACTTTATAATCCTTTGCATTTATAGCAAAAATTTAGATCAATGTTTCTCAAACTAATTCAGAAATCGAAACTATTGTAGGCTTTAAAAAAATTGATGGAATACTCTGATATCAAAATTGTTTATAATATCTTTACTAGCCCCCTCTAGGCTTCAAAGTTGCCAAATAACATTTGAGGAGCAGCAAAAATACCTTAATACCAGGTGTGCCATAAAGCTAGATCACGATTTACAATTAGATCTTTAAAGAGACATGAAACTGCTACTCTTAACTACAATAGAATGGTGAAAACTCACCAAGCTGTTGTTTTTTCCCCCTGAGCCAACAGTTGTCTTCAAAGCCAGTCTGTTATTTTAATTCCTAACGGTACCAATTGGTTTAGCTCTTATACTGGGCCCCACCATCTTTGACCTTAGGTATTCTTGCTTGCACTCATTGACAGACGTACTGAGCATTTACAGAAAAGCGATGTTGGCTGTTTTGTGACAGCTATATTTTGTCTTCAGGTGAGTGTGCATAATATAGACTGTGAGAGAGAGAGAGAGAGAGAGAGAGCGCAATAAATAGAAACACCTACAATATAGCAAAAAGGTCTCCCCTTCCTCTCCAGTGGAGAAAACACTGGGCTATAGTTTCACTAACTGTTTGCCAAAGCACCACTCCTGCATCGAAGGAAAAGTGAAGAAAAGTGTTGCTTGGAGGGGGGGATCCAACAGGAGTAGAGAGGCAACAATCTAAGCCAGCACTGATAAACATTAAAGGTTCATACGCTTTATTGAAAAATAGTAAACACTTACTTTACATAGGACACATAACAGAGGAGTGTAGGGACTGTGGCAGTCCCTACATATATATATGTACAGGGCTAAAGAAACACACTCTCACTTTTAAACTGAAATTCCACTGCCATAGTGTATGCAATGTTAAATATGCAGAACAAAAAGGCTAGCACTAGCTGGTCTTAACCAATTTTCCATTTATTGCTTATACAGGACTTTTCAGGGCCAACTCCCCTTCCTCTCTTCCTCTAACCGGTCTTGCGCATATATATATATATATATATATATATATATATATACAGGTAGCCCTCAGTTTACGCCGGGTTTAGGTTCCAGAAGGAATGGTTGTAAATTGAAACCGTTGTAAATTGAAACCCAGTTTATAATGTAAGTCAATGGGAAGTGAGGGAGATAGGTTCCAGGCCCCTATCAAAATTGTCATAAGTAACACCTAATACATTATTTTTAAAGCTTTGAAATGAAGACTTTAAATGCTAAACAGCATTATAAACCTGATAAAATATTCACACAACATAGAATATATAATAAAACTAAGTTAAATGAACAAAAACATTTGCTAAACAGCATTATAAACCTAATAAAATATTCACACAACACAGACTTAACTTGCATTTTACTGCAAACAGTTATTTCTATGCATTCCAATCTGGACTGAGTTATAGACAGGAAGATCTTGTTCCTTTGAAATCTGCTTGATAGCTCAGGTCTGGTTAACCTGATTAATTTCCGCTTGCATGGCTTTGCTGCAACACAAGCGGACAGCTCCACCTACTGGCTATTTTAATCAATGCACTGCTTCTCAATGCTTTTCAATAGCAGTCACATGACTGAAAAAAAGGTTGTTATTCTGAAACAGTGTAAATTGAACCGTTGTAAAACGAGGGCCACCTGTATATATATATATATATATATATATATATATATATATACACACACACACACACATATATATATATATATATATATATATATACAAACACATTATATATATATATATATATATATTATATATACACACACACACACACACATATATATATATATATATATATATATATATATATATGTGTGTGTGTGTGTGTGATGGTGTGATGGCAGGACAGCAATGAGCAGTGAAAACGTATCTGAGAAAACAGTTAATCAGAAAGGTTAATGAAAATTCATACATTGTTTATTAGGTTATTCTAACTATGTTTAATATTAAGGAATTGCATCATGGTATAGTTTAACAATATCTATTCATTACTCCATCCATTGGAGTGCTTTCTGTAGTTGCAGATGAGAAATGTCCCCATGCTTGTTTATTTGGTTATATAAAACCATTTTGTAGGACACGGAATCATAGGTTAGTATAATGTGATTGGCCTCCAGTCCAGTTCAGAACTCCTTTTCTGTTTTATTGATCTCTTTTGCCCTCACCTCAAATGTCAGTCATGAAAAAAAGTAAAAAAAATTAACATTATGAACTGATCAATATAGACCATGAATATTTTTTATGTTTTTAGAATATGATTAATATTTAGTAATTTAAAATATATATTAGATCATAAAACTCAAAATCCTTATTGACTTTTTTAAAAAGATGTGTGATACCTTTTTAAATGTAATATGCTGAACTAGATAGTTAGCTCGTGCTGGGTAATTGTGTAAAAAAAGCTTTTCAGGTTATAGGACCCCATGGAAAACATATGCCTATGTGTTTGAATATCTACTTACACAGGTGTTTTTGTTACAAGCCAGCAATCTGGCCAAGTCAGTGTGTATGGGAACAGTCTAGTTTTAAAACATTCTGAAAGCAGATGCTCAAGTCTAAAAAGAAATGTGTTTTATAGAGAAACTCTAGTGGATTAGCTAAAATCATTGAAAAACAATAAGGAAACTGCCCACCCACTAAGGTTGTCATTGAATTGATTTATTGGGAAGCAGCTGTGTCAACGCACATCTTTATTCATCGTTTTCTTAGATTTTGCAGTTTTAAGAAGCAGAAACTTCTATACTACTATGGTAAAGAATGAATTCTTTCAATGTATTACCAGTTGTGTGCCTAGTGAACTGCTCATGGGATGTTTGTTCATGCCCAACCCATGAAGTACCTGGATTCTGTCTTACTGAATACATTTTCCAGACAAAGCCAAGAAGTGAGTTAGATGATTACTAATCTCAAAAGGTGTCAGTCCTTCCAATGAATTAGCTGAAATTAAATATATTAAAATAATATTAAAATGTCTGAAAACTGTTTAAGCTGTTATTAAAACTATCAAGATATTACATGTTGCAAACAACACATACAATTGTAATACATTTTAATATAAACTTCATTTTTTTTTATTATTTCACTAACTATAATTAAGAGGCCAACATCTTATTTTCTATGGAAACCTTAACATACTTATTTTTTTTAGTTTTTTGCTATGTAAAGCTTTTACTTCATAAGAAAATGATGCTGTCACACTGCTAGCTATGTTGTTTTGATATTTTGAAAGCATACTTACTGAAATCCTTCATTGCTGTGTTCCTTAGAATTAAACGCTGTTTCTGGCATACGTTATGCTACATTCCCTTACAAAAATAAGAAGAAAATTAAAATATTCTGGCAAAATATTTTTTTTTTATCCACAAGATATTACGAGTAGTAATCATTTAGCAACAAAATATTATATGTAGTTGAAGTTGGAATTTATTGAAGTATAAATGTGTCAAATTAAAGAGAGTTTGTAGTTGCAGATGCTGAAAAAACAAATTATCACTTAACATTTCACCTTTGTTTAGCCTACACTATGCAGATTACAGTTTCTGTTTCATCTGTGATTTTATTATACATGAAATGCAAAATATATGCATCAATAATGCTAAACCTAGTTTTCTCACCTGGTTTGGGACTGTCAAATTTTTCTTTGTAAGCTTTGGTGGCCATGGGGAGATTATATGTAATATATAAGAACATCTTAATAATGTAATATGATACGTGTAAGACTACACATTTGTTTGTTTTTTATTTCCCCACCCTTTGGACTACTAGTCAAGTGTTTGATCTCAAATGACATGTGATCAGTTTATTGCAATCCCAGGGGATTTTGTGGTTGTTTATAAATCTTTGATGTTACTATGCTCACTTTGCAAAAGTAAACAAACACCTACTATATATGATATAATGATATATAGATTTATTGGATAAAAAAAAAAAACATGATATTGGCATTACTTTCAGTTTCGACTCATGGACTGATTTCCCTCCATAAATTAAAAAGGTATTCAGACTACATTTAAAAATGTTTTAAACATTGTCTACTGTGTAGACCTTCTTTACAACCTCCTACCTGTCTGTCCCCAAACTTAAAAGAGTTTCAGTATTTATCACTTGATCTTATATTTTATTGTGTAAATGAAGACAATATAAGGATTATTGGCACTATTAGGGTTGGTCTTATAAGTTGGTCTTATAAGTGTGATATATGACATCTATTCAACAATTTATAAAATGTCAAAGCAACTATATCTTCAAGTGCTTATAACCCTCAAGAAGAAGTAGTTAGAATACAGATACAAATAAAAAATGTAGTAAACCATATACATTTTATAGAAGGAAAAAAAATCTCATGTGAATGAGCTTACAAGAAAGTTGACTAAAGTTGACTTAACGGTATCATTTTGTTTTGTCTGTTTTATGTCATAGAAGGAAGGAAAATCTCTTGTTAATGGACATACTAGAAAGTTGTCTAATGTTAGTCTAATGGGATCATTTTGTTTTGTCTATTTTATATAATTAATTATTTTTTTGCATTGTTAAAAGCCACGTTGGTACCTTTAATAAAAGGCTCTTGTTGCCTATTGACAAAGGTGTGCCACCTGATGATCAGACATAGTTTAGTTACTGTTTCATGCTGCCCGGTGCCTAGTAAATAATATAGGGCAATTATTTTTTTGTTTTATGTTTAATACTGGTAATTTTTTTGAAAGTAGAAGTTTGTGAACAGCTAATATTAAATGAAACAATACAAAAACATTTGATGTGCTATTTTCTATCACTAGGTTTTAAACTAATAAACTTCACATTTTTGGAAATAATGTCCTCTAGTCTTGTGGTAAAATAACTTATAATTGGATATGTATATGTATGCTTTTATTTCTATACATTCAAAATAAAGTATGTGTTTGATTTTAATACAACAAAAGTTGTTTTTCAATTTTGAACATAATTGACTGTAGATAAAGTTTCAATGCGTGGCTAATTGCATTGTGAATGTGAAACAACGCTGAAACTTTCTGTTGCATTGCTTTGTTTTTATACTGTCTGCAATGTTACATTGTCTGTTCATCATGTTTATTCATATAAAATCATTATTTAATTTGATTTCCTCAATAACTTAAATCTAGTTACATTTTTCATTTTATAATCATTTGAATGTTAACTCATATTTCATAAATGACATATTTCAATTGACATGAGTCTTGTAAAGCATAAATGACTTGCTAATTTAAAATCATAAATGACTATTTATTTTTTATCAGGCCCAGTGGATTTTCCAAGAATCCCCCCTCATGGCTCTGAATCCAGTGAAGGTCATGATTATTTTCATATAATCGATATTATACATCAAGCTCCAGATTCTGATGAGACTCCAGACTGTGAAAACTCTACTGCAGATGCAACATCTCCATCTCTAAAGTTTATTAATGGAAAACAAGAGATTACCACTGCACCTAAGGATTTAAAAGCAGAAGAAGCAAGAAGAGATGAAATTGAAAGTGTTACACCTTCAGAAAATGCTGTTGTTGCACAATATAGTGAAACTTCTGAACAATCCATTTTACAAACAGAAGCACCTAGCATAATTCAATCAGAATCTAATTTGATACATATTAGCATACCAGAACCTGAATTCAGTGGTGACACAGAATTGGTTACTGAGGAAAAATCTACTTTAGAGCCTCCAGCAGATTTCAATACTTCTTTAACACCAACACATGCCATTCTATCAAAGCCAACAGTAGCACAAATTAATGAATCACTCTCTTTATTTGCATTTGAATCCTCAGGAGATGCACCATCTGATATCATTACCAGTCCCACGAGCACCAAACCAAGAACAGTATCACTTTATACAGCTGAAACATCTCCAATGCATCAAATACTGGACACTGTTACAAATGATGCAAGTGAAATAATTATATTGTCAACAACAAAAGCTCCAGTTAAGGAAGATTACACAACTCTATCAGTTTCTCAAACAGAAGATACAGAAGAAAAAACAAGGCCAGCTGCCTTTATAACACAAGAAAGCTCTGGGGACTTTGGAACAGATGACATGCTTACTTTGACAACTACTGTGCAGACACTCAAAGAAAGCAAAGATTTCCAAACAAGAGCTGTTTTTGATGCTGTAACCCTTGTTCATACAGAATCGACTAAAATAAAAGTTACTCCAGCTGAGGACATAAAGTCTGTATCACCAACTCAAGAGCAGAAAACAGTAGCTACTACACCAAGCAGAGAAGTCCATAAACCTGAAATAACAACAGTAGGTGGGGAAAGTACATTAAGTCCAACCACTATTTTAGAATTCAGCACTAATGGAGAACCAAAAAGACTAGAACAGGTTGATGTTGAAGAAGGATCCACAGATGAAGTCAGTATTTTGGAACAATATTCAACTGTTAGTGGTGCATTAGAAGTCCAAAGCTCAGGTGAACACAGATCCAGTAGCGTATCACAGGCTATAACAGATTCTCCTTCTTTTAAAGATATAGACACAAAGGAAACTGTGACTTTTACACCATTCAGCTTAAAAAAAGAAGAAATATATACTACCAAAGCAGGTATCCTTGACACAAAAATGTTTGTGCAACAAACAAATCAGACCGAATCAAGTATTATAACTACAGCTTTACAAGAATTAGCTACATCCGGTCCTTTCAGGATTATAGCAGGAGAAACAACTTCTGAACTTGGTTCTGGAGATACTGTATCAGCTACAGAAACTATAGATACTATTTCAGTTATTTCCAGAAAGCCTGCCATAGATTTCAAGGAAGAAACTGATATTTATTCAACTTATGTTTCACCAACAAAATCTACTCTTAAAAAAAACTTTACAGATTCCAGCAGCAAAAAGGAAGAAAGTACTTCTGAAAAAATAACTACAACATTTGCATCTTATACAGATGAAGGCTCAGGAGATTATGTTACAGTTGATGTTACTTCAAAACCTTCTGAACAATTGAAACCCAAAATAACTCAAGAGCAAAAAGAATGGACCACTACTACAATTGCATCCATTGATGTATCTACTGGTAAAAGTTTAGACGATATTCCACCAGCCTCAGCTGATGATGAAGCAGAACATATTTTCAGCTCTGGTGATGATGAATCTATACCTGCTAGTATTTTAACAACCTCTGTCAGACCTTTAACACAAAAGACAGAATCACCCACTGATGTGAAAGTTACTTCACTCCCTGTTTTGCCAGAAGTTGTATATATCAGTAGCACTAAAGCTCCAATTTTACCATCAACAACACTAAGGACACCACAGTTAGTTGATGAAGGCTCAGGAGAAGAAGGTCATTTAGTTACATCTACTGTTTTTGGTACTTTAGAAACCCAAACTGAGCTAAAATCTGAAAAAGAAGAGAAATCTTTTACAACTGCATTTCCACCTGTTACTTCACTTCCTGTTTTTCCAGAATTTGTACATATCAGTAGCACTAAAGCTCCACTTTTACCATCAACAACACTAAGGACACCACAGTTAGTTGATGAAGGCTCAGGAGATGAAGGTCATTTAGTTACATCTACTGTTTTTGGTACTTTAGAAACCCAAACTGAGCTAAAATCTGAAAAAGAAGAGAAATCTTTTGCAACAGCATTTCCACCTACAGAATATACTCAGAGTGCTGAGGCAGCAAAACTTGAATTACATACAGGGGAAAGTATCACTACAAAAACTGTGATATTAGAATCAAAAACTCATATCAGCACGGATATGCCAGAAATATCTAGTCATGTGTCTTTAGAGCCTGAGATTGTAACTGTGTATCCTAGTGACATAAAAAAGCACACAGATGTTACATCTCAACAAATCGTTAGTACTGTTTCACAATTTGATGATTTTGGTTCAGGACATCCAGAGGACTTGTTTGTAGATTTATCTACCAAAAGTCCTGAAATAAAGACTGAGATGCAAACAAAAGAAGATAGTGAATTAATAAGCAGTTTTTCCCCAACTGTAGAGTATAAGGAAAGCATGAAAGTAGAAAGTTCAACCACAGAACTCGAAACATCAAAAATAAAAACTCAGGAGACAGTTGTTACCACAACCCATTTTCCAAGACTTAGTGAACAAGTTACACAATCTTCACTTAAAGACTTAATCAGCACTGTTTCACAATTCTCCATTGATCAAGGCTCAGGAGACGAAGATGACTTACTTACTACGAGAACAAAAGAAACAGAGACTAAATTAGATGAAACTGTACATACAGTTACAGAAGAGCCACCTCAAAGCATCACTGAAACATTACTAACAGGTGAAGGTTCTGGTGATCAACAGGATCTGTTCACTGATTCTTTACGTAGAACTTCAGCTCCAACAGTTGATGCACAAACTGTAAAAGATGTTGAACTAACAACACAAAAATATATTACAGACCGTGTGGATGTAAAAACAGAAGTATCCCAGGAGACAGAAGACACCAGCACAGTTCAAAAAATTATAACAGAAATGCCATCTCAGAAAATCTCAAGTACCAAATTACCTCTCTTTGAACAGGGGTCAGGAGATGAAGGGCCCCAGTTTACTGATGGCTTTATTGTAACATATACCCCAACAGTTGGGAGAAAATCTGAAGAACCTAGTAAAGTAACAACTAAAACATATTTAATAGAGGGTGCTGAAGATGAGATAAGTACAGCTGATAGCATTACATCCCAGGGTAGCACAATTCAAGAAGATATTACAGAAACACTAGCTAAAAAAATAATTAGCACTGAGTCATCCCTTATTGATGATGGTTCTGGAGCTCAAGAAAGCATGTTAACTGACCCTTTAATTATAACTTTGGCACCAGAAATTGGCCTAAAGTCTGAACAAACATCACAAAAATATGGAACTGACAGTGTGGAAGCCAGCACTATTGAAAGACATATTACAGAAACACCATCCCTACAAGTTAGTACCACTGAAACACTTCTTAGTGAACAAGGTTCAGGGGAACAAGCTGACCTGTTTACTGAATCTTCTATTTTAACAACTACACCTACAACTAGGTCAAAATCTGAAAATGAAGGTGAACAAACAACCAAAGACTATGTAACAGAGAGCGTAAAAGTTATAATAACAGACACAACAAAAGTTGAAATTAAAGCAGGAGACACAATTACAGTTCAACCCAGCACCATAAAAGAAAACATTACTGAGGAATCTCTCCAAATATTCACAAGTACTGTATTACCATTTACTGATGAAGGATCAGGGGATGAAGCAAGTCTCCTCATTGATGCTGTATCTGCTACCTCAAAAGAAGACAAACAGAATGTCACAGAATTTGTAGATGCTACTGAAACAGAAATACCTAAAACTGAAATAGTACCAACAGAACTCAGTATAATCATGTCTGGTGTAACTGAAGGTCTGCCACGAAAGGTAGCTATTACTGAATTTCCTATAACTGATGATGGTTCAGGAGATGTGAAAGACTTGTTCACTGAATCTTTAATAAGAGCACCAGTTCCAAAAACTGATATTCAGTATACTGAGGGAACATTAACACCTAAACTTTTTATTAGCCCAGATGAGCCACTAACAACTCTCATCAGCTCTGATTTACCATTTGATGAGCAAGGTTCAGGGGATAGTCAGTTTACAGTGTCAACTGACATAACTCCTATTCCAGAGTCTGAAATAAAGCATGGAGGTATCAGCACCGTTTCCCCAAGAATAGTTTACACAGAGAGGATGCAGACAGAAACTGTTGGAATACCTAGTGACTTTGAAAACTCCACAAAGCAAATAGATGAAATACAACCTAAAAGCACAAGCACCCTTGAAATAGAATTAACTACACCAAAGTCTTTGATATCAGAGACTACAGATATTACAGTTCCTCAAATAATTGTAGATGATGAAACAGTTAAAACACCTGCATTAGAAGTTATAGAAGAAAGCACTGCCAGTATTACATGGGTGGAGACAGAATCAAAAGTCATAGGTGAAGTAACATCACCATTATCTACTGAATTTATTTTGGACTATAAATCAAGCACAAAAATTTCAGAAGAGGTTCAACCATCAACTATGGAACCACATATAAAGACATCTACTTTTGCTACTCCTTATGACAGAGCAGATCCTCTGGTCACAGAGAAAACATATTTTATTGAAGAAGGATCAGGAGCCATGTTAACTGATATTAGTTCTACAGTAGTTACAAAAGAGCAAATTTCCGAAAAAGATGAGCAAATATATGAAGGGACGACTGTGCCTACAGACCAAGATAAAGAAGCTGCTAGTACGCTTGATATTAAACAGTTTACTGATGTGCATACTACAGATTCAATAGTGGACACAACTACAGTTTATAATTGTATAACACAGCCATCAGTAACTGGATCATATGAGCTATTTTCAGAAGAAGGCTCTGGAGAAGTTTCACTTTCTAAGAGTACAGTTGAATATTCTGGTAGTTTGACATCTACCACACAGGAAACTCACAGTGATAAACCATTGTTGTTAATTGAGGGAACTGATAAGCCAGAATCAAAGAGTGAGTTAACAGAGACTGAAATAATTTCAGATGTAACTTCTCCATCAGATATAGATGCCAAATTAGTGGGGTCAACAGTTGAAACAATCATAGATACAGCAACAATCTTAACTGATGTATTCACTACAGGTTCAACTGATATTCTTGAGAGTTCTGGAGAAGATTCAGCTACAGATATACTTTCTGAAGCCACTAAAATTTCTAAAGTACATATTATATCAGACATTTCTAAGAGTACAGTTGAATATTCTGCTAGTTTGACATCTACCACACAAGAAACTCACAGTGATAAACCATTGTTGTTAATTGAGGGAACTGATAAGCCAGAATCAAAAAGTGAGTTAACAGAGACTGAAATAATTTCAGATGTAACTTCTCCATCAGATATAGATGCCAAATTAGTGGGGTCAACAGTTGAAACAATCATAGATACAACAACAATCTTAACTGATGTATTCACTACAGGTTCAATGGATATTCTTGAAAGTTCTGGAGAAGATTCAGCTACAGATATACTTTCTGAAGCCACCATAATTTCTAAAGTACACATTCCATCAGACATTTCTAAGAGTACAGTTGAATATTCTGGTAGTTTGACATCTACCACACAGGAAACTCGCAGTGATAAACCATTGTTGTTAATTGAGGGAACTGATAAGCCAGCATCAAAGAGTGAGTTAACAGATACTGAAATAATTTCAGATGTAACTTCTCCATCAGATATAGATGCCAAATTAGTGAGCTCAACAGATGAAACAATCATAGATACAACAACAATCTTAACTGATTCATTCACTACAGGTTCAACGGATATTCTTGAAAGTTCTGGAGAAGATTCAGCTACATATATACTTTCTGAAGCCACCATAATTTCTAAAGTACATATTCCATCAGACATTTCTAAGAGTACAGTTGAATATTCTGGTAGTTTGACATCTACCACACAGGAAACTCACAGTGATAAACCATTATTGTTAATTGAGGGAACTGATAAGTCAGAATCAAAGAGTGAGTTAACAGAGACTGAAATAATTTCAGATGTAACTTCTCCATCAGATATAGATGCCAAATTAGTGGGGTCAACAGAGGGAACAATCATAGATACAACAACAATCTTAACTGATGTATTCACTACAGGTTCAATGGATATTCTTGAAAGTTCTGGAGAAGATTCAGCTACAGATATATTTTCTGAAGCCACCATAATTTCTAAAGTACATGTTCCATCAGACATTTCTCCAAGCACTTCAGCTTTCCCAACATTCACAGAGAAAGAAACCGGACAAGGGCCAACTAGTATACCAAGCAAAGTTCTTACTAGTAGCTCAGTTATTATTGCTTATAATGAAATCACACAAAAGACCCCTGTTGAAAAGGTAACCACAGAAAAAGTTCCTATATTTGTTGGCAAGGAATTTGATGAAACAGCAGTGACAGATATAGCAATTATTGAATTACCTAAAACTGAAAGTACTTCTGATGAGACCAGAATCATAGATATAGACCAACCTAGCAAAGAAGTTGTAGATTTATCAATGGAAACAGAGACATATTTCAAATCCAGTGTTAGTGTGGGCATTGAAGAAGTAAAGTATGCATCTACACCATCTATGTTTTCTGTTAAAGAATCAACAGGAAGCATTCGACTGTCAAGCTCCACTGAGTCTGTAACATCTAAAGACAGTCTTATAATTGACTCTAAAAGTGTGCACTATACAACCAAATCTTCCTTACCTGCACAGGTATCTGAGGTGGATGACTTGGTGTTATCAGTATCATCGACACATAGTCCAAAAGACTTAATTGAGAAAACAACAGAGACTTTGGTTGGCACTGATTATGTATCTAAACAAGGTGAAAGTGAAATTACAACTGCAACTGAAGTCTTAAGGGAGGACAAGAAAAGTACTACAAGTTCACCCATCCATGGTCCTGAAGATCACACTTATGAAAGTGAGCCAATAGAAGCTGCTACTGCAGACATCAGTCCAAAGTCTCTTGTAACTGTTATCCTTGTCAATGGGGCTTCTGACTATACAGGATTGATTAAACCTAGTACTTTGCCATCTGCAGGTTCTGATTCAGATTATGTTGTCTCACAACAGGAAGTTAGTGCAGACATTACAGCCACTTATAAGCCATCAATTGTTGTTCTGCCCACAACAGAAGCATCCTTGGAACCTTCAGATCTTATTGAAGATGCTTCAATGAGTCCAGAGGACAAAGAAGATGTGACAGAATTATCCACACATTCCCCAGTTTACTCCACTGAACAAATAATAGAACAAGTGTCCACAGATGAGCCAGTTCAAGAGGGTGACACCACTGAGATTCCTATAGATGACATTCCTGAAAACTCAATAACTACACCCTCCCCTTCTTTAGATGAAACGGTTGAAACTCAGACTGCTATAATTGTACAAAAAGAACTATCAACTACATCTAACAATATTGTTAAACCGACTGATAAACGTGAGGAAGCTTTTAATGTGGAAGAAGATCCTAATGCAGAGAGTGTAACAACAATCCCTGAGTTTGGGGGAGTAACACATGGAAGTGATCTACAAATTTCAACTAGTAACAATGTTGAAGGAACTGAACTTCACATAACAAGTAAGACACCAAATATGTACATCTACCCTTACACTATCCTTACACTATGATAATCAACATATTTTCTATGTAACAGACATATCCATCATTCATTCTCATGTGTCTTTACATTTGCATTAGAAAGTTTGCTTTTTACTATTTATTTAAACAGCTGCAATAATTTATTGTTCACATGACGCTAATAATAGTTTTGTTTTTATGTATGCTTCATGTGCTTTTGCTAATGTCTTTATGTTTACTTATCTGTTTTAGACAAATCGTTTTTATAATGATAAATGCTACTTGGTTAAATTATATTTACTTTATTAATACATTTCAATCACATCTATCATCTCTCTCTCTCTCTCTCTATCTATGTATCTATCTATGTATCTATCTATGTATCTATCTATCTTTATGTATCCCTCTTTCTCTCTCTCTCTCTCTCTCTCTCTCTCTCTCTCTCTCTCTCTCTTCAATCACATCTGTAATCTATCTATCTATCTATCTATCTATCTATCTATCTATCTATCTATCTATCTATCTATATATGTCTGTCTATCTATCTGTCTTTCTGTCTCTCTCTCTACCCCCCCTCCCTCCCTCTCTCTCTCTCTACCCCCCCTCTCCCTCTCTCTCTCTCTCTCTCTCTCTCTCTCTCTCTCTCTCTCTCTCTCTATATATATATATATATATATATATATATAAAAAATATATATATCAGTGGTGTATTTACGTTTTGTGCTGCCCTAGGCACTCACAATTCTGCTGCCCCCCCCCCCCGGCTTTTGGCCTTTTTTAGGCATAATATTTTTTGGTCAGGGAGAAACATGGCTTTTTGCATTTCCAAAATGAATATGAGGAAGGGAGGGAGAGAAGGAGGGAGTGGGAAATATGGCAGATGAGAGAGAGAAGGGAAGAGAAAATAGCCAATGTAGTCAGAGTCAAGGAGGTGATTCTCTATATGATACAAGTGGCTGATGGATGTACCCCTTGCAACAGTAATCCTTAGTGTAAAAGTCACAATATTAGAAGATGCTGCCCTATACATTCAATTGCCTAAAAAGTTCACTCTATCACAAGGTTATTGTGAGTTTATTTAACAATAAAATATATATTAAAATATATATATATGTGTGTGTGTGTTTTAAAAAAATAATATAAACACGCACACATATTATATGTATATATATATATATATATATATATATATATATTTAAAGAATAGCAAAACAGCATATTTCTATTTAGCACCTATCCATAATGAATTAATTAATAAAATAAACAATTCAGTGCTCACAGTATCAAAATAATTTAATAATTTCAAATGCATTAGGTTAACCAACACCTTTATAGACAAATAAGCAAAATTATCTAGCAAAAATTGAATCAAAATTAATGAAAAGACTTGGGGAGCTAAAACTAGTGCGGTTAGGTATGTACTGTCTCTTCAATGGACATCCATATCATGTGTCTGCTTCCTTTTTTGAGGTAATTCCTCCTGAATAAAGAGAAACAGCAGTTCATATAACTGCCATATGTTCCATATAGACAGAACTTGTCACTGTATTCACCAGACTGATTTTCCAAATTGAGTTCACCTGCTTGAAGTATGGGCAGCCTGTGCGGTTTCAATTGAGGGATATCCTATAAATCGCCACTGATTAAACACATTAATTATAATAGGTGCCATTTATATTCATATCAAGACATCATGATTAGCAGCAAAATATTAAGTATACAAGGAACTATTACTGACTCACAACAGTAAAAGTCCCTTATATATCTAGGCAGTAATTTAACTAAACTGCTGAAGAGGTTCTATAGTCAGTCAGCCTCCATATCAAGTAGGACATCACAAGAGGGTAAAAACCTTGATCAGATGATTCTCATCCTCACTAGGTACTGGGTACCATTTTGATGTGCACGGGGTCCCATCATGAGGGTCAGTTTACACAGCTGTATATTCAGAGTCCCCCACTCAGTTCAGCAATCGTGCTCTGCTACATCCCCTCTCCCAATGTAAAAATTATGTGCTTTTCTCCCGTGCTATACTGGGCTTCTTCCGGCTTCATTGTGTGATACATGTGCTATGCAAACCAGGTTATGCGCCCAGAGTAAGACAAAGTACCCACGCTCCGGTATTAGAAGTACAAGCCGACACAGAGGCTCCAAAAGTTGCCGCCCTAGGCACATACCTAGTTCTCCTAGGCATTAATACGCCCCTGATATACATATTTATGTCTGTCTATCATCTCTCTGTATATATATATATATATATATACTGTATGCCTATCTCTCTATCTGTCTGTCTATTTTATTATCAGTGGGGTACCATAAACAAATAAAAACTTTTTTTTTATGAAAAAATATAGCAAATTGATTTATCATCTTAAGGAATATTTAAAGAATGCTTTACAGGTATTTCATTTTGACAAAACTAGGCTTCTTTTAAAATGCTGAAGTATATTGCAATCACTGTAAATGAAATGATAACAATGATGTAAACTAAATGTATCTCTTTCTTATGTTTAATTTCAGCTCAAGGTCCATGCAAAGAAAATCCTTGTCTACATGGAGGAACCTGTTACCCTCGCGGCTCCTCTTCATACGTTTGCACATGTTTGCCTGGTTTTAGTGGAGAGTTATGTGAAATGGGTATGCATTGTTTTTATGAAGACATTATAGAATCCATTTACCTGTCTCAGCGATGACACTTCTGCTAAAAAGGGATATGAGACTCAGAACTTTTTTGGGGGGATTCAGACAGGACATGCAATTTAAAAAAATAAAAGTTTCCAATTTAGTTCTATTATCAAATTTGCTTTGTTCCCATGGTAATCTTTGTTAAAAAGATACTTAGGTAGGTGCCTGGATTACTACATGGCAGGAAACTGTGCTCTTGCATATTGATAACATTCTTGCAAAACTGCTGCCATATAGTTCTAGACACATGCACACTCCTGAGCTTTCATCCATGCTTTTCAAGTATTGCTTGAGCCCAAACATCATGGCTTACTTGTGTGTAAGGGGAGCCACATACTCAAGCAATGTTACCAAATAATTTGTAATAATATTTTTCAGAAGCATTGTTTACAAAGTGTACTGGAAAAATGCTTCAAGTGTATTACAATTGTGACTTTTATGTCCTGTTCAATATGAAATGAAAAATAAGTATCATATAAAAAAAGAATACCTTGTATTCACAAGGTAACACTAACTACTGTTATTTTGCAGACATAGACGAATGTCAATCAAATCCTTGCCGAAATGGAGCTGCCTGTGTGGATCATGAAAATTCATTCACTTGTATTTGCCTTCCTAGTTACTCTGGGTCACTTTGTGAGCAAGGTAAGAATATATATATATTATCTTCATAAAATATTTTTGACACTGACTGACAGAATAGTATTCAATGGTGTGTGTTAATATCTTGTGCTTGAGTACAGATGAATTACTCAGGTTCACTCACTTTAAGGTATTAACTATGTAAGGGTAAATATCTGTATTTTTAAAATTCAAATGATAAAATAAATGCTTATCTCTGTGTTCTAACAAATGGTTCCAACAAATGTTATTTTGAATGAATGGATCAAGACATTGACCTAAGCATATTTATAACAAATGATACATTCAAAGTGATCCAATATTAAATGCTTTTTAAAGGAATTTTGCAACACAATAATGAAAAAAATTGCCAATAACATTATAAAACATATCCAAATGAAATAATATTCCTAATGGTCTTAAAGAGATCAAGTAAACCTTAAAGAATGTGGTGCTAAATGTCTTGGGCACTTTTCACCAATTAAAGGCTCACAAATAAGAAAAAAGTAAAAATGACATTGTTATACTAGATCCATTAGAGGACTATGCTTCTGTAATCAGATTATTTGAACTATAATTATATGTTTTTAGCAGGCTTTTATAAATAATACACAATCCACAATATTTTTAAGTTTGATTAAAATCTTGCTATCCCATATATTTATATATATATATATATTTTTTTTTAAATACATTGGATCTTTTCATAACAGTTCTACTGACTTAAAGGGGCGGTAAATACCTTGTAGTTACAAGACATTTCTGTTGTGTTGCTCTTGAATAATATGTCACACAAGACTAAATACTTTTAAAACAAATGAAAATCCTTTTTTACTACAATAGTTTTTCAATATCCAAACTCCATCATTTGCCTTATTTGCAATGTATAACATTGTTTCAAACATGGTGTCTCATAAAGTGCTTAAAAATGTACACCTAGGTATGTTTCTTAACAAAAAATATCAAGAGAACAAAGTAAATTTCATTTGTTTCTAAATTGCATGCTCTTTCTCTATCATGAAATTTACTCACCCTTTAGCTTTTTAAATGCAGAACAATTAATAGGTTTAGATAATGCTCTCACATAATAATAATAGTATTTATTAGAGTTTAATGATCCTTTATATTTTTAAAGGTTTCGACTATATTTGTCAGAAAGAAATTTCAATCTATCTCCTCTGGACTAGATTTTCCTTTAGTTAGAAGTTCTGCAGTGGTTTGAGAATTGTGAAACGAAGCTCAAGCCAAATTTCCACTCTGCCAGACAAAATATAAATGTATTATAAATGTAGACACACTAGTCTGGCAGGAGACTAAATTTGCCGCGTCAGTGCTAAATTCATTGGACTTATAGAACAGCCAGGCAAACTGATCATATACTTCTTTGTACCACAGGATGGGTGTGGGCTATAGCTCAGATTAACTTTTTTACTGCTTGCAGTTTGTCAGGTTTGTATTTCAGCTATAGCTATATGTGCCAAAATTTGCTCACACCTATAACTCTCTTAAATGAGGTAATATGTAACAAATGCAAGTCATTTCTTTGTTATTGTAGGTGAAAACTTAGTTTGGTATACTTGTGTACAGTATTGTTCCTTTAATGTGATTTTTTTAAGCCATATTATTCATCTTATATGAATTTTATTTTAATAGTGTAACATTTGACTTTTATAAAGGCTGACATAACTGCTGAAATCTGAGTCATACTTTATAATCACACAAAATACAGGGCAGTATTGATTTGACGTAAAATTTGTGGCATTACTGAGATACGCTGACTACATTAGAATTTGGTTTTAGCTTTCTATGGAAGTGTTGATTTTGTATGCATTTTCCCCAAAAAACAACCCCTGAGAATTCTGTATGTAGATGAGTTTGCTTAATTAACGGTCACAGTGGCGTATTTGCATTGTTTTAACAATTCATCTTCTATGTGGAAAAAAAACCCACACAACTTGCTGACCAAAAAACATTTTTGTTTTGCATATTTCTACAAAATATATTTTTATTCAGGATTTGCTACTATTGTATAACTAAGGCTCTGATTCGATAACTTCTTTGTAACAGTTATAGGCTTTTTCTGCTCTTTTTTTCTGACCAAATAGTAGTGGATATAGTTCCATTATTAGACTATGCTAGCAAGAGATTCCAGTAAAAATACATAAATATTACAAATTTCAAATAGTTAATTAGAACATTTTACAAACAGAGGTAACCTAAATATATTATTTTTCATGTTCTAAACGTTGATTGTTTTAGTCAACATAAATCTATTTTGTTTGCTTTAAAAAAAATAAAGTATTGTCATTTGTGTCGATAAAAATCACAATCAGATGAATCAAATGAGAATATTAGGAATATAACTAAATAAAGAAAATCAGAAATGTAAATTACAATACATATTGCTCTGCAGGAATAAACCTGTATTCGTTTTATTTGCTTTTGTGTTTTATGCTAATGTTTTTTTTCTGCTTTAGACACTGAAATATGTGACTATGGCTGGCATAAATTTCAAGGACATTGCTACAAATACTTTGCTCACAGACGCACATGGGATGCTGCTGAAAGGGAATGTCGCATACAGGGAGGTCATCTGACCAGTATAATCTCTCAGGAAGAACAGACATTTGTTAACCGTAAGTATTACTGAAAATACATTTACATACGTTTTGAAAAAAACTAATCAAATATCGAAAGTAACACTTAAAGGGCCATAATACCCAAATGTTTAAACACTTGAAAGTGATGCAGCATAGCTGTAAAAAGCTGACTAGAAAATATCACCTGAACATCTCTATGTAAAAAAGAAAGATATTTTACCTCAAAAGTTCCTCAGTAGCCACCTCCCATTGTAAAGGATTTCTAAGCAGCATATTAGTATGTCTGTCCTGGGACAGCTGAAAGGATGAGCCTCGTGCACTCTCATATTATTTCACCAATCAGGTAAAGGAATCTTACTATGAAATCTCATGAGAGTTAAGTCAAATCTCATGAGATCACAGTAAGAGTTCATGACCTCAGCACTGCTGATGCTGATTGGCTGCTGTTCATTTCTTCATTTATTTTTTTATTTTTACCTGCAGCTGGGAGCAGGTGAAGTATAACTTTTTACACAGAACTTACTCTGCTGAGCTGAGGAGATTGTGAGGTAAAATATCTTCCTTTTTTACATAGAGATGCTCAGGTGATATTTTCCTGTCAGCTTTTTACACTTATACTGCATCAGTTTCAAGTGATTTAGCATATGAGTATTATGTCCCTTTAATTGACATTTGACCCCATAGATCCTTAACAAGACATTTTTTTAAACTTATTTTTTATTTTTTTATTTTATTTCTCTGCAAGGCTTGGGTCATGATTATCAGTGGATTGGTCTTAATGACAAAATGTTTGAAAACGATTTCCGCTGGACTGATGGGAGCACACTGGTAAGAAATCCCTTATAAATATCGCACTCATTTGGCTTCCAAATAGTAAAAAAACTTTATTATATTATTATTTTGGAGCAAACATGCCCCCTTATCAGAAACAAACAGAATTTGAGATTTTTTTATTTACAATATTCATATCCATATTTTTGGCATATGAGATACATTGAAATATAAGGTGCATTCAGTATTTTAAATATAAGGTAAAAGCCATAATGCATTTCCAATATAAGATGTAGGATATTTTATTGGCCATTTAGGAAGAAAAAATTAAGTTTTGCATACTAAAAGCTGTAATTTACACGCTGATATAATGCAGAATTATATAATACTATGCTGGATTACTATTCTCTAATTTAAAAGTATTTTCTCTAATTAAATAGTATATTCTTAATTAATAAACGTATGGATGTAACAGCAGTATTGCATACTAAGCTATGTGATAACAAAGGGGCTAATGTGTAAAACAGGGATGCTTATCCTTTATTAAGACAGGGTTAACTTCTTTGTGAAGTTCGTCAGTGTGATCTACTTATGCACGTGCTAAGCATGACAAAATCTCAGCTTGCACGCAGAATTGATTTAACAAAGGGTCTACTATAATTGTACTGAATCACCTTTATTTTAACTGAGGTCACCGTGGGGCAAATATTTTTTTAAAACTTGAGCCCAGCCCCATACAATATCTACTGGAAATGGGAAATCCCACAACAGTCCTGGGATCTCTTGATTAGCACTTAAAGATCTTCCTTTGAGGCATAACCAGTCTAAAAATTATTTATAAACGTTTCTCATTTACATCACATACATTTACCAACCTTGCTTATTTAATTTTTCTAAAAATAATTGATATATATATTTTACAATATCTATAATCAAACAAAAGAAAACATAGCAGACTCCCTTGTTGTTTGAAGGGACATTAAACACATTTAAATATAAAAATGTTCAGCAGTTTTTCAATTGATTAACTTATCAGTAGAGTCTGAAAATATTAAAACCTTGTTTGCTGCAACTGTTTTTCAATGTTCAAACTCCACCCACTGCTTCCCTTATTTGGAAAAGCCAATCCGAGCTTGAGACTGAATATTACTGGGTTTGTCCCTCATTTTGTTAACAAAATCTAATTTTTTTTTGGCTTCATTAGAAAAGATAATTGCAAATTAGGGAGAGATATATGGCAAGTACTAGGACTAGAAAATCTACAGATTTATTATAATACTGTACCTTAAAGGGACACTAAAATAAAAATTAAACATAAGCTACTACTGAACATTTGAAAGAGTTCACAGTGTATACATATATGAGTGTGTGATTGGCT